>NW_027141820.1:4557241-4883241 GCF_036365525.1 Heterodontus francisci
CCCAGCCTGTGCTGAGTGAGCACAGGAAGATCCCAGCCTCCATCCCCAACCTGTGCTGAGTGAGCACAGGAAGATCCCAGCCTCCATCCCCAGCCTGTGCTGAGTGAGCACAGGATGATCCCAGGCTCCATCCCCTGCCAGTGCTGAGTGAGCACAGGAAGATCCCAGCCTCCATCCCCAGCCTGTGCTGAGTGAGCACAGGAAGATCCCAGCCTCCATCCCCAGCCTGTGCTGAGTGAGCACAGGAAGATCCCAGCCTCCATCCCCAGCCTGTGCAGAGTGAGCACAGGAAGATCCCAGCCTCCATCCCCAGCCTGTGCTGAGTGAGCACAGGAAGATCCCAGCCTCCATCCCCAGCAGGTGCTGAGTGAGCAGAGGAAGATCCCAGCCTCCATCCCCAGCCTGTGCTGAGTGAGCACAGGAAGATCCCAGCCTCCATCCCCAGCCTGTGCTGAGTGAGCACAGGACGATCCCAGCCTCCATCCCCAGCCTGTGCTGAGTGAGCACAGGAAGATCCCAGCCTCCATCCCCAGCCTGTGCTGAGTGAGCACAGGAAGATCCCAGCCTCCATCCCCAGCCTGTGCTGTGTGGGCACAGGAAGATCCCAGCCTCCGTCCCCAGCCTGCGCTGACTGAGCACAGGAAGATCCCAGCCTCCGTCCCCAGCCTGCGCTGAGTGAGCACAGGAAGATCCCAGCCTCCATCCCCAGCCTGCGCTGAGTGAGCACAGGAAGATCCCAGCCTCCGTCCCCAGCCTGCGCTGAGTGAGCACAGGAAGATCCCAGCCTCCGTCCACAGCCTGCGCTGAGTGAGCACAGGAAGATCCCAGCCTCCATCCCCAGCCTGCGCTGAGTGAGCACAGGAAGATCCCAGCCTCCATCCCCAGCCTGCGCTGAGTGAGCACAGGAAGATCCCAGCCTCCATCCCCAGCCTGTGCTGAGTGAGCACAGGAAGATCCCAGCCTCCATCCCCAGCCTGTGCTGAGTGAGCACAGGAAGATCCCAGCCTCCGTCCCCAGCCTGTGCTGAGGGAGCACAGGAAGATCCCAGCCTCCGTCCCCAGCCTGTGCTGTGTGAGCACAGGACGATCCCAGCCTCCATCCCCATCCTGCGCTGAGTGAGCACAGGAAGATCCCAGCCTCCATCCCCAGCCTGTGCTGAGTGAGCACAGGAAGATCCCAGCCTCCATCCCCAGCCTGTGCTGAGTGAGCACAGGAACATCCCAGCCTCCATCCCCAGCAGGTGCTGAGTGAGCAGAGGAAGATCCCAGCCTCCATCCCCAGCCTGTGCTGAGTGAGCACAGGAAGATCCCAGCCTCCATCCCCAGCCTGTGCTGAGTGAGCACAGGACGATCCCAGCCTCCATCCCCAGCCTGTGCTGAGTGAGCACAGGAAGATCCCAGCCTCCATCCCCAGCCTGTGCTGAGTGAGCACAGGAAGATCCCAGCCTCCATCCCCAGCCTGTGCTGTGTGGGCACAGGAAGATCCCAGCCTCCGTCCCCAGCCTGCGCTGAGTGAGCACAGGAAGATCCCAGCCTCCGTCCCCAGCCTGCGCTGAGTGAGCACAGGAAGATCCCAGCCTCCATCCCCAGCCTGCGCTGAGTGAGCACAGGAAGATCCCAGCCTCCGTCCCCAGCCTGCGCTGAGTGAGCACAGGAAGATCCCAGCCTCCGTCCACAGCCTGCGCTGAGTGAGCACAGGAAGATCCCAGCCTCCATCCCCAGCCTGCGCTGAGTGAGCACAGGAAGATCCCAGCCTCCATCCCCAGCCTGCGCTGAGTGAGCACAGGAAGATCCCAGCCTCCATCCCCAGCCTGTGCTGAGTGAGCACAGGAAGATCCCAGCCTCCATCCCCAGCCTGTGCTGAGTGAGCACAGGAAGATCCCAGCCTCCGTCCCCAGCCTGTGCTGAGGGAGCACAGGAAGATCCCAGCCTCCGTCCCCAGCCTGTGCTGTGTGAGCACAGGACGATCCCAGCCTCCATCCCCATCCTGCGCTGAGTGAGCACAGGAAGATCCCAGCCTCCGTCCCCAGCCTGTGCTGAGTGAGCACAGGAAGATCCCAGCCTCCGTCCCCAGCCTGCGCTGAGTGAGCATAGGAAGATCCCAGCCTCCAACCCCAGCCTGTGCTGAGTGAGCACAGGAAGATCCCAGCCTCCTTCCCCAGCCTGCGCTGAGTGAGCACAGGAAGATCCCAGCCTCCATCCCCAGCCTGTGCTGAGTGAGCACAGGAAGATCCCAGCCTCCATCCCCAGCCTGTGCTGAGTGAGCACAGGAAGATCCCAGCCTCCATCCCCAGCCTGCGCTGAGTGAGCTCAGGAAGATCCCAGCCTCCATCCCCAGCCTGCGCTGAGTGAGCACAGGAAGATCCCGGCATCCATCCCCAGCCTGCGCTGAGTGAGCACAGGAAGATCCCAGCCTCCATCCCCAGCCTGTGCTGAGTGAGCACAGGAAGATCCCAGCATCCATCCCCAGCCTGTGCTGAGTGAGCACAGGATGATCCCAGCCTCCATCCCCAGCCTGTGCTGAGTGAGCACAGGAAGATCCCAGCCTCCATCCCCAGCCTGTGCTGAGTGAGCACAGGAAGATCCCAGCCTCCATCCCCAACCTGTGCTGAGTGAGCACAGGAAGATCCCAGCCTCCATCCCCAGCCTGTGCTGAGTGAGCACAGGATGATCCCAGGCTCCATCCCCTGCCAGTGCTGAGTGAGCACAGGAAGATCCCAGCCTCCATCCCCAGCCTGTGCTGAGTGAGCACAGGAAGATCCCAGCCTCCATCCCCAGCCTGTGCTGAGTGAGCACAGGAAGATCCCAGCCTCCATCCCCAGCATGTGCTGAGTGAGCACAGGAAGATCCCAGCCTCCATTGCCAGCCTGTGCTGAGTGAGCACAGGAAGATCCCAGCCTCCATCCCCAGCCTGTGCTGAGTGAGCACAGGAACATCCCAGCCTCCATCCCCAGCAGGTGCTGAGTGAGCAGAGGAAGATCCCAGCCTCCATCCCCAGCTTGTGCTGAGTGAGCACAGGACGATCCCAGCCTCCATCCCCAGCCTGTGCTGAGTGAGCACAGGACGATCCCAGCCTCCGTCCCCAGCCTGTGCTGAGTGAGCACAGGAAGATCCCAGCCTCCATCCCCAGCCTGTGCTGAGTGAGCACAGGAAGATCCCAGCCTCCATCCCCAGCCTGTGCTGAGTGGGCACAGGAAGATCCCAGCCTCCGTCCCCAGCCTGCGCTGAGTGAGCACAGGAAGATCCCAGCCTCCGTCCCCAGCCTGCGCTGAGTGAGCACAGGAAGATCCCAGCCTCCGTCCCCAGACTGCGCTGAGTGAGCACAGGAAGATCCCAGCCTCCGTCCACAGCCTGCGCTGAGTGAGCACAGGAAGATCCCAGCCTCCATCCCCAGCCTGCGCTGAGCGAGCACAGGAAGATCCCAGCCTCCATCCCCAGCCTGTGCTGAGTGAGCACAGGAAGATCCCAGCCTCCATCCCCAGCCTGTGCTGAGTGAGCACAGGAAGATCCCAGCCTCCATCCCCAGCCTGTGCTGAGTGAGCACAGGAAGATCCCAGCCTCCGTCCCCAGCCTGTGCTGAGTGAGCACAGGAAGATCCCAGCCTCCGTCCCCAGCCTGTGCTGTGTGAGCACAGGACGATCCCAGCCTCCATCCCCAGCCTGTGCTGAGTGAGCACAGGAAGATCCCAGCCTCCGTCCCCAGCCTGCGCTGAGTGAGCACAGGAAGATCCCAGCCTCCATTGCCAGCCTGTGCTGAGTGAGCACAGGAAGATCCCAGCCACCATCCCCAGCCTGTGCTGAGTGAGCACAGGAAGATCCCAGCCTCCATCCCCAGCCTGTGCTGAGTGAGCACAGGAAGATCCCAGCCTCCATCCCCAGCCTGTGCTGAGTGAGCACAGGAAGATCCCAGCCTCCATCCCCAGCCTGTGCTGAGTGAGCACAGGGAGATCCCAGCCTCCATCCCCAGCCTGTGCTGAGTGAGCACAGGAAGATCCCAGCCTCCATCCCCAGCCTGTGCTGAGTGAGCACAGGAAGATCCCAGCCTCCATCCCCAGCCTGTGCTGAGTGAGCACAGGTAGATCCCAGCCTCCATCCCCAGCCTGTGCTGAGTGAGCACAGGAAGTTCCCAGCCTCCATCCCCAGCCTGTGCTGAGTGAGCACAGGAAGATCCCAGCCTCCATCCCCAGCCTGTGCTGAGTGGGCACAGGAAGATCCCAGCCTCCGTCCCCAGCCTGCGCTGAGTGAGCACAGGAAGATCCCAGCCTCCGTCCCCAGCATGTGCTGAGTGAGCACAGGAAGATCCCAGCCTCCATCCCCAGCCTGTGCTGAGTGAGCACAGGAAGATCCCAGCCTCCATCCCCAGCCTGTGCTGAGTGAGCACAGGAAGATCCCAGCCTCCGTCCCCAGCCTGTGCTGAGTGAGCACAGGAAGATCCCAGCCTCCGTCCCCAGCCTGTGCTGTGTGAGCACAGGACGATCCCAGCCTCCATCCCCAGCCTGCGCTGAGTGAGCACAGGAAGATCCCAGCCTCCGTCCCCAGCCTGCGCTGAGTGAGCACAGGAAGATCCCAGCCTCCGTCCCCAGCCTGCGCTGAGTGAGCACAGGAAGATCCCAGCCTCCATCCCAAGCCTGTGCTGAGTGAGCACAGGAAGATCCCAGCCTCCATCCCCAGCCTGTGCTGAGTGAGCACAGGATGATCCCAGCCTCCGTCCCCAGCCTGCGCTGAGTGAGCACAGGAAGATCCCAGCCTCCATTCCCAGCCTGTGCTGAGTGAGCACAGGAAGATCCCAGCCCCCATCCCCAGCCTGTGCTGAGTGAGCACAGGAAGATCCCAGCCTCCAACCCCAGTCTGTGCTGAGTGAGCACAGGAAGATCCCAGCCTCCATCCCCAGCCTGTGCTGAGTGAGCACAGGAAGATCCCAGCCTCCATCCCCTGCCTGTGCTGAGTGAGCACAGGGAGATCCCAGCCTCCATCCCCAGCCTGTGCTGAGTGAGCACAGGAAGATCCCAGCCTCCATCCCCAGCCTGTGCTGAGTGAGCACAGGAAGATCCCAGCCTCCATCCCCAGCCTGTGCTGAGTGAGCACAGGTAGATCCCAGCCTCCATCCCCAGCCTGTGCTGAGTGAGCACAGGAAGATCCCAGCCTCCATCCCCAGCCTGCGATGAGTGAGCTCAGGAAGATCCCAGCCTCCATCCCCAGCCAGCGCTGAGTGAGCTCAGGAAGATCCCAGCCTCCATCCCCAGCCTGCGCTGAGTGAGCACAGGAAGATCCCGGCATCCATCCCCAGCCTGCGCTGAGTGAGCACAGGAAGATCCCAGCCTCCATCCCCAGCCTGTGCTGAGTGAGCATAGGAAGATCCCAGCATCCATCCCCAGCCTGTGCTGAGTGAGCACAGGAAGATCCCAGCCTCCATCCCCAGCCTGTGCTGAGTGAGCACAGGAAGATCCCAGCCTCCATCCCCAGCCTGTGCTGAGTGAGCACAGGAAGATCCCAGCCTCCATCCCCAACCTGTGCTGAGTGAGCACAGGAAGATCCCAGCCTCCATCCCCAGCCTGTGCTGAGTGAGCACAGGATGATCCCAGGCTCCATCCCTGCCAGTGCTGAGTGAGCACAGGAAGATCCCAGCCTCCATCCCCAGCCTGTGCTGAGTGAGCACAGGAAGATCCCAGCCTCCATCCCCAGCCTGTGCTGAGTGAGCACAGGAAGATCCCAGCCTCCATCCCCAGCCTGTGCTGAGTGAGCACAGGAAGATCCCAGCCTCCATCCCCAGCATGTGCTGAGTGAGCACAGGAAGATCCCAGCCTCCATCCCCAGCCTGTGCTGAGTGAGCACAGGAACATCCCAGCCTCCATCCCCAGCAGGTGCTGAGTGAGCAGAGGAAGATCCCAGCCTCCATCCCCAGCCTGTGCTGAGTGAGCACAGGAAGATCCCAGCCTCCATCCCCAGCCTGTGCTGAGTGAGCACAGGACGATCCCAGCCTCCATCCCCAGCCTGTGCTGAGTGAGCACAGGAAGATCCCAGCCTCCATCCCCAGCCTGTGCTGAGTGAGCACAGGAAGATCCCAGCCTCCATCCCCAGCCTGTGCTGAGTGGGCACAGGAAGGTCCCAGCCTCCGTCCCCAGCCTGCGCTGAGTGAGCACAGGAAGATCCCAGCCTCCGTCCCCAGCCTGCGCTGAGTGAGCACAGGAAGATCCCAGCCTCCATCCCCAGCCTGCGCTGAGTGAGCACAGGAAGATCCCAGCCTCCGTCCCCAGCCTGCGCTGAGTGAGCACAGGAAGATCCCAGCCTCCGTCCACAGCCTGCGCTGAGTGAGCACAGGAAGATCCCAGCCTCCATCCCCAGCCTGCGCTGAGCGAGCACAGGAAGATCCCAGCCTCCATCCCCAGCCTGTGCTGAGTGAGCACAGGAAGATCTCAGCCTCCATCCCCAGCCTGTGCTGAGTGAGCACAGGAAGATCCCAGCCTCCATCCCCAGCCTGTGCTGAGTGAGCACAGGAAGATCCCAGCCTCCGTCCCCAGCCTGTGCTGAGTGAGCACAGGAAGATCCCAGCCTCCGTCCCCAGCCTGTGCTGTGTGAGCACAGGACGATCCCAGCCTCCGTCCCCAGCCTGCGCTGAGTGAGCACAGGAAGATCCCAGCCTCCGTCCCCAGCCTGCGCTGAGTGAGCACAGGAAGATCCCAGCCTCCGTCCCCAGCCTGCGCTGAGTGAGCACAGGAAGATCCCAGCCTCCATCCCCAGCCTGTGCTGAGTGAGCACAGGAAGATCCCAGCCTCCATCCCCAGCCTGTGCTGAGTGAGCACAGGAAGATCCCAGCCTCCATCCCCAGCCTGTGCTGAGTGAGCACAGGAAGATCCCAGCCTCCGTCCCCAGCCTGTGCTGAGTGAGCACAGGAAGATCCCAGCCTCCGTCCCCAGCCTGTGCTGTGTGAGCACAGGACGATCCCAGCCTCCATCCCCAGCCTGCGCTGAGTGAGCACAGGAAGATCCCAGCCTCCGTCCCCAACCTGCGCTGAGTGAGCACAGGAAGATCCCAGCCTCCGTCCCCAGCCTGCGCTGAGTGAGCACAGGAGGATCCCAGCCTCCATCCCCAGCCTGTGCTGAGTGAGCACAGGAAGATCCCAGCCTCCATCCCCAGCCTGTGCTGAGTGAGCACAGGAAGATCCCAGCCTCCGTCCCCAGCCTGCGCTGAGTGAGCACAGGAAGATCCCAGCCTCCATTCCCAGCCTGTGCTGAGTGAGCACAGGAAGATCCCAGCCTCCATCCCCAGCCTGTGCTGAGTGAGCACAGGAAGATCCCAGCCTCCATCCCCAGCCTGTGCTGAGTGAGCACAGGAAGATCCCAGCCTCCATCCCCAGCCTGTGCTGAGTGAGCACAGGAACATCCCAGCCTCCATCCCCAGCAGGTGCTGAGTGAGCAGAGGAAGATCCCAGCCTCCATCCCCAGCCTGTGCTGAGTGAGCACAGGAAGATCCCAGCCTCCATCCCCAGCCTGCGCTGAGTGAGCACAGGACGATCCCAGCCTCCATCCCCAGCCTGTGCTGAGTGAGCACAGGAAGATCCCAGCCTCCATCCCCAGCCTGTGCTGAGTGAGCACAGGAAGATCCCAGCCTCCATCCCCAGCCTGTGCTGAGTGGGCACAGGAAGGTCCCAGCCTCCGTCCCCAGCCTGCGCTGAGTGAGCACAGGAAGATCCCAGCCTCCGTCCCCAGCCTGCGCTGAGTGAGCACAGGAAGATCCCAGCCTCCATCCCCAGCCTGCGCTGAGTGAGCACAGGAAGATCCCAGCCTCCGTCCCCTGCCTGCGCTGAGTGAGCACAGGAAGATCCCAGCCTCCGTCCACAGCCTGCGCTGAGTGAGCACAGGAAGATCCCAGCCTCCATCCCCAGCCTGCGCTGAGCGAGCACAGGAAGATCCCAGCCTCCATCCCCAGCCTGTGCTGAGTGAGCACAGGAAGATCCCAGCCTCCATCCCCAGCCTGTGCTGAGTGAGCACAGGAAGATCCCAGCCTCCATCCCCAGCCTGTGCTGAGTGAGCACAGGAAGATCCCAGCCTCCGTCCCCAGCCTGTGCTGAGTGAGCACAGGAAGTTCCCAGCCTCCGTCCCCAGCCTGTGCTGTGTGAGCACAGGACGATCCCAGCCTCCGTCCCCAGCCTGCGCTGAGTGAGCACAGGAAGATCCCAGCCTCCGTCCCCAGCCTGCGCTGAGTGAGCACAGGAAGATCCCAGCCTCCGTCCCCAGCCTGCGCTGAGTGAGCACAGGAAGATCCCAGCCTCCATCCCCAGCCTGTGCTGAGTGAGCACAGGAAGATCCCAGCCTCCATCCCCAGCCTGTGCTGAGTGAGCACAGGAAGATCCCAGCCTCCATCCCCAGCCTGTGCTGAGTGAGCACAGGAAGATCCCAGCCTCCGTCCCCAGCCTGTGCTGAGTGAGCACAGGAAGATCCCAGCCTCCGTCCCCAGCCTGTGCTGTGTGAGCACAGGACGATCCCAGCCTCCATCCCCAGCCTGCGCTGAGTGAGCACAGGAAGATCCCAGCCTCCGTCCCCAACCTGCGCTGAGTGAGCACAGGAAGATCCCAGCCTCCGTCCCCAGCCTGCGCTGAGTGAGCACAGGAAGATCCCAGCCTCCATCCCCAGCCTGTGCTGAGTGAGCACAGGAAGATCACAGCCTCCATCCCCAGCCTGTTCTGAGTGAGCACAGGAAGATCCCAGCCTCCGTCCCCAGCCTGCGCTGAGTGAGCACAGGAAGATCCCAGCCTCCATTCCCAGCCTGTGCTGAGTGAGCACAGGAAGATCCCAGCCTCCATCCCCAGCCTGTGCTGAGTGAGCACAGGAAGATCCCAGCCTCCATCCCCAGCCTGTGCTGAGTGAGCACAGGAAGATCCCAGCCTCCATCCCCAGCCTGTGCTGAGTGAGCACAGGAAGATCCCAGCCTCCAAACCCAGCCTGTGCTGAGTGAGCACAGGGAGATCCCAGCCTCCATCCCCAACCTGTGCTGAGTGAGCACAGGAAGATCCCAGCCTCCATCCCCAGCCTGTGCTGAGTGAGCACAGGAAGATCCCAGCCTCCATCCCCAGCCTGTGCTGAGTGAGCGCAGGTAGATCCCAGCCTCCATCCCCAGCCTGTGCTGAGTGAGCACAGGAAGATCCCAGCCTCCATCCCCAGCCTGCGATGAGTGAGCTCAGGAAGATCCCAGCCTCCATCCCCAGCCAGCGCTGAGTGAGCTCAGGAAGATCCCAGCCTCCATCCCCAGCCTGCGCTGAGTGAGCACAGGAAGATCCCGGCAACCATCCCCAGCCTGCGCTGAGTGAGCACAGGAAGATCCCAGCCTCCATCCCCAGCCTGTGCTGAGTGAGCACAGGAAGATCCCAGCATCCATCCCCAGCCTGTGCTGAGTGAGCACAGGAAGATCCCAGCCTCCATCCCCAGCCTGTGCTGAGTGAGCACAGGAAGATCCCAGCCTCCATCCCCAGCCTGTGCTGAGTGAGCACAGGAAGATCCCAGCCTCCATCCCCAACCTGTGCTGAGTGAGCACAGGAAGATCCCAGCCTCCATCCCCAGCCTGTGCGGAGTGAGCACAGGATGATCCCAGGCTCCATCCCCTGCCAGTGCTGAGTGAGCACAGGAAGATCCCAGCCTCCATCCCCAGCCTGTGCTGAGTGAGCACAGGAAGATCCCAGCCTCCATCCCCAGCCTGTGCTGAGTGAGCACAGGAAGATCCCAGCCTCCATCCCCAGCCTGTGCTGAGTGAGCACAGGAAGATCCCAGCCTCCATCCCCAGCCTGTGCTGAGTGAGCACAGGAAGATCCCAGCCTCCATCCCCAGCCTGTGCTGAGTGAGCACAGGAACATCCCAGCCTCCATCCCCAGCAGGTGCTGAGTGAGCAGAGGAAGATCACAGCCTCCATCCCCAGCCTGTGCTGAGTGAGCACAGGAAGATCCCAGCCTCCATCCCCAGCCTGTGCTGAGTGAGCACAGGACGATCCCAGCCTCCATCCCCAGCCTGTGCTGAGTGAGCACAGGAAGATCCCAGCCTCCATCCCCAGCTTGTGCTGAGTGAGCACAGGAAGATCCCAGCCTCCATCCCCAGCCTGTGCTGAGTGGGCACAGGACGGTCCCAGCCTCCGTCCCCAGCCTGCGCTGAGTGAGCACAGGAAGATCCCAGCCTCCGTCCCCAGCCTGCGCTGAGTGAGCACAGGAAGATCCCAGCTTCCATCCCCAGCCTGCGCTGAGTGAGCACAGGAAGATCCCAGCCTCCGTCCCCAGCCTGCGCTGAGTGAGCACAGGAAGATCCCAGCCTCCATCCCCAGCCTGTGCTGAGTGAGCACAGGAAGATCCCAGCCTCCATCCCCAGCCTGTGCTGAGTGAGCACAGGAAGATCCCAGCCTCCATCCCCAGCCTGTGCTGAGTGAGCACAGGAAGATCCCAGCCTCCATCCCCAGCCTGTGCTGAGTGAGCACAGGGAGATCCCAGCCTCCATCCCCAGCCTGTGCTGAGTGAGCACAGGAAGATCCCAGCCTCCATCCCCAGCCTGTGCTGAGTGAGCACAGGAAGATCCCAGCCTCCATCCCCAGCCTGCGCTGAGTGAGCTCAGGAAGATCCCAGCCTCCATCCCCAGCCTGCGCTGAGTGAGCTCAGGAAGATCCCAGCCTCCATCCCCAGCCTGCGCTGAGTGAGCACAGGAAGATCCCGGCATCCATCCCCAGCCTGCGCTGAGTGAGCACAGGAAGATCCCAGCCTCCATCCCCAGCCTGTGCTGAGTGAGCACAGGAAGATCCCAGCCTCCATCCCCAACCTGTGCTGAGTGAGCACAGGAAGATCCCAGCCTCCATCCCCAGCCTGTGCTGAGTGAGCACAGGTAGATCCCAGCCTCCATCCCCTGCCAGTGCTGAGTGAACACAGGAAGATCCCAGCCTCCATCCCCAGCCTGTGCTGAGTGAGCACAGGAAGATCCCAGCCTCCATCCCCAGCCTGTGCTGAGTGAGCACAGGAAGATCCCAGCCTCCATCCCCAGCCTGTGCTGAGTGAGCACAGGAAGATCCCAGCCTCCATCCCCAGCCTGTGCTGAGTGAGCACAGGAAGATCCCAACCTCCATCCCCAGCCTGTGCTGAGTGAGCACAGGAAGATCCCAGCCTCCAGCCCCAGCAGGTGCTGAGTGAGCACAGGAAGATCCCAGCCTCCATCCCCAGCCTGTGCTGAGTGAGCACAGGAAGATCCCAGCCTCCATCCCTAGCCTGTGCTGAGTGAGCACAGGAAGATCCCAGCCTCCGTCCCCAGCCTGTGCTGAGTGAGCACAGGAAGATCCCAGCCTCCGTCCCCAGCCTGTGCTGTGTGAGCACAGGACGATCCCAGCCTCCATCCCCCGCCTGCGCTGAGTGAGCACAGGAAGATCCCAGCCTCCGTCCCCAGCCTGCGCTGAGTGAGCACAGGAAGATCCCAGCCTCCGTCCCCAGCCTGCGCTGAGTGAGCACAGGAAGATCCCAGCCTCCATCCCCAGCCTGTGCTGAGTGAGCACAGGAAGATCCCAGACTCCATCCCCAGCCTGTGCTGAGTGAGCACAGGAAGATCCCAGCCTCCGTCCCCAGCCTGCGCTGAGTGAGCACAGGAAGATCCCAGCCTCCATTCCCAGCCTGTGCTGAGTGAGCACAGGAAGACCCCAGCCCCCATCCCCAGCCTGTGCTGAGTGAGCACAGGAAGATCCCAGCCTCCATCCCCAGCCTGTGCTGAGTGAGCACAGGAAGATCCCAGCCTCCATCCCCAGCCTGTGCTGAGTGAGCACAGGAAGATCCCAGCCTCCATCCCCAGCCTGTGCTGAGTGAGCACAGGGAGATCCCAGCCTCCATCCCCAGCCTGTGCTGAGTGAGCACAGGAAGATCCCAGCCTCCATCCCCAGCCTGTGCTGAGTGAGCTCAGGAAGATCCCAGCCTCCATCCCCAGCCTGTGCTGAGTGAGCACAGGTAGATCCCAGCCTCCATCCCCAGCCTGTGCTGAGTGAGCACAGGATGATCCCAGCCTCCATCCCCAGCCTGCGATGAGTGAGCTCAGGAAGATCCCAGCCTCCATCCCCAGCCTGCACTGAGTGAGCACAGGAAGATCCCGGCATCCATCCCCAGCCTGTGCTGAGTGAGCACAGGAAGATCCCAGCCTCCATCCCCAGCCTGTGCTGAGTGAGCACAGGAAGATCCCAGCATCCATCCCCAGCCTGTGCTGAGTGAGCACAGGAAGATCCCAGCCTCCATCCCCAGCCTGTGCTGAGTGAGCACAGGAAGATCCCAGCCTCCATCCCCAGCCTGTGCTGAGTGAGCACAGGAAGATCCCAGCCTCCATCCCCAACCTGTGCTGAGTGAGCACAGGAAGATCCCAGCCTCCATCCCCAGCCTGTGCTGAGTGAGCACAGGATGATCCCAGGCTCCATCCCCTGCCAGTGCTGAGTGAGCACAGGAAGATCCCAGCCTCCATCCCCAGCCTGTGCTGAGTGAGCACAGGAAGATCCCAGCCTCCATCCCCAGCCTGTGCTGAGTGAGCACAGGAAGATCCCAGCCTCCATCCCCAGCCTGTGCTGAGTGAGCACAGGAAGATCCCAGCCTCCATCCCCAGCCTGTGCTGAGTGAGCACAGGAACATCCCAGCCTCCATCCCCAGCAGGTGCTGAGTGAGCAGAGGAAGATCCCAGCCTCCATCCCCAGCCTGTGCTGAGTGAGCACAGGAAGATCCCAGCCTCCATCCCCAGCCTGTGCTGAGTGAGCACAGGACGATCCCAGCCTCCATCCCCAGCCTGTGCTGAGTGAGCACAGGAAGATCCCAGCCTCCATCCCCAGCCTGTGCTGAGTGAGCACAGGAAGATCCCAGCCTCCATCCACAGCCTGTGCTGAGTGGGCACAGGAAGGTCCCAGCCTCCGTCCCCAGCCTGCGCTGAGTGAGCACAGGAAGATCCCAGCCTCCGTCCCCAGCCTGCGCTGAGTGAGCACAGGAAGATCCCAGCCTCCATCCCCAGCCTGCGCTGAGTGAGCACAGGAAGATCCCAGCCTCCGTCCCCAGCCTGCGCTGAGTGAGCACAGGAAGATCCCAGCCTCCGTCCACAGCCTGCGCTGAGTGAGCACAGGAAGATCCCAGCCTCCATCCCCAGCCTGCGCTGAGCGAGCACAGGAAGATCCCAGCCTCCATCCCCAGCCTGTGCTGAGTGAGCACAGGAAGATCCCAGCCTCCATCCACAGCCTGTGCTGAGTGAGCACAGGAAGATCCCAGCCTCCATCCCCAGCCTGTGCTGAGTGAGCACAGGAAGATCCCAGCCTCCGTCCCCAGCCTGTGCTGAGTGAGCACAGGAAGATCCCAGCCTCCGTCCCCAGCCTGTGCTGTGTGAGCACAGGACGATCCCAGCCTCCGTCCCCAGCCTGCGCTGAGTGAGCACAGGAAGATCCCAGCCTCCGTCCCCAGCCTGCGCTGAGTGAGCACAGGAAGATCCCAGCCTCCGTCCCCAGCCTGTGCTGAGTGAGCACAGGAAGATCCCAGCCTCCATCCCCAGCCTGTGCTGAGTGAGCACAGGAAGATCCCAGCCTCCATCCCCAGCCTGTGCTGAGTGAGCACAGGCAGATCCCAGCCTCCATCCCCAGCCTGTGCTGAGTGAGCACAGGAAGATCCCAGCCTCCGTCCCCAGCCTGTGCTGAGTGAGCACAGGAAGATCCCAGCCTCCGTCCCCAGCCTGTGCTGTGTGAGCACAGGACGATCCCAGCCTCCATCCCCAGCCTGCGCTGAGTGAGCACAGGAAGATCCCAGCCTCCGTCCCCAACCTGCGCTGAGTGAGCACAGGAAGATCCCAGCCTCCGTCCCCAGCCTGCGCTGAGTGAGCACAGGAAGATCCCAGCCTCCATCTCCAGCCTGTGCTGAGTGAGCACAGGAAGATCCCAGCCTCCATCCCCAGCCTGTGCTGAGTGAGCACAGGAAGATCCCAGCCTCCGTCCCCTGCCTGCGCTGAGTGAGCACAGGAAGATCCCAGCCTCCATTCCCAGCCTGTGCTGAGTGAGCCCAGGAAGATCCCAGCCTCCATCCCCAGCCTGTGCTGAGTGAGCACAGGAAGATCCCAGCCTCCATCCCCAGCCTGTGCTGAGTGAGCACAGGAAGATCCCAGCCTCCATCCCCAGCCTGTGCTGAGTGAGCACAGGAAGATCCCAGCCTCCATCCCCAGCCTGTGCTGAGTGAGCACAGGGAGATCCCAGCCTCCATCCCCAACCTGTGCTGAGTGAGCACAGGAAGATCCCAGCCTCCATCCCCAGCCTGTGCTGAGTGAGCACAGGAAGATCCCAGCCTCCATCCCCAGCCTGTGCTGAGTGAGCACAGGTAGATCCCAGCCTCCATCCCCAGCCTGTGCTGAGTGAGCACAGGAAGATCCCAGCCTCCATCCCCAGCCTGCGATGAGTGAGCTCAGGAAGATCCCAGCCTCCATCCCCAGCCAGCGCTGAGTGAGCTCAGGAAGATCCCAGCCTCCATCCCCAGCCTGCGCTGAGTGAGCACAGGAAGATCCCGGCATCCATCCCCAGCCTGCGCTGAGTGAGCACAGGAAGATCCCAGCCTCCATCTCCATCCTGTGCTGAGTGAGCACAGGAAGATCCCAGCATCCATCCCCAGCCTGTGCTGAGTGAGCACAGGAAGATCCCAGCCTCCATCCCCAGCCTGTGCTGAGTGAGCACAGGAAGATCCCAGCCTCCATCCCCAGCCTGTGCTGAGTGAGCACAGGAAGATCCCAGCCTCCTTCCCCAACCTGTGCTGAGTGAGCACAGGAAGATCCCAGCCTCCATCCCCAGCCTGTGCTGAGTGAGCACAGGATGATCCCAGGCTCCATCCCCTGCCAGTGCTGAGTGAGCACAGGAAGATCCCATCCTCCATCCCCAGCCTGTGCTGAGTGAGCACAGGAAGATCCCAGCCTCCATCCCCAGCCTGTGCTGAGTGAGCACAGGAAGATCCCAGCCTCCATCCCCAGCCTGTGCTGAGTGAGCACAGGAACATCCCAGCCTCCATCCCCAGCCTGTGCTGAGTGAGCAGAGGAAGATCCCAGCCTCCATCCCCAGCCTGTGCTGAGTGAGCACAGGAAGATCCCAGCCTCCATCCCCAGCCTGTGCTGAGTGAGCACAGGACGATCCCAGCCTCCATCCCCAGCCTGTGCTGAGTGAGCACAGGAAGATCCCAGCCTCCATCCCCAGCCTGTGCTGAGTGAGCACAGGAAGATCCCAGCCTCCATCCCCAGCCTGTGCTGAGTGGGCACAGGAAGGTCCCAGCCTCCGTCCCCAGCCTGCGCTGAGTGAGCACAGGAAGATCCCAGCCTCCGTCCCCAGCCTGCGCTGAGTGAGCACAGGAAGATCCCAGCCTCCATCCCCAGCCTGCGCTGAGTGAGCACAGGAAGATCCCAGCCTCCGTCCCCAGCCTGCGCTGAGTGAGCACAGGAAGATCCCAGCCTCCGTCCACAGCCTGCGCTGAGTGAGCACAGGAAGATCACAGCCTCCATCCCCAGCCTGTGCTGAGTGAGCACAGGAAGATCCCAGCCTCCATCCCCAACCTGTGCTGAGTGAGCACAGGAAGATCCCAGACTCCATCCCCAGCCTGTGCTGAGTGAGCACAGGATGATCCCAGCCTCCATCCCCTGCCAGTGCTGAGTGAGCACAGGAAGATCCCAGCCTCCATCCCCAGCCTGTGCTGAGTGAGCACAGGAAGATCCCAGCCTCCATCCCCTGCCTGTGCTGAGTGAGCACAGGAAGATCCCAGCCTCCATCCCCAGCCTGTGCTGAGTGAGCACAGGAAGATCCCAGCCTCCATCCCCAGCCTGTGCTGAGTGAGCACAGGAAGATCCCAGCCTCCATCCCCAGCCTGTGCTGAGTGAGCACAGGAAGATCCCAGCCTCCAGCCCCAGCAGGTGCTGAGTGAGCACAGGAAGATCCCAGCCTCCATCCCCAGCCTGTGCTGAGTGAGCACAGGAAGATACCAGCCTCCATCCCCAGCCTGTGCTGAGTGAGCACAGGACGATCCCAGCCTCCATCCCCAGCCTGTGCTGAGTGAGCACAGGAAGATCCCAGCCTCCATCCCCAGCCTGTGCTGAGTGAGCACAGGAAGATCCCAGCCTCCATCCCCAGCCTGTGCTGAGTGGGCACAGGAAGATCCCAGCCTCCATCCCCAGCCTGTGCTGAGCGAGCACAGGAAGATCCCAGCCTCCATCCCCAGCCTGTGCTGAGCGAGCACAGGAAGATCCCAGCCTCCATCCCCAAACTGTGCTGAGCGGGCACAGGAATATCCCAGCCTCCATCCCCAGCCTGTGCTGAGCGAGCACAGGAAGATCCCAGCCTCCATCCCCAGACTGTGCTGAGCGAGCACAGGAAGATCCCAGCCTCCATCCCCAGCCTGTGCTGAGTGAGCACAGGAAGATCCCAGCCTCCATCCCAGCCTGTGCTGAGTGAGCACAGGAAGATCCCAGCCTCCATCCCAGCCTGTGCTGAGTGAGCACAGGAAGATCCCAGCCTCCATCCCCTGCCTGTGCTGTGTAAGCACAGGACGATCCCAGCCTCCATCCCCAGCCTGTGCTGAGTGAGCACAGGAAGATCCCAGCCTCCATCCCCAGCCTGTGCTGAGTGAGCACAGGAAGATCCCAGCCTCCATCCCCAGCCTGTGCTGAGTGAGCACAGGAAGATCCCAGCCTCCATCCCCAGCCTGTGCTGAGTGAGCACAGGAAGATCCCAGCCTCCATCCGCAGCCTGTGCTGAGTGAGCACAGGAAGATCCCAGCCTCCATCCCCAGCCAGTGCTGAGTGAGCACAGGAAGATCCCAGCCTCCATCCCCAGCCTGTGCTGAGTGAGCGCAGGAAGATCCCAGCCTCCATCCCCAGCCTGTGCTGTGTGAGCACAGGACGATCCCAGCCTCCGTCCCCAGCCTGCGCTGAGTGAGCACAGGAAGATCCCAGCCTCCGTCCCCAGCATGCGCTCAGTGAGCACAGGAAGATCCCGGCCTCCGTCCCCAGCCTGCGCTGAGTGAGCACAGGAAGATCCCAGCCTCCATCCCCAGCCTGTGCTGAGTGAGCACAGGAAGATCCCAGCCTCCATCCCCAGCCTGTGCTGAGTGAGCACAGGAAGATCCCAGCCTCCATCCCCAGCCTGTGCTGAGTGAGCACAGGAAGATCCCAGCCTCCATCCCCAGCCTGTGCTGAGTGAGCACAGGAAGATCCCAGCCTCCATCCCCAGCCAGTGCTGAGTGAGCACAGGAAGATCCCAGCCTCCATCCACAGCCTGTGCTGAGTGAGCACAGGAAGATCCCAGCCTCCATCCCCAGCCTGTGCTGTGTGAGCACAGGACGATCCCAGCCTCCGTCCCCAGCTGCGCTGAGTGAGCACAGGAAGATCCCAGCCTCCGTCCCCAGCCTGCGCTCAGTGAGCACAGGAAGATCCCAGCCTCCGTCCCCAGCCTGCGCTGAGTGAGCACAGGAAGATCCCAGCCTCCATCCCCAGCCTGCGCTGAGTGAGCACAGGAAGATCCCAGCCTCCGTTCCCAGCCTGTGCTGTGTGAGCACAGGAAGATCCCAGCCTCCATCCCCAGCCTGCGCTCAGTGAGCACAGGAAAATCCCAGCCTCCGTCCCCAGCCTGTGCTGTGTGAGCACAGGACGATCCCAGCCTCCATCCCTAGCCTGCGCTGAGTGTGCACAGGAAGATCCCAGCCTCCGTCCCCAGCCTGCGCTGAGTGAGCACAGGAAGATCCCAGCCTCCGTCCCCAGCCTGCGCTGAGTGAGCACAGGAAGATCCCAGCCTCCATCCCCAGCCTGTGCTGAGTGAGCACAGGAAGATCCCAGCCTCCATCCCCAGCCTGTGCTGAGTGAGCACAGGAAGATCCCAGCCTCCATCCCCAGCCTGTGCTGAGTGAGCACAGGAAGATCCCAGCCTCCATCCCCAACCTGTGCTGAGTGAGCACAGGAAGATCCCAGCCTCCATCCCCAGCCTGTGCTGAGTGAGCACAGGGAGATCCCAGCCTCCATCCCCAGCCTGTGCTGAGTGAGCACAGGAAGATCCCAGCCTCCATCCCCAGCCTGTGCTGAGTGAGCACAGGAAGATCCCAGCCTCCATCCCCAGCCTGTGCTGAGTGAGCACAGGTAGATCCCAGCATCCATCCCCAGCCTGTGCTGAGTGAGCACAGGAAGATCCCAGCCTCCATCCCCAGCCTGCGCTGAGTGAGCTCAGGAAGATCCCAGCCTCCATCCCCAGCCTGCGCTGAGTGAGCTGAGGAAGATCCCAGCCTCCATCCCCAGCCTGCGCTGAGTGAGCACAGGAAGATCCCGGCATCCATCCCCAGCCTGCGCTGAGTGAGCACAGGAAGATCCCAGCCTCCATCCCCAGCCTGTGCTGTGTGAGCACAGGAAGATCCCAGCCTCCATCCCCAGCCTGTGCTGAGTGAGCACAGGAAGATCCCAGCCTCCATCCCCAACCTGTGCTGAGTGAGCACATGAAGATCCCAGCCTCCATCCCCAGCCTGTGCTGAGTGAGCACAGGAAGATCCCAGCCTCCATCCCCTGCCAGTGCTGAGTGAGCACAGGAAGATCCCAGCCTCCATCCCCAGCCTGTGCTGAGTGAGCACAGGAAGATCCCAGCCTCCAGCCCCAGCCTGTGCTGAGTGAGCACAGGAAGATCCCAGCCTCCATCCCCAGCCTGTGCTGAGTGAGCACAGGAAGATCCCAGCCTCCATCCCCAGCCTGTGCTGAGTGAGCACAGGAAGATCCCAGCCTCCATCCCCAGCCTGTGCTGAGTGAGCACAGGAAGATCCCAGCCTCCAGCCCCAGCAGTTGCTGAGTGAGCACAGGAAGATCCCAGCCTCCATCCCCAGCCTGTGCTGAGTGAGCACAGGAAGATACCAGCCTCCATCCCCAGCCTGTGCTGAGAGAGCACAGGACGATCCCAGCCTCCATCCCCATCCTCTGCTGAGTGAGCACAGGAAGATCCCAGCCTCCATCCCCAGCCTGTGCTCAGTGGGCACAGGAAGATCCCAGCCTCCATCCCCAGCCTGTGCTGAGCGAGCACAGGAAGATCCCAGCCTCCATCCCCAGCCTGTGCTGAGCGAGCACAGGAAGATCCCAGCCTCCATCCCCAAACTGTGCTGAGCGGGCACAGGAATATCCCAGCCTCCATCCCCAGCCTGTGCTGAGCGAGCACAGAAAGATCCCAGCCTCCATCCCCAGCCTGTGCTGAGCGAGCACAGGAAGATCCCAGCCTCCATCCCCAGCCTGTGCTGAGTGAGCACAGGAAGATCCCAGCCTCCATCCCAGCCTGTGCTGAGTGAGCACAGGAAGATCCCAGCCTCCATCCCAGCCTGTGCTGAGTGAGCACAGGAAGATCCCAGCCTCCATCCCCAGCCTGTGCTGTGTAAGCACAGGACGATCCCAGCCTCCATCCCCAGCCTGTGCTGAGTGAGCACAGGAAGATCCCAGCCTCCATCCCCAGCCTGTGCTGAGTGAGCACAGGAAGATCCCAGCCTCCATCCCCAGCCTGTGCTGAGTGAGCACAGGAAGATCCCAGCCTCCATCCCCAGCCTGTGCTGAGTGAGCACAGGAAGATCCCAGCCTCCATCCACAGCCTGTGCTGAGTGAGCACAGGAAGATCCCAGCCTCCATCCCCAGCCTGTGCTGAGGGAGCACAGGAAGATCCCAGCCTCCATCCCCAGCCTGTGCTGAGAGAGCACAGGACGATCCCAGCCTCCATCCCCAGCCTCTGCTCACTCAGCACAGGAAGATCCCAGCCTCCATCCCTAGCCTGCGCTGAGTGTGCACAGGAAGATCCCAGCCTCCGTCCCCAGCCTGCGCTGAGTGAGCACAGGAAGATCCCAGCCTCCGTCCCCAGCCTGCGCTGAGTGAGCACAGGAAGATCCCAGCCTCCATCCCCAGCCTGTGCTGAGTGAGCACAGGAAGATCCCAGCCTCCATCCCCAGCCTGTGCTGAGTGAGCACAGGAAGATCCCAGCCTCCATCCCCAGCCTGTGCTGAGTGAGCACAGGAAGATCCCAGCCTCCATCCCCAGCCTGTGCTGAGTGAGCACAGGAAGATCCCAGCCTCCATCCCCAGCCTGTGCTGAGTGAGCACAGGGAGATCCCAGCCTCCATCCCCAGCCTGTGCTGAGTGAGCACAGGAAGATCCCAGCCTCCATCCCCAGCCTGTGCTGAGTGAGCACAGGAAGATCCCAGCCTCCATCCCCAGCCTGTGCAGAGTGAGCACAGGTAGATCCCAGCCTCCATCCCCAGCCTGTGCTGAGTGAGCACAGGAAGATCCCAGCCTCCATCCCCAGCCTGCGCTGAGTGAGCTCAGGAAGATCCCAGCCTCCATCCCCAGCCTGCGCTGAGTGAGCTGAGGAAGATCCCAGCCTCCATCCCCAGCCTGCGCTGAGTGAGCACAGGAAGATCCCGGCATCCATCCCCAGCCTGCGCTGAGTGAGCACAGGAAGATCCCAGCCTCCATCCCCAGCCTGTGCTGTGTGAGCACAGGAAGATCCCAGCCTCCATCCCCAGCCTGTGCTGAGTGAGCACAGGAAGATCCCAGCCTCCATCCCCAACCTGTGCTGAGTGAGCACATGAAGATCCCAGCCTCCATCCCCAGCCTGTGCTGAGTGAGCACAGGAAGATCCCAGCCTCCATCCCCTGCCAGTGCTGAGTGAGCACAGGAAGATCCCAGCCTCCATCCCCAGCCTGTGCTGAGTGAGCACAGGAAGATCCCAGCCTCCATCCCCAGCCTTTGCTGAGTGAGCACAGGAAGATCCCAGCCTCCATCCCCAGCCTGTGCTGAGTGAGCACAGGAAGATCCCAGCCTCCATCCCCAGCCTGTGCTGAGTGAGCACAGGAAGATCCCAGCCTCCATCCCCAGCCTGTGCTGAGTGAGCACAGGAAGATCCCAGCCTCCAGCCCCAGCAGTTGCTGAGTGAGCACAGGAAGATCCCAGCCTCCATCCCCAGCCTGTGCTGAGTGAGCACAGGAAGAAACCAGCCTCCATCCCCAGCCTGTGCTGAGAGAGCACAGGACGATCCCAGCCTCCATCCCCAGCCTCTGCTGAGTGAGCACAGGAAGATCCCAGCCTCCATCCCCAGCCTGTGCTGAGTGGGCACAGGAAGATCCCAGCCTCCATCCCCAGCCTGTGCTGAGCGAGCACAGGAAGATCCCAGCCTCCATCCCCAGCCTGTGCTGAGCGAGCACAGGAAGATCCCAGCCTCCATCCCCATACTGTGCTGAGCGGGCACAGGAATATCCCAGCCTCCATCCCCAGCCTGTGCTGAGCGAGCACAGAAAGATCCCAGCCTCCATCCCCAGCCTGTGCTGAGCGAGCACAGGAAGATCCCAGCCTCCATCCCCAGCCTGTGCTGAGTGAGCACAGGAAGATCCCAGCCTCCATCCCAGCCTGTGCTGAGTGAGCACAGGAAGATCCCAGCCTCCATCCCAGCCTGTGCTGAGTGAGCACAGGAAGATCCCAGCCTCCATCCCCAGCCTGTGCTGTGTAAGCACAGGACGATCCCAGCCTCCATCCCCAGCCTGTGCTGAGTGAGCACAGGAAGATCCCAGCCTCCATCCCCAGCCTGTGCTGAGTGAGCACAGGAAGATCCCAGCCTCCATCCCCAGCCTGTGCTGAGTGAGCACAGGAAGATCCCAGCCTCCATCCCCAGCCTGTGCTGAGTGAGCACAGGAAGATCCCAGCCTCCATCCACAGCCTGTGCTGAGTGAGCACAGGAAGATCCCAGCCTCCATCCCCAGCCTGTGCTGAGGGAGCACAGGAAGATCCCAGCCTCCATCCCCAGCCAGTGCTGAGTGAGCACAGGAAGATCCCAGCCTCCATCCCCAGCCTGTGCTGAGTGAGCGCAGGAAGATCCCAGCCTCCATCCCCAGCCTGTGCTGTGTGAGCACAGGACGATCCCAGCCTCCGTCCCCAGCCTGCGCTGAGTGAGCACAGGAAGATCCCAGCCTCCGTCCCCAGCCTGCGCTCAGTGAGCACAGGAAGATCCCAGCCTCCGTCCCATGCATGCGCTGAGTGAGCACAGGAAGATCCCAGCCTCCATCCCCAGCCTGTGCTGAGTGAGCACAGGAAGATCCCAGCCTCCATCCCCAGCCTGTGCTGAGTGAGCACAGGAAGATCCCAGCCTCCATCCCCAGCCTGTGCTGAGTGAGCACAGGAAGATCCCAGCCTCCATCCCCAGCCTGTGCTGAGTGAGCACAGGAAGATCCCAGCCTCCATCCCCAGCCTGTGCTGAGTGAGCACAGGAAGTTCCCAGCCTCCATCCCCAGCCTGTGCTGAGTGAGCACAGGAAGATCCCAGCCTCCGTCCGCAGCCTGTGCTGTGTGAGCACAGGACGATCCCAGCTTCCGTCCCCAGCCTGCGCTGAGTGAGCACAGGAAGATCCCAGCCTCCGTCCCCAGCCTGCGCTGAGTGAGCACAGGAAGATCCCAGCCTCCGTCCCCAGCCTGTTCTGAGTGAGCACAGGAAGATCCCAGCCTCCATCCCCAGCCTGTGCTGAGTGAGCACAGGAAGATCCCAGCCTCCATCACCAGCCTGTGCTGAGTGAGCACAGGAAGATCCCAGCCTCCATCCCCAGCCTGTGCTGAGTGAGCACAGGAAGATCCCAGCCTCCATCCCCAGCCTGTGCTGAGTGAGCACAGGAAGATCCCAGCCTCCATCCCCAGCCTGTGCTGAGTGTGCACAGGAAGATCCCAGCCTCCATCACCAGCCTGTGCTGAGTGAGCACAGGAAGATCCCAGCCTCCATCCCCAGCCTGTGCTGAGTGAGCACAGGAAGATCCCAGCCTCCATCCCCAGCCTGTGCTGCGTGAGCACAGGAAGATCCCAGCCTCCATCCCCAGCCTGTGCTGAGTGAGCACAGGAAGATCCCTGCCTCCATCCCCAGCCTGTGCTGAGTGAGCACAGGAAGATCCCAGCCTCCATCCCCAGCCTGTGCTGAGTGAGCACAGGAAGATCCCAGCCTCCATCCCTAGCCTGTGCTGAGTGGGCACAGGAAGATCCCTGCCTCCATCCCCAGCCTGTGCTGAGCGAGCACAGGAAGATCCCAGCCTCCATCCCCAGCCTGTGCTGAGCGAGCACAGGAAGATCCCAGCCTCCATCCCCAAACTGTGCTGAGCGGGCACAGGAATATCCCAGCCTCCATCCCCAGCCTGTGCTGAGCGAGCACAGAAAGATCCCAGCCTCCATCCCCAGCCTGTGCTGAGCGAGCACAGGAAGATCCCAGCCTCCATCCACATCCTGCGCTGAGTGAGCACAGGAAGATCCCAGCCTCCATCCCAGCCTGTGCTGAGTGAGCACAGGAAGATCCCAGCCTCCATCCCAGCCTGTGCTGAGTGAGCACAGGAAGATCCCAGCCTCCATCCCCAGCCTGTGCTGTGTAAGCACAGGACGATCCCAGCCTCCATCCCCAGCCTGTGCTGAGTGAGCACAGGAAGATCCCAGCCTCCATCCCCAGCCTGTGCTGAGTGAGCACAGGAAGATCCCAGCCTCCATCCCCAGCCTGTGCTGAGTGAGCGCAGGAAGATCCCAGCCTCCATCCCCAGCCTGTGCTGTGTGAGCACAGGACAATCCCAGCCTCCGTCCCCAGCCTGCGCTGAGTGAGCACAGGAAGATCCCAGCCTCCGTCCCCAGCCTGCGCTCAGTGAGCACAGGAAGATCCCAGCCTCCGTCCCCAGCCTGCGCTGAGTGAGCACAGGAAGATCCCAGCCTCCATCCCCAGCCTGTGCTGAGTGAGCACAGGAAGATCCCAGCCTCCATCCCCAGCCTGTGCTGAGTGAGCACAGGAAGATCCCAGCCTCCATCCCCAGCCTGTGCTGAGTGAGCACAGGAAGATCCCAGCCTCCATCCCCAGCCTGTGCTGAGTGAGCACAGGAAGATCCCAGCCTCCATCCCCAGCCTGTGCTGAGTGAGCACAGGAAGTTCCCAGCCTCCATCCCCAGCCAGTGCTGAGTGAGCACAGGAAGATCCCAGCCTCCGTCCCCAGCCTGTGCTGTGTGAGCACAGGACGATCCCAGCTTCCGTCCCCAGCCTGCGCTGAGTGAGCACAGGAAGATCCCAGCCTCCGTCCCCAGCCTGCGCTGAGTGAGCACAGGAAGATCCCAGCCTCCGTCCCCAGCCTGTGCTGAGTGAGCACAGGAAGATCCCAGCCTCCATCCCCAGCCTGTGCTGAGTGAGCACAGGAAGATCCCAGCCTCCATCACCAGCCTGTGCTGAGTGAGCACAGGAAGATCCCAGCCTCCATCCCCAGCCTGTGCTGAGTGAGCACAGGAAGATCCCAGCCTCCATCCCCAGCCTGTGCTGAGTGAGCACAGGAAGATCCCAGCCTCCATCCCCAGCCTGTGCTGAGTGAGCACAGGAAGATCCCAGCCTCCATCCCCTGCCAGTGCTGAGTGAGCACAGGAAGATCCCAGCCTCCATCCCCAGCCTGTGCTGAGTGAGCACAGGAAGATCCCAGCCTCCATCCCCAGCCTGTGCTGCGTGAGCACAGGAAGATCCCAGCCTCCATCACCAGCCTGTGCTGAGTGAGCACAGGAAGATCCCAGCCTCCATCCCCAGCCTGTGCTGAGAGAGCACAGGACGATCCCAGCCTCCATTCCCAGCCTGTGCTGAGTGAGCACAGTAAGATCCCAGCCTCCATCCCCAGCCTGTGCTGAGTGAGCACAGGAAGATCCCAGCCTCCATCCCCAGCCTGTGCTGAGTGGGCACAGGAAGATCCCAGCCTCCATCCCCAGCCTGTGCTGAGCGAGCACAGGAAGATCCCAGCCTCCATCCCCAGCCTGTGCTGAGCGAGCACAGGAAGATCCCAGCCTCCATCCCCAAACTGTGCTGAGCGGGCACAGGAATATCCCAGCCTCCATCCCCAGCCTGTGCTGAGCGAGCACAGAAAGATCCCAGCCTCCATCCCCAGCCTGTGCTGAGCGAGCACAGGAAGATCCCAGCCTCCATCCCCAGCCTGTGCTGAGTGAGCACAGGAAGATCCCAGCCACCATCCCAGCCTGTGCTGAGTGAGCACAGGAAGATCCCAGCCTCCATCCCAGCCTGTGCTGAGTGAGCACAGGAAGATCCCAGCCTCCATCCCCAGCCTGTGCTGTGTAAGCACAGGACGATCCCAGCCTCCATCCCCAGCCTGTGCTGAGTGAGCACAGGAAGATCCCAGCCTCCATCCCCAGCCTGTGCTGAGTGAGCACAGGAAGATCCCAGCCTCCATCCCCAGCCAGTGCTGAGTGAGCACAGGAAGATCCCAGCCTCCATCCCCAGCCTGTGCTGAGTGAGCACAGGAAGATCCCAGCCTCCATCCCCAGCCTGTGCTGAGTGAGCACAGGAAGATCCCAGCCTCCATCCCCAGCCAGTGCTGAGTGAGCACAGGAAGATCCCAGCCTCCATCCCCAGCCTGTGCTGAGTGAGCGCAGGAAGATCCCAGCCTCCATCCCCAGCCTGTGCTGTGTGAGCACAGGACGATCCCAGCCTCCGTCCCCAGCCTGCGCTGAGTGAGCACAGGAAGATCCCAGCCTCCGTCCCCAGCCTGCGCTCAGTGAGCACAGGAAGATCCCAGCCTCCGTCCCCAGCCTGCGCTGAGTGAGCACAGGAAGATCCCAGCCTCCATCCCCAGCCTGTGCTGAGTGAGCACAGGAAGATCCCAGCCTCCATCCCCAGCCTGTGCTGAGTGAGCACAGGAAGATCCCAGCCTCCATCCCCAGCCTGTGCTGAGTGAGCACAGGAAGATCCCAGCCTCCATCCCCAGCCTGTGCTGAGTGAGCACAGGAAGATCCCAGCCTCCATCCCCAGCCTGTGCTGAGTGAGCACAGGAAGTTCCCAGCCTCCATCCCCAGCCTGTGCTGAGTGAGCACAGGAAGATCCCAGCCTCCGTCCCCAGCCTGTGCTGTGTGAGCACAGGACGATCCCAGCTTCCGTCCCCAGCCTGCGCTGAGTGAGCACAGGAAGATCCCAGCCTCCGTCCCCAGCCTGCGCTGAGTGAGCACAGGAAGATCCCAGCCTCCGTCCCCAGCCTGTGCTGAGTGAGCACAGGAAGATCCCAGCCTCCATCACCAGCCTGTGCTGAGTGAGCACAGGAAGATCCCAGCGTCCATCCCCAGCCTGTGCTGAGTGAGCACAGGAAGATCCCAGCCTCCATCCCCAGCCTGTGCTGAGTGAGCACAGGAAGATCCCAGCCTCCATCCCCAGCCTGTGCTGAGTGAGCACAGGAAGATCCCAGCCTCCATCCCCTGCCAGTGCTGAGTGAGCACAGGAAGATCCCAGCCTCCATCCCCAGCCTGTGCTGAGTGAGCACAGGAAGATCCCAGCCTCCATCCCCAGCCTGTGCTGCGTGAGCACAGGCAGATCCCAGCCTCCATCCCCAGCCTGTGCTGAGTGAACACAGGAAGATCCCAGCCTCCATCCCCAGCCTGTGCTGAGTGAGCACAGGAAGATCCCAGCCTCCATCCCCAGCCTGTGCTGAGTGAGCACTGGAAGATCCCAGCCTCCATCCCCAGCCTGTGCTGAGTGAGCACAGGAAGATCCCAGCCTCCATCCCCAGCCTGTGCTGAGTGACCACAGGAAGATCCCAGCCTCCATCCCCAGCCTGTGCTGAGTGAGCACAGGAAGATCCCAGCCTCCATCCCCAGCCTGTGCTGAGTGAGCACAGGTAGATCCCAGCCTCCATCCCCAGCCTGTGCTGAGTGAGCACAGGAAGATCCCAGCCTCCATCCCCAGCCTGCGCTGAGTGAGCTCAGGAAGATCCCAGCCTCCATCCCCAGCCTGCGCTGAGTGAGCTCTGGAAGATCCCAGCCTCCATCCCCAGCCTGCGCTGAGTGAGCACAGGAAGATCCCGGCATCCATCCCCAGCCTGCGCTGAGTGAGCACAGGAAGATCCCAGCCTCCATCCCCAGCCTGTGCTGTGTGAGCACAGGAAGATCCCAGCCTCCATCCCCAGCCTGTGCTGAGTGAGCACAGGAAGATCCCAGCCTCCATCCCCAACCTGTGCTGAGTGAGCACAGGAAGATCCCAGCCTCCATCCCCAGCCTGTGCTGAGTGAGCTCAGGAAGATCCCAGCCTCCATCCCCTGCCAGTGCTGAGTGAGCACAGGAAGATCCCAGCCTCCATCCCCAGCCTGTGCTGAGTGAGCACAGGAAGATCCCAGCCTCCATCCCCAGCCTGTGCTGAGTGAGCACAGGAAGATCCCAGCCTCCATCCCCAGCCTGTGCTGAGTGAGCACAGGAAGATCCCAGCCTCCATCCCCAGCCTGTGCTGAGTGAGCACAGGAAGATCCCAGCCTCCATCCCCAGCCTGTGCTGAGTGAGCACAGGAAGATCCCAGCCTCCAGCCCCAGCAGGTGCTGAGTGAGCACAGGAAGACCCCAGCCTCCATCCCCAGCCTGTGCTGAGTGAGCACAGGAAGATACCAGCCTCCATCCCCAGCCTGTGCTGAGTGAGCACAGGACGATCCCAGCCTCCATCCCCAGCCTGTGCTGAGTGAGCACAGGAAGATCCCAGCCTCCATCTCCAGCCTGTGCTGAGTGAGCACAGGAAGATCCCAGCCTCCATCCCCAGCCTGTGCTGAGTGGGCACAGGAAGATCCCAGCCTCCATCCCCAGCCTGTGCTGAGCGAGCACAGGAAGATCCCAGCATCCATCCCCAGCCTGTGCTGAGCGAGCACAGGAAGATCCCAGCCTCCATCCCCAAACTGTGCTGAGCGGGCTCAGGAATATCCCAGCCTCCATCCCCAGCCTGTGCTGTGCGAGCTCAGAAAGATCCCAGCCTCCATCCCCAGCCTGTGCTGAGCGAGCACAGGAAGATCCCAGCCTCCATCCCCAGCCTGTGCTGAGTGAGCACAGGAAGATCCCAGCCTCCATCCCCAGCCTGTGCTGAGTGAGCACAGGAAGATCCCAGCCTCCATCCCCAGCCTGTGCTGAGTGAGCACAGGAAGATCCCAGCCTCCATCCCCAGCCTGTGCTGAGTGAGCACAGGAAGATCCCAGCCTCCATCCCCAGCCTGTGCTGAGTGAGCACAGGAAGATCCCAGCCTCCATCCCCAGCCAGTGCTGAGTGAGCACAGGAAGATCCCAGCCTCCATCCCCAGCCTGTGCTGAGTGAGCGCAGGAAGATCCCAGCCTCCATCCCCAGCCTGTGCTGTGTGAGCACAGGACGATCCCAGCCTCCGTCCCCAGCCTGCGCTGAGTGAGCACAGGAAGATCCCAGCCTCCGTCCCCAGCCTGCGCTCAGTGAGCACAGGAAGATCCCAGCCTCCGTCCCCAGCCTGCGCTGAGTGAGCACAGGAAGATCCCAGCCTCCATCCCCAGCCTGTGCTGAGTGAGCACAGGAAGATCCCAGCCTCCATCCCCAGCCTGTGCTGAGTGAGCACAGGAAGATCCCAGCCTCCATCCCCAGCCTGTGCTGAGTGAGCACAGGAAGATCCCAGCCTCCATCCCCAGCCTGTGCTGAGTGAGCACAGGAAGATCCCAGCCTCCATCCCCAGCCTGTGCTGAGTGAGCACAGGAAGTTCCCAGCCTCCATCCCCAGCCTGTGCTGAGTGAGCACAGGAAGATCCCAGCCTCCGTCCCCAGCCTGTGCTGTGTGAGCACAGGACGATCCCAGCTTCCGTCCCCAGCCTGCGCTGAGTGAGCACAGGAAGATCCCAGCCTCCGTCCCCAGCCTGCGCTGAGTGAGCACAGGAAGATCCCAGCCTCCGTCCCCAGCCTGTGCTGAGTGAGCACAGGAAGATCCCAGCCTCCATCACCAGCCTGTGCTGAGTGAGCACAGGAAGATCCCAGCGTCCATCCCCAGCCTGTGCTGAGTGAGCACAGGAAGATCCCAGCCTCCATCCCCAGCCTGTGCTGAGTGAGCACAGGAAGATCCCAGCCTCCATCCCCAGCCTGTGCTGAGTGAGCACAGGAAGATCCCAGCCTCCATCCCCTGCCAGTGCTGAGTGAGCACAGGAAGATCCCAGCCTCCATCCCCAGCCTGTGCTGAGTGAGCACAGGAAGATCCCAGCCTCCATCCCCAGCCTGTGCTGCGTGAGCACAGGCAGATCCCAGCCTCCATCCCCAGCCTGTGCTGAGTGAACACAGGAAGATCCCAGCCTCCATCCCCAGCCTGTGCTGTTTCAGCTCCAACTCAACACAGAGGATTCCGAAGCTGACATCACCAGGATATTGCGCATGCGCTCTGTTGCCCCAGCAGCAAAATGGCGGCGATCTGAATCTTCCCGCCTCTTTTTCCTTCCCCGGATTCTCTTCGCAGGTGAAAGGAGCCTGAGTTACCAAAGCGGGACATTGACATTCTTATTCGCGTTTGCGGGCCACACCAAGTCCTTCTGAAGCCTCCTCCCCGCTCGCCGGCTACATTAGTCTTATGTGCGTCACCAACTTCAACCACCTTCCACCGCAATGGCCGCCTGTCTCTGGAGCATGCGCAGTGTCTCTGTGCGGCTGGATATGCGCCTGCGCGGTGGCCTCCTGTTGAGTGTGTACGGCATATTCATTCCCGCTTGGAATGCTGGGTACCACGGCCGCCATTGAGGTTTCCTTCAAGAATTTGGAAATAATGTTCTCTGAAGTGATTAAGTTTAAATTATTGAATAATTCATGCCTAACCCAGAGTGACTGCACCCTCTGTCATGGTTCAGTCCTGCATTTGATTAATTACAGTTAATTAATTACATTGAGTCGACATCGGCCCAAATTGATGACAGTGATAAAACTTTATTCTGCACAAGTAAGATATGATACCTCACAGTATCTGAACAGTAGTTTCCAATGTGTCATTTATATGACCCGGTTTTTCCCTTGGGTAAAATTCATGGTAATAAATATCTGCAGCTGTGGGTGAAATCACTTGTCTTTGTGCCTTTTGAAATCTTCTACACCTTCTGTCTATTTGGACACTCTTTGTATAACCCTTACAATAATACAAACATACAAAATTACACTAGACCAATCATTGAATAACTACTATCCTCTTATTACTATTACAGGTATAGACATTCACAAGAACCTCTTTTACTCAGGTTTCAGTCTAATAACCCCTGAGATCACATTTTTTCCTCCCGCTGAAGTTATCAGTCGAGCTGTGACAATGCAAAGAGGCATCTTTTACACTGTAGACATGTAACATTCTTGATGGACCAATGATTCCAGATAGAGGTTCCTCCCAACACCATCCCCTGTCCTGTCTTGAACCAGAACACCAGTGCTCCTTTGCACATTATCACATTCCAAATAAGATGCATAGTCTACATTCCCATGGGAACAAGGCTGCCTCTGTTTGCTGTTCTGTTCTTTTATTTCTGATGTTCTTTTAGTTTAATTGAATGACCCATAATTACCCATTACCTCTATTGAAGTGTCCCACATATCCTGCTTTCAACCCTTTCCTATTTTTATAGCATCTAGAAGGCAGATCATTCCCTGACAGTAATACAAAACCAGCCACGCAACATATATATTTGAATGTATGATCTGGAGATTACCTTGTAGCAGTATTGTAAATTATACATTTTCCAGTTAAGTACATATACTGATTATGAATTGGAGAATATACTGGAGGACCGACCAAACACCTCAACTCTGGAACAGTTCCAGAAACTGACCAGGTGATCATCACCTAACCCAGGACATGTTCACTGACACAGCACCTGGAAACTGACCAGGTGAACATCACCTAACCCAGGACATGTTCACTGACACAGCACCTGGAAACTGACCAGGTGAACATCACCTAACCCAGGACATGTTGACTGAACCAGCACCTGGAAACTGACCAGGTGATCATCACCTAACCCAGGACATGTTCACTGAACCAGCACCTGGAAACTGACCAGGTGTACATCACCTAACCCAGGACATGTTCACTGACCCAGCACCTGGAAACTGACCAGGTGATCATCGCCTAATACAGGACATGTTCACTGACACAGTACCTGGAAACTGACCAGGTGATCATCGCCTAACACAGGACATGTTCACTGACACAGCACCTGGAAACTGACCAGGTGATCATCACCTAACCCAGGACATGTTCACTGACCCAGTACCTGGAAACTAACCAGGTGATCATCACCTAACCCAGGACATGTTCACTGACCCAGTACCTGGAAACTGACCAGGTGATCATCACCTAACCCAGGACATGTTCACTGACCCAGTACCTGGAAACTAACCAGGTGATCATCACCTAACCCAGGACATGTTCACTGACCCAGCACCTGGAAACTAACCAGGTGATCATCACCTAACCCAGGACATGTTCACTGACACAGCACCTGGAAACTGACCAGGTGATCATCACCTAACCCAGGACATGTTCACTGACCCAGTACCTGGAAACTAACCACGTGATCATCACCTAACCCAGGACATGTTCACTGACCCAGTACCTGGAAACTGACCAGGTGATCATCAACTAACCCAGGACATGTTCACTGACCCAGCACCTGGAAACTAACCAGGTGATCATCACCTAACCCAGGACATGTTCACTGACACAGCACCTGGAAACTGACCAGGTGATCATCACCTAACCCAGGACATGTTCACTGACCCAGCACCTGGAAACTCACCAGGTGATCATCGCCTAATCCAGGACATGTTCACTGACACAGCACCTGGAAACTGTCCAGGTGATCATCGCCTAATCCAGAACATTTTCACTGACCCAGCACCTGGAAACTGACCAGGTGATCATCACCTAACCCAGGACATGTTCACTGAACCAGCACCTGGAAACTGACCAGGTGTACAAGACCTAACCCAGGACATGTTCACTGACCTAGCACCTGGAAACTAACCAGGTGATCATCACCTAATCCAGGACATGTTCACTGACCCAGCACCTGGAAACTGACCAGGTGTACATCACCTAACCCAGGACATGTTCACTGACCCAGCACCTGGAAACTGACCAGGTGATCATCGCCTAATCCAGGACATGTTCACTGACACAGTACCTGGAAACTGACCAGGTGATCATCGCCCAACACAGGACATGTTCACTGACACAGCACCTGGAAACTGACCAGGTGATTATCACCCAACCCAGGACATGTTCACTGACCCAGTACCTGGAAACTAACCAGGTGATCATCACCTAACCCAGGCCATGTTCACTGACCCAGTACCTGGAAACTGACCAGGTGATCATCACCTAACCCAGGACATGTTCACTGACCCAGCACCTGGAAACTAACCAGGTGATCATCACCTAACCCAGGACATGTTCACTGACACAGCACCTGGAAACTGACCAGGTGATCATCACCTAACCCAGGACATGTTCACTGACCCAGTTCCTGGAAACTAACCACGTGATCATCACCTAACCCAGGACATGTTCACTGACCCAGTACCTGGAAACTGACCAGGTGATCATCACCTAACCCAGGACATGTTCACTGACCCAGCACCTGGAAACTAACCAGGTGATCATCACCTAACCCAGGACATGTTCACTGACACAGCACCTGGAAACTGACCAGGTGATCATCACCTAACCCAGGACATGTTCACTGACCCAGCACCTGGAAACTCCCCAGGTGATCATCGCCTAATCCAGGACATGTTCACTGACACAGCACCTGGAAACAGTCCAGGTGATCATCGCCTAATCCAGGACATTTTCACTGACCCAGCACCTGGAAACTGACCAGGTGATCATCACCTAACCCAGGACATGTTCACTGAACCAGCACCTGGAAACTGACCAGGTGTACAAGACCTAACCCAGGACATGTTCACTGACCTAGCAACTGGAAACTAACCAGGTGATCATCACCTAATCCAGGACATGTTCACTGACCCAGCACCTGGAAACTGACCAGGTGTACATCACCTAACCCAGGACATGTTCACTGACCCAGCACCTGGAAACTGACCAGGTGCTCATCGCCTAATCCAGGACATGTTCACTGACACAGTACCTGGAAACTGACCAGGTGATCATCGCCTAACACAGGACATGTTCACTGACACAGCACCTGGAAACTGACCAGGTGATCATCACCTAACCCAGGACATGTTCACTGACCCAGTACCTGGAAACTAACCAGGTGATCATCACCTAACCCAGGACATGTTCACTGACCCAGTACCTGGAAACTGACTAGGTGATCATCACCTAACCCAGGACATGTTCACTGACCCAGCACCTGGAAACTAACCAGGTGATCATCACCTAACCCAGGACATGTTCACTGACACAGCACCTGGAAACTGACCAGGTGATCATCACCTAACCCAGGACATGTTCACTGACCCAGTACCTGGAAACTAACCACGTGATCATCACCTAACCCAGGACATGTTCACTGACACAGCACCTGGAAACTGACCAGGTGATCATCACCTAACCCAGGACATGTTCACTGACCCAGTACCTGGAAACTAACCAGGTGATCAACACCTAACCCAGGACATGTTCACTGACCCAGTACCTGGAAACTGACCAGGTGATCATCACCTAACCCAGGACATGTTCACTGACCCAGCACCTGGAAACTAACCAGGTGATCATCACCTAACCCAGGACATGTTCACTGACACAGCACCTGGAAACTGACCAGGTGATCATCACCTAACCCAGGACATGTTCACTGACCCAGTACCTGGAAACTAACCACGTGATCATCACCTAACCCAGGACATGTTCACTGACCCAGTACCTGGAAACTGACCAGGTGATCATCACCTAACCCAGGACATGTTCACTGACCCAGCACCTGGAAACTAACCAGGTGATCATCACCTAACCCAGGACATGTTCACTGACACAGCACCTGGAAACTGACCAGGTGATCATCACCTAACCCAGGACATGTTCACTGACCCAGCACCTGGAAACTCCCCAGGTGATCATCGCCTAATCCAGGACATGTTCACTGACACAGCACCTGGAAATAGTCCAGGTGATCATCGCCTAATCCAGGACATTTTCACTGACCCAGCACCTGGAAACTGACCAGGTGATCATCACCTAACCCAGGACATGTTCACTGAACCAGCACCTGGAAACTGACCAGGTGTACAAGACCTAACCCAGGACATGTTCACTGACCTAGCAACTGGAAACTAACCAGGTGATCATCACCTAATCCAGGACATGTTCACTGACCCAGCACCTGGAAACTGACCAGGTGTACATCACCTAACCCAGGACATGTTCACTGACCCAGCACCTGGAAACTGACCAGGTGATCATCGCCTAATCCAGGACATGTTCACTGACACAGTACCTGGAAACTGACCAGGTGATCATCGCCTAACACAGGACATGTTCACTGACACAGCACCTGGAAACTGACCAGGTGATCATCACCTAACCCAGGACATGTTCACTGACCCAGTACCTGGAAACTAACCAGGTGATCATCACCTAACCCAGGACATGTTCACTGACCCAGTACCTGGAAACTGACCAGGTGATCATCACCTAACCCAGGACATGTTCACTGACCCAGCACCTGGAAACTAACCAGGTGATCATCACCTAACCCAGGACATGTTCACTGACACAGCACCTGGAAACTGACCAGGTGATCATCACCTAACCCAGGAAATGTTCACTGACCCAGTACCTGGAAACTAACCACGTGATCATCACCTAACCCAGGACATGTTCACTGACCCAGTACCTGGAAACTGACCAGGTGATCATCACCTAACCCAGGACATGTTCACTGACCCAGAACCTGGAAACTAACCAGGTGATCATCACCTAACCCAGGACATGTTCACTGACACAGCACCTGGAAACTGACCAGGTGATCATCACCTAACCCAGGACATGTTCACTGACCCAGCACCTGGAAACTCACCAGGTGATCATCGCCTAATCCAGGACATGTTCACTGACACAGCACCTGGAAACTGTCCAGGTGATCATCGCCTAATCCAGGACATTTTCACTGACCCAGCACCTGGAAACTGACCAGGTGATCATCACCTAACCCAGGACATGTTCACTGACACAGCACCTGGAAACTGACCAGGTGATCATCACCTAACCCAGGACATGTTCACTGACACAGCAACTGGAAACTGACCAGGTGATCATCGCCTAATCCAGGACATGTTCAGTGAACCAGCACCTGGAAACTGACCAGGTGATCATCACCTAACCCAGGACATGTTCACTGACCCAATACCTGGAAACTGACCAGGTGATCATCGCCTAATCCAGGACATGTTCACTGAACCAGCACCTGGAAACTGACCAGGTGATCATCACCTAATCCAGGACATGTTCACTGACCCAGCACCTGGAAACTGACCAGGTGATCATCGCCTAATCCAGGACATGTTCACTGACACAGCACCTGGAAACTGACCAGGTGATCATCACCTAACCCAGGACATGTTCACTGAACCAGTACCTGGAAACTAACCAGGTGATCATCACCTAACCCAGGACATGTTCACTGACCCAATACCTGGAAACTAACCAGGTGATCATCGCCTAATCCAGGACATGTTCACTGAACCAGCACCTGGAAACTGACCAGGTGATCATCACCTAACCCAGGACATGTTCACAGACACAATACCTGGAAACTGACCAGGTGATCATCGCCTAATCCAGGACATGTTCACAGAACCAGCACCTGGAAACTGACCAGGAGATCATCACCTAACCCAGGACATGTTCACTGACCCAGTACCTGGAAACTAACCAGTTGATCATCACCTAACCCAGGACATGTTCACTGACCCAGCACCTGGAAACTAACCATGTGATCATCGCCTAATCCAGGACATGTTCACTGACCCAGCACCTGGAAACTGACCAGGTGATCATCGCCTAATCCAGGACATCTTCACTGACCCAGCAACTGGAAACTGACCAGGTGATCATCACCTAACCCAGGACATGTTCACTGACACAGCACCTGGAAACAGACCAGGTGATCATCACCTAACCCAGGACATGTTCACTGACACAGCACCTGGAAAGTGACCAGGTGATCATCACCTAACCCTGGACATGTTCACTGACCCAGTACCTGGAAACTGACCAGGTGATCATCACCTAATCCAGGACATGTTTACTGACCCAGTACCTGGACACTGACCAGGTGTACATCACCTAACCCAGGACATGTTCACTGACCCAGTACCTGGAAACTGACCAGGTGACCATCACCTAATCCAGGACATGTTCACTGACCCAGCACCAGGAAACTGACCAGGTGATCATCACCTAACCCAGGACATGTTCACTGACCCAGCACCTGGAAACTGACCAGGTGAACATCACCTAACCCAGGACATGTTCACTGACACAGCACCTGGAAACTGACCAGGTGAGCATCACCTAACCCAGGACATGTTCACTGACACAGCACCTGGAAACTGACCAGGTGATCATCACCTAACCCAGGACATGTTCACTGACACAGCACCTGGAAACTGACCAGCTGAACATCACCTAATCCAGGACTTGTTCACTGACACAGCACCTGGAAACTGACCAGGTGATCATCGCCTAATCCAGGACATGTTCACTGACACAGCACCTGGAAACTGACCAGGTGATCATCGCCTAATCCAGGACATGTTCACTGACCGAGCACCTGGAAACTAACCAGGTGATCATCGCCTAATCCAGGACATGTTCACTGACCCAGCACCTGGAAACTGACCAGGTGATCATCACCTAACCCAGGACATGTTCACTGACACAGCACCTGGAAAGTGACCAGGTGATCATCACCTAACCCAGGACATGTTCACTGACACAGCACCTGGAAAGTGACCAGGTGATCATCACCTAACCCAGGACATGTTCACTGACACAGCCCCTGGAAACTGACCAGGTGATCATCACCTAATCCAGGACATGTTTACTGACCCAGTACCTGGAAACTGACCAAATGTACATCACCTAACCCAGGACATGTTCACTGACCCAGCACCTGGAAACTGACCAGGTGATCATCACCTAATCCAGGACATGTTCACTGACCCAGCACCTGGAAACTGACCAGGTGATCATCACCTAACCCAGGACATGTTCACTGTCCCAGCACCTGGAAACTGACCAGGTGAACATCACCTAACCCAGGACATGTTCACTGACACAGCACCTGGAAACTGACCAGGTGAGCATCACCTAAACCAGGACATGTTCACTGACACAGCACCTGGAAACTGACCAGGTGATCATCACCTAACCCAGGACATGTACACTGACACAGCACCTGGAAACTGACAAGCTGAACATCACCTAATCCAGGACATGTTCACTGACACAGCACCTGTAAACTGACCAGGTGATCATCGCCTAATCCAGGACATGTTCACTGACCTATCACCTGGAAACTGACCAGGTGTACATCACCTAACCCAGGACATGTTCACTGACTCAGCACCTGGAAACTGACCAGGTGATCATCGCCTAATCCAGGACATGTTCACTGACACAGCACCTGGAAACTGACCAGGTGATCATCGCCTAATCCAGGACATGTTCACTGACCCAGCACCTGGAAACTGACCAGGTGATCATCACCTTACCCTTCACATGTTCACTGACACAGCACATGGAAACTGACCAGGTGATCATCGCCTAATCCAGGACATGTTCACTGACCTATCACCTGGAAACTGACCAGGTGTACATCACCTAACCCAGGACATGTTCACTGACTCAGCACCTGGAAACTGACCAGGTGATCATCGCCTAATCCAGGACATGTTCACTGACACAGCACCTGGAAACTGACCAGGTGATCATCGCCTAATCCAGGACATGTTCACTGACCCAGCACCTGGAAACTGACCAGGTGATCATCACCTTACCCTTCACATGTTCACTGACACAGCACATGGAAACTGACCAGGTGATCATCACCTAACCCAGGACATGTTCACTGACACAGCACCTGGAAATTGACCAGGTAATCATCACCTAACCCAGGACATGTTCACTGACACAGCACCTGGAAAGTGACCAGGTGATCATCACCTAACACAGGACATGTTCAATGACCCAGTACCTGGAAACTGACCAGGTGATCATCACCTAATCCAGGACATGTTTACTGACCCAGTACCTGGAAACAGACCAGGTGTACATCACCTAACCCAGGACATGTTCACTGACCCAGTACCTGGAAACTGACCAGGTGATCATCACCTAATCCAGGACATGTTCACTGACCCAGCACCTGGAAACTGACCAGGTGATCATCACCTCACCCAGGACATGTTCACTGACCCAGCACCTGGAAACTGACCAGGCGAACATCACCTAACCCAGAACATGTTCACTGACACAGCACCTGGAAACTGACCAGGTGAGCATCACCTAACCGAGGACATGTTCACTGACACAGCACCTGGAAACTGACCAGGTGATCATCACCTAACCCAGGACATGTTCACTGACACAGCACCTGGAAACTGACAAGCTGAACATCACCTAATCCAGGACATGTTCACTGACACAGCACCTGGAAACTGACCAGGTGATCATCGCCTAATCCAGGACATGTTCACTGACCTATCACCTGGAAACTGACCAGGTGTACATCACCTAACCCAGGACATGTTCACTGACCCAGCACCTGGAAACTGACCAGGTGATCATCGCCTAATCCAGGACATGTTCACTGAACCAGCACCTGGAAACTGACCAGCTGAACATCACCTAATCCAGGACATGTTCACTGACACAGCACCTGGAAACTGACCAGGTGATCATCACCTAACCCAGGACATGTTCACTGACCTATCACCTGGAAACTGACCAGGTGTACATCACCTAACCCAGGACATGTTCACTGACCCAGCACCTGGAAACTGACCAGGTGAGCATCGCCTAATCCAGGACATGTTCTCTGACACAGTACCTGGAAACTGACCAGGTGATCATCGCCTAATGCAGGACATGTTCACTGACCAGGTGATCATCGCCTAATCCAGGACATGTTCACTGACCCAGCACCTGGAAACTGACCAGGTGATCATCACCTAACCCAGGACATGTTCACTGACCTTGCACCTGGAAACTAACCAAGTGATCATCACCTAACCCAGGACATGTTCACTGACACAGCACCTGGAAACTAACCAGGTGATCATCACCTAACCCAGGACATGTTCACTGACCCAGTAACTGGAAAATAAGCAGGTGATCATCACCTAACCCAGGACATGTTCACTGACCCAGTACCTGGAAACTGACCAGGTGATCATCACCTAACCCAGGACATGTTCACTGACACAGCCCCTGGAAACTGACCAGGTGATCATCACCTAACCCAGGACATGTTCACTGACCCAGTACCTGGAAACTGACCAGGTGATCATCACCTAATCCAGGACATGTTCACTGACCCAGTACCTGGAAACTAACCAGGTGATCATCACCTAACCCATGACATGTTCACTAACCCAGCACCTGGAAACTGACCTGGTGATCATCACCTAACCCAGGACATGTTCACTGACACAGCACCTGGAAACTGACCAGGTGATCATCACCTAATCCAGGACGTGTTCACTGACCCAGCACCTGGAAACTGACCAGGTGATCATCGCCTAATCCAGGACATGTTCACTGACACAGCACTTGGAAACTGACCAGGTGATCATCACCTAACCCAGGACATGTTCACTGACACAGCACCTGGAAACTGACCAGGTGATCATCGCCTAATCCAGGACATGTTCACTGAAAAAGCACCTGGAAACTGACCAGGTGATCATCACCTAATCCAGGACATGTTCACTGACCCAGTACCTGGAAACTGACCAGGTGAGCATCACCTAACCCAGGACATGTTCACTGACCCAGTACCTGGAAACTGACCAGGTGATCAACACCTTACCCAGGACATGTTCACTGAACCAGCACCTGGAAACTGACCAGGTGATCATCACCTAACCCAGGACATGTTCACTGACCCAGTACCTGGAAACTGACCAGGTGATCATCGCCTAATCCGGGACATGTTCACTGACCCAGTACCTGGAAACTGACCAGGTGATCATCACCTAATCCAGGACGTGTTCACTGACCCAGCACCTGGAAACTGACCAGGTGATCATCGCCTAATCCAGGACATGTTCACTGACACAGCACTTGGAAACTGACCAGGTGATCATCGCCTAATCCAGGACATGTTCACTGAAAAAGCACCTGGAAACTGACCAGGTGAACATCACCTAATCCAGGCCATGTTCACTGACCTTGCACCTGGAAACTGACCAGGTGATCATCACCTAATCCAGGACATGTTCACTGACCCAGTACCTGGAAACTGACCAGGTGAGCATCACCTAACCCAGGACATGTTCACTGACCCAGTACCTGGAAACTGACCAGGTGATCATCACCTAACCCATGACATGTTCACTGAACCAGCACCTGGAAACTGACCAGGTGATCATCACCTAACCCAGGACATGTTCACTGACCCAGTACCTGGAAACTGACCAGGTGATCATCGCCTAATCCGGGACATGTTCACTGACACAGCACCTGGAAACCGACCAGGTGATCATCACCTAACCCAGCACATGTTCACTGACACAGCACCTGGAAGCTGACCAGGTGATCATCGCCTAATCCAGGACATTTTCACTGACCCAGCACCTGGAAACTAACCAGGTGATCATCACCTTATCCAGGACATGTTCACTGACCCAGCACCTGGAAACTAACCAGGTGATCATCACCTAACCCAGGACATGTTCACTGACCCAGTACCTGGAAACTAACCAGGTGATTATCACCTAATCCAGGACATGTTCACTGACACAGCACCTGGAAACTAACCAGGTGATCATCACCTAATCCAGGACATGTTTACTGACCCAGCAACTGGAAACTGACCAGGTGAGCATCACCTAATCCAGGACATGTTCACTGACCCAGCACCAGGAAACTAACCAGGTCATCATCACCTAACCCAGGACATGTTCACTGACCCAGTACCTGGAAACTGACCAGGTGAGCATCACCTAATCCAGGACATGTTCACGGACCCAGCACCTGGAAACTGACCAGGTGTACATCACCTAACCCAGGACATGTTCACTGACCCAATACCTGGAAACTGACCAGGTGATCATCACCTAATCCAGGACATGTTCACTGACCCAGCACCTGGAAACTGACCAGGTGATCATCACCTAATCCAGGACATGTTCACTGACCCAGCACCTGGAAACTGACCAGGTGATCATCGCCTAATCCGGGACATGTTCACTGACACAGCACCTGGAAACTGACCAGGTGATCATCACCTAACCCAGCACATGTTCACTGACACAGCACCTGGAAACTGACTAGGTGATCATCACCTAACCCAGCACATGTTCACTGACCCAGCACCTGGAAACTAACCAGGTGATCATCACCTAACCCAGGACATGTTCACTGACCCAGCACCTGGAAACTAACCAGGTGATCATCATCAAACCCAGGACATGTTCACTGACACAGCACCTGGAAACTGACTAGGTGATCATCACCTAACCCAGCACATGTTCACTGACCCAGCACCTGGAAACTAACCAGGTGATCATCACCTAACCCAGGACATGTTCACTGACCCAGCACCTGGAAACTAACCAGGTGATCATCATCAAACCCAGGACATGTTCACTGACACAGCACCTGGAAACTGACCAGGTGATCATCACCTAACCCAGGACATGTTCACTGACCCAGTACCTGGAAACTAACCAGGTGATCATCACCTAACCCAGGACATGTTCACTGACACAGCACCTGGAAACTGACCAGGTGATCATAACCTAACCCAGGACATGTTCACTGACCTATCACCTGGAAACTGACCAGGTGTACATCACCTAACCCAGGACATGTTCACTGACCCAGCACCTGGAAACTGACCAGGTGATCATCGCCTAATCCAGGACATGTTCTCTGACACATTACCTGGAAACTGACCAGGTGATCATCGCCTAATCCAGGACATGTTCACTGACCAGGTGATCATCGCCTAATCCAGGACATGTTCACTGACCCAGCAGCTGGAAACTGACCAGGTGATCATCACCTAACACTGGACATGTTCACTGACCTAGCACCTGGAAACTAACCAAGTGATCATCACCTAACCCAGGACATGTTCACTGACGCAGCACCTGGAAACTGACCAGGTGATCATCACCTAACCCAGGACATGTTCACTGACACAGTACCTGGAAACTAAGCAGGTGATCATCACCTAACCCAGGACATGTTCACTGACCCAGTACCTGGAAACTGACCAGGTGATCATCACCTAACCCAGGACATGTTCACTGACACAGTACCTGGAAACTAAGCAGGTGATCATCACCTAACCCAGGACATGTTCACTGACCCAGTACCTGGAAACTGACCAGGTGATCATCACCTGATCCAGGACATGTTCACTGACCCAGTACCTGGAAACTAACCAGGTGATCATCACCTAACCCATGACATGTTCACTAACCCAGCACCTGGAAACTGACCTGGTGATCATCACCTAACCCAGGACATGTTCACTGACACAGCACCTGGAAACTGACCAAGTGATCATCACCTAATCCAGGACATGTTCACTGACCCAGCACCTGGAAACTGACCAGGTGATCATCGCCTAATCCAGGACATGTTCACTGACACAGCACCTGGAAACTGACCAGGTGAGCATCACCTAACCCAGGACATGTTCACTGACACAGCACCTGGAAACTGACCAGGTGATCATCGCCTAATCCAGGACATGTTCACTGAAAAAACACCTGGAAACTGACCAGGTGAACATCACCTAATCCAGGCCATGTTCACTGACCTTGCACCTGGAAACTGACCAGGTGATCATCACCTAATCCAGGACATGTTCACTGACCCAGTACCTGGAAACTGACCAGGTGATCATCACCTAACCCAGGACATGTTCACTGACCCAGTACCTGGAAACTGACCAGGTGATCATCACCTAACCCAGGACATGTTCACTGAACCAGCACTTGGAAACTGACCCGGTGATCATCACCTAACCCAGGACATGTTCAATGACCCAGTACCTGGAAACTGACCAGGTGATCATCGCCTAATCCGGGACATGTTCACTGACACAGCACCTGGAAACCGACCAGGTGATCATCACCTAACCCAGCACATGTTCACTGACACAGCACCTGGAAGCTGACCAGGTGATCATCGCCTAATCCAGGACATTTTCACTGACCCAGCACCTGGAAACTAACCAGGTGATCGTCACCTAATCCAGGACATGTTCACTGACCCAGCACCTGGAAACTAACCAGGTGATCATCACCTAACCCAGGACATGTTCACTGACCCAGTACCTGGAAACTAACCAGGTGATTATCACCTAATCCAGGACATGTTCACTGACACAGCACCTGGAAACTGACCAGGTGAGCATCACCTAATCCAGGACATGTTCACTGACCTAGCACCTGGAAACTAACCATGTGATCATCACCTAATTCAGGACATGTTCATTGACCCAGCACCTGGAAACTAACCAGGTGATCATCACCTAATCCAGGACATGTTTACTGACCCAGCAACTGGAAACTGACCAGGTGAGCATCACCTAATCCAGGACATGTTCACTGACCCAGCACCTGGAAACTAACCAAGTCATCATCACCTAACCCAGGACATGTTCACTGACCCAGTACCTGGAAACTGACCAGGTGAGCATCACCTAATCCAGGACATGTTCACTGACCCAGCACCTGGAAACTGACCAGGTGTACATCACCTAACCCAGGACATGTTCACTGACCCAGTACCTGGAAACTGACCAGGTGAGCATCACCTAATCCAGGACATGTTCACTGACCCAGCACCTGGAAACTGACCAGGTGTACATCACCTAACCCAGGACATGTTCACTGACCCAATACCTGGAAACTGACCAGGTGATCATCACCTAATCCAGGACATGTTCACTGACCCAGCACCTGGAAACTGAGCAGGTGATCATCACCTAATCCAGGACATGTTCACTGTCTCAGCACCTGGAAACTGACCAGGTGATCATCGCCTAATCCGGGACATGTTCACTGACACAGCACCTGGAAACTGACCAGGTGATCATCACCTAACCCAGCACATGTTCACTGACACAGCACCTGGAAACTGTCCAGGTGATCATCACCTAACACAGCACATGTTCACTGACCCAGCACCTGGAAACTAACCAGGTGATCATCACCTAACCCAGGACATGTTCACTGACACAGTACCTGGAAACTAAGCAGGTGATCATCACCTAACCCAGGACATGTTCACTGACCCAGTACCTGGAAACTGACCAGGTGATCATAACCTAACCCAGGACATGTTCACTGACACAGCCCCTGGAAACTGACCAGGTGATCATCACCTTACCCAGGACAGGTTCACTGACCCAGTACCTGGAAACTGACCAGTTGATCATCACCTAATCCAGGACATGTTCACTGACCCAGCACCTGGAAACTGAGCAGGTGATCATCACCTAATCCAGGACATGTTCACTGTCTCAGCACCTGGAAACTGACCAGGTGATCATCGCCTAATCCGGGACATGTTCACTGACACAGCACCTGGAAACTGACCAGGTGATCATCACCTAACCCAGCACATGTTCACTGACACAGCACCTGGAAACTGTCCAGGTGATCATCACCTAACACAGCACATGTTCACTGACCCAGCACCTGGAAACTAACCAGGTGATCATCACCTAACCCAGGACATGTTCACTGGCACAGTACCTGGAAACGAAGCAGGTGATCATCACCTAACCCAGGACATGTTCACTGACCCAGTACCTGGAAACTGACCAGGTGATCATCACCTAACCCAGGACATGTTCACTGACACAGCCCCTGGAAACTGACCAGGTGATCATCACCTTACCCAGGACAGGTTCACTGACCCAGTACCTGGTAACTGACCAGGTGATCATCACCTGATCCAGGACATGTTCACTGACCCAGTACCTGGAAACTAACCAGGTGATCATCACCTAACCCATGACATGTTCACTAACCCAGCACCTGGAAACTGACCTGGTGATCATCACCTAACCCAGGACATGTTCACTGACACAGCACCTGGAAACTGACCAAGTGATCATCACCTAATCCAGGACATGTTCACTGACCCAGCACCTGGAAACTGACCAGGTGATCATCGCCTAATCCAGGACATGTTCACTGACACAGCACCTGGAAACTGACCAGGTGAGCATCACCTAACCCAGGACATGTTCACTGACACAGCACCTGGAAACTGACCAGGTGAACATCACCTAATCCAGGCCATGTTCACTGACCTTGCACCTGGAAACTGACCAGGTGATCATCACCTAATCCAGGACATGTTCACTGACCCAGTACCTGGAAACTGACCAGGTGATCATCACCTAACCCAGGACATGTTCACTGACCCAGTACCTGGAAACTGACCAGGTGATCATCACCTAACCCAGGACATGTTCACTGAACCAGCACCTGGAAACTGACCCGGTGATCATCACCTAACCCAGGACATGTTCAATGACCCAGTACCTGGAAACTGACCAGGTGATCATCGCCTAATCCGGAACATGTTCACTGACAGAGCACCTTGAAACCGACCAGGTGATCATCACCTAACCCAGCACATGTTCACTGACACAGCACCTGGAAGCTGACCAGGTGATCATCGCCTAATCCAGGACATTTTCACTGACCCAGCACCTGGAAACTAACCAGGTGATCATCACCTAATCCAGGACATGTTCACTGACCCAGCACCTGGAAACTAACCAGGTGATCATCACCTAACCCAGGACATGTTCACTGACCCAGTACCTGGAAACTAACCAGGTGATTATCACCTAATCCAGGACATGTTCACTGACACAGCACCTGGAAACTGACCAGGTGAGCATCACCTAATCCAGGACATGTTCACTGACCTAGCACCTGGAAACTAACCATGTGATCATCACCTAATTCAGGACATGTTCATTGACCCAGCACCTGGAAACTAACCAGGTGATCATCACCTAATCCAGGACATGTTTACTGACCCAGCAACTGGAAACTGACCAGGTGAGCATCACCTAATCCAGGACATGTTCACTGACCCAGCACCTGGAAACTAACCAGGTCATCATCACCTAACCCAGGACATGTTCACTGACCCAGTACCTGGAAACTGACCAGGTGAGCATCACCTAATCAGGGACATGTTCACTGACCCAGCACCTGGAAACTGACCAGGTGTACATCACCTAACCCAGGACATGTTCACTGACCCAATACCTGGAAACTGACCAGGTGATCATCACCTAATCCAGGACATGTTCACTGACCCAGCACCTGGAAACTGAGCAGGTGATCATCACCTAATCCAGGACATGTTCACTGTCTCAGCACCTGGAAACTGACCAGGTGATCATCGCCTAATCCGGGACATGTTCACTGACACAGCACCTGGAAACTGACCAGGTGATCATCACCTAACCCAGCACATGTTCACTGACACAGCACCTGGAAACTGTCCAGGTGATCATCACCTAACACAGCACATGTTCACTGACCCAGCACCTGGAAACTAACCAGGTGAGCATCACCTAAACCAGGACATGTTCACTGACACAGCACCTGGAAACTAACCAGGTGATCATCATCTAACCCAGGACATGTTCACTGACCCAGCACCTGGAAACTGACCAGGTGATCATCACCTAACCCAGGACATGTTCACTGACCCAGTACCTGGAAACTAACCAAGTGATCATCACCTAACCCAGGACATGTTCACTGACCCAGTACCTGGAAACTGACCAGGTGATCATCACCTAACCCAGGACATGTTCACTGACACAGCACCTGGAAACTGACCAGGTGATCATCGCCTAATCCAGGACATGTTCACTGACCCAGCACCTGGAAACTGACCAGGCGATCATCACCTAACCCAGGACATGTTCACTGACACAGCACCTGGAAACTGACCAGGTGATCATCACCTAACCCAGGACATGTTCACTGACCCATTACCTGGAAACTAACCAGGTGATCATCGCCGAATCCAGGACATGTTCACTGACCCAGTACCTGGAAACTGACCAGGTGATCATCACCTAACCCAGGACATGTTCACTGACCCAGTACCTGGAAACTAACCAGGTGATCATCACCTAACCCAGGACATGTTCACTGACACAGCACCTGGAAACTGACCAGGTGATCATCACCTAACCCAGGACATGTTCACTGACCCAGTTCCTGGAAACTAACCAGGTGATCATCGCCTAATCCAGGACATGTTCACTGACCCAGAACCTGGAAACTGACCAGGTGATCATCGCCTAATCCAGGACATGTTCACTGACCCAGCACCTGGAAACTGACCAGGTGATCATCGCCTAATCCAGGACATGTTCACTGACCCAGCACCTGGAAACTGACCAGGTGATCATCACCTAACCCAGGACAAGTTCACTGACACAGCACCTGGAAAGTGACCAGGTGATCATCACTTAACCCAGGACATGTTCACTGACCCAGCACCTGGAAACTGACCAGGTGATCATCACCTAATCCAGGACATGTTTACTGACCCAGTACCTGGAAACTGACCAGGTGTACATCACCTAAACCAGGACATGTTCACTGACCCAGTACCTGGAAACTGACCAGGTGATCATCACCTAATCCAGGACATGTTCACTGACCCAGCACCTGGAAACTGACCAGGTGATCATCACCTAACCCAGGACATGTTCACTGACCCAGCACCTGGAAACTGACCAGGTGAACATCACCTAACCAGGACATGTTCACTGACACAGCACGTGGAAACTGACCAGTTGAGCATCACCTAACCCAGGACATGTTCACTGACACAGCACCTGGAAACTGACCAGGTGATCATCGCCTAATCCAGGACATGTTCACTGACACAGCACCTGGAAACTGACCAGGTGATCATCGCCTAATCCAGGACATGTTCTCTGACACAGCACCGGGAAACTGACCAGGTGATCATCACCTAACCCAGGACATGTTCACTGACCCAATACCTGGAAACTGACCAGTTGCTCATCACCTAACCCAGGACATGTTCACTGACACAGCACCTGGAAACTGACCAGGTGATCATCACCTAACCCAGGACATGTTCACTGACCCAATACCTGGAAACTAACCAGGTGATCATCGCCTAATCCAGGACATGTTCACTGAACCAGCACCTGGAAACTGACCAGGTGATCATCACCTAACCCAGGAAATGTTCACTGACCCAGTACCTGGAAACAAACCAGGTGATCATCACCTAACCCAGGACATTTTCACTGACACAGCACCTGGAAACTGACCAGCTGATCATCACCTAACCCAGGACATGTTCACTGACCCAGCGGCTGGAAACTAACCAGGTGATCATCGCCTAATCCAGGACATGTTCACTGACCCAGCACCTGGAAACTGACCAGGTGATCATCGCCTAATCCAGGACATGTTCACTGACCCAGCACCTGGAAACTGACCAGGTGATCATCACCTAACCCAGGACATGTTCACTGACACAGCACCTGGAAAGTGACCAGGTGATCATTACCTAACCCAGGACATGTTCACTGACCCAGTACCTGGAAACTGACCAGGTGATCATCACCTAATCCAGGACATGTTTACTGACCCAGTACCTGGAAACTGACCAGGTGTACATCACCTAACCCAGGACATGTTCACTGACCCAGTACCTGGAAACTGACCAGGTGATCATCACCTAATCAAGGACATGTTCACTGACCCAGCACCTGGAAACTGAACAGGTGATCATCACCTAACCCAGGACATGTTCACCTACCAGCACCTGGAAACTGACCAGGTGAATATCACCTAACCCAGGACATGTTCACTGACACAGCAAGTGGAAACTGACCAGGTGAGCATCACCTAACCCAGGACATGTTCACTGACACAGCACCTGGAAACTGCCCAGGTGAACATCACATAATCCAGGAAATGTTCACTGACACAGCACCTGGAAACTGACCAGGTGATCATCGCCTAATCCAGGACATGTTAACTGACCTAGCACCTGGAAACTAACCAGGTGATCATCACCTAACCCAGGACATGTTCACTGACCCAGCACCTGGAAACTGACCAGGTGTACATCACCTAACCCAGGACATGTTTACTGACCCAGCACTTGGTAACTGACCAAGTGATCATCGCCTAATCCAGGACATGTTCACTGACACAGTACCTGGAAACTGACCAGGTGATCATCACCTAACCCAGGACATGTTCACTGACCTAGCACCTGGAAACTAACCAGGTGATCATCACCTAATCCAGGACATGTTCACTGACCCAGCATTTGGAAACTAACCAGGTGATCATCGCCTAGTCCAGGACATGTTCACTGACCCAGCACCTGGAAACTGACCAGGTGATCATCACCTAACCCAGGACTTGTTCACTGACCTAGCACCTGGAAACTAACCAGGTGATCATCACCTAACCCAGGAGATGTTCACTGACACAGCACCTGGAAACTGACCAGGTGATCATCACCTAACCCAGGACATGTTCACTGACCCAGTACCTGGAAACTAACCAGGTGATCATCACCTAATCCAGGACATGTTCACTGACACAGCACCTGGAAAGTGACCAGGTGATCATCACCTAACCCAGGACATGTTCACTGACCCAGCACCTGGAAACTGACCAGGTGATCATCACCTAACCCAGGACATGTTCACTGACCCAGTACCTGGAAACTGGCCAGGTGAGCATCACCTCACCCAGGACATGTTCACTGACCCAGCACCTGGAAACTAACCAGGTGATCATCACCTAACCCAGGACATGTTCACTGACCCAGCACCTGGAAACTAACCAGCTGATCATCACCTAACCCAGGACATGTTCACTGAAACAGCACCTGGAAACTGACCACGTGATGATCACCGAACCCAGGACATGTTCACTGACCCAGTACCTGGAAACTAACCAGGTGATCATCACCTAACCCAGGACATGTTCACTGACCCAGTACCTGGAAACTGACCAGGTGATCATCACCTAACCCAGGACATGTTCACTGACCCAGCACCTAGAAACTAACCAAGTGATCATCACCTAACCCAGGACATGTTCACTGACACAGCACCTGGAATCTGACCAGGCGATCATCACCTAACCCAGGACATGTTCACTGACCCAGCACCTGGAAAGTAACCAGGTGATCATCGCCTAATCCAGGACATGTTCACAGACACAGCACCTGGAAACTGACCAGGTGATCATCGCCTAATCCAGGACATGTTCACTGACACAGCACCTGGAAACTGACCAGGTGATCATCACCTAACCCAGGACATGTTCACTGACACAGCACCTGGAAACTGACCAGGTGATCATCGCCTAATCCAGGACATGTTCACTGAACCAGCACCTGGAAACTGACCAGGTGATCATCACCTAACCCAGGACATGTTCACTGACCCAGTACCTGGAAAATAACCAGGTGATCATCACCTAACCCAGGACATGTTCACTGACACAGCACCTGGAAACTGACCAGGTGATCATCACCTAACCCAGGACATGTTCACTGACCCAGCACCTGGAAACTGACCAGGTGATCATCGCCTAATCCAGGACATGTTCACTGACACAGCACCTGGAAACTGACCAGGTGATCATCGCCTAATCCAGGACATGTTCACTGACCCAGCACCTGGAAACTGACCAGGTGATCATCACCTAACCCAAGACATGTTCACTGACACAGCACCTGGAAACTGACCAGGTGATCATCACCTAACCCAGGACATGTTCACTGACAGAGCACCTGGAAAGTGACCAGGTGATCATCACCTAACCCAGGACATGTTCACTGACCCAGTACCTGGAAACTGGCCAGGTGATCATCACCTAATCCAGGACATGTTTACTGACCCAGTACCTGGAAACTGACCAGGTGTACATCACCTAACCCAGGACATGTTCACTGACCCAGTACCTGGAAACTGATCAGGTTATCATCACCTAATCCAGGACATGTTCACTGACACAGCACCTGGAAACTGACAAGGTGATCATCACCTAACCCAGGACATGTTCACTGACCCAGCACCTGGAAACTGACCAGGTGAACATCACCTAACCCATGACATGTTCACTGACACAGCAAGTGGAAAGTGACCAGGTGAGCATCACCTAACCCAGGACATGTTCACTGACACCGCACCTGGAAACTGACCAGGTGAATATCACCTAATCCAGGAAATGTTCACTGACACAGCACCTGGAAACTGACCAGGTGATCATCGCCTAATCCAGGCCATGTTCACTGACCTAGCACCTGGAAACTAACCAGGAGATCATCACCTAACCCAGGACATGTTCACTGACCCAGCATCTGGAAACTGACCAGGTGTACATCACCTAACCCAGGACATGTTTACTGACCCAGCACCTGGAAACTGACCAGGTGATCATCGCCTAATCCAGGACATGTTCACTGACACTGTACCTGGAAACTGACCAGGTGATCATCACCTAACCCAGGACATGTTCACTGACCTAGCACCTGGAAACTAACCAGGTGATCATCACCTAATCCAGGACATGTTCACTGACCCAGCACCTGGAAACTAACCAGGTGATCATCGAATAATCCAGGACATGTTCACTGACCCAGCACCTGGAAACTGACCTGGTGATCATCACCGAACCCAGGACATGTTCACTGACCTAGCACCTGGAAACTTACCAGGTGATCATCACCTAACCCAGGATATGTTCACTGACACAGCACCTGGAAACTGACCAGGTGATCATCACCTCACCCAGGACATGTTCACTGACCCAGTACCTGGAAACTAGCCAGGTGATCATCACCTAACACAGGACATGTTCACTGACCCAGTACCTGGAAACTGACCAGGTGATCATCGCCTAATCCAGGACATGTTCACTGAACCAGCACCTGGAAACTGACCAGGTGATCATCACCTAACCCAGGACATGTTCACTGACCCAGTACCTGGAAAATAACCAGGTGATCATCACCTAACCCAGGACATGTTCACTGACACAGCACCTGGAAACTGACCAGGTGATCATCACCTAACCCAGGACATGTTCACTGACCCAGCAACTGGAAACTGACCAGGTGATCATCGCCTAATCCAGGACATGTTCACTGACACAGCACCTGGAAACTGACCAGGTGATCATCGCCTAATCCAGGACATGTTCACTGACCCAGCACCTGGAAACTGACCAGGTGATCATCACCTAACCCAGGACATGTTCACTGACACAGCACCTGGAAACTGACCAGGTGATCATCACCTAACCCAGGACATGTTCACTGACAGAGCACCTGGAAAGTGACCAGGTGATCATCACCTATCCCAGGACATGTTCACTGACCCAGTACCTGGAAACTGGCCAGGTGATCATCACCTAATCCAGGACATGTTTACTGACCCAGTACCTGGAAACTGACCAGGTGTACATCACCTAACCCAGGACATGTTCACTGACCCAGTACCTGGAAACTGATCAGGTTATCATCACCTAATCCAGGACATGTTCACTGACCCAGCACCTGGAAACTGACCAGGTGATCATCACCTAACCCAGGACATGTTCACTGACCCAGCACCTGGAAACTGACCAGGTGAACATCACCTAACCCATGACATGTTCACTGACACAGCAAGTGGAAAGTGACCAGGTGAGCATCACCTAACCCAGGACATGTTCACTGACACAGCACCTGGAAACTGACCAGGTGAATATCACCTAATCCAGGAAATGTTCACTGACACAGCACCTGGAAACTGACCAGGTGATCATCGCCTAATCCAGGACATGTTCACTGACCTAGCACCTGGAAACTAACCAGGTGATCATCACCTAACCCAGGACATGTTCACTGACCCAGCATCTGGAAACTGACCAGGTGTACATCACCTAACCCAGGACATGTTTACTGACCCAGCACCTGGAAACTGACCAGGTGATCATCGCCTAATCCAGGACATGTTCACTGACACTGTACCTGGAAACTGACCAGGTGATCATCACCTAACCCAGGACATGTTCACTGACCTAGCACCTGGAAACTAACCAGGTGATCATCACCTAATCCAGGACATGTTCACTGACCCAGCACCTTGTAACTAACCAGGTGATCATCGAATAATCCAGGACATGTTCACTGACCCAGCACCTGGAAACTGACAAGGTGATCATCACCGAACCCAGGACATGTTCACTGACCTAGCACCTGGAAACTTACCAGGTGATCATCACCTAACCCAGGATATGTTCACTGACACAGCACCAGGAAACTGACCAGGTGATCATCACCTAACCCAGGACATGTTCACTGACACAGCACCTGGAAACTGACCAGGTGATCATCACCTAACCCAGGACATGTTCACTGACACAGCACCTGGAAACTGACCAGGTTATCGTCACCTAACCCAGGACATGTTCACTGACCCAGTACCTGGAAACTGACCAGGTGATCATCACCTAATCCAGGACATGTTTACTGACCCAGTACCTGGAAACTGACCAGGTGTACATCACCTAACCCAGGACATGTTCACTGACCCAGTACCTGGAAACTGACCAGGTGATCATCACCTAATCCAGGACATGTTCACTGACCCAGCACCTGGAAACTGACCAGGTGATCATCACCTAACCCAGGACATGTTCACTGACCCAGCACCTGGAAACTGACCAGGTGAACATCACCTAACCCAGGACATGTTCACTGACACAGCACCTGGAAACTGACCAGGTGAGCAGCACCTAACCCAGGACATGTTCACTGACCATGCACCTGGAAACTGACCAGCTGAACATCACCTAATCCAGGACATGTTCACTGACACAACACCTGGAAACAGACCAGGTGATCATCGCCTAATCCAGGACATGTTCACTGACCAATCACCTGGAAACTAACCATGTGATCATCACCTAACCCAGGACATGTTCACTGACCCAGCACCTGGAAACTGACCAGTTGTACATCACCTAACCCAGGACATGTTCACTGACCCAGCACCTGGAAACGTACCAGGTTATCATCGCCTAATCCAGGACATGTTCACTGACACAGTACCTGGAAACTGACCAGGTGATCATCGCCTAATCCAGGACATGTTCACTGACCCAGCACCTGGAAACTGACCAGTTGATCATCGCCTAGTCCAGGACATGTTCACTGACCCAGCACCTGGAAACGGACCAGGTGATCATCACCTAACCCAGGACATGTTCACAGACCTAGCACCTGGAAACTAACCAAGTGATCATCACCTAACCCAGGACATGTTCACTGACACAGCACCTGGAAACTGACCAGGTGATCATCACCTAACCCAGGACATGTTCACTGACCCAGTACCTGGAAACTAACCAGGTGATCATCACCTAACCCAGGACATGTTCACTGACCCAGTACCTGGAAACTGGCCAGGTGATCATCACCTAACCCAGGACATGTTCACTGACCCAGCACCTGGAAACTAACCAGGTGATCATCACCTAACCCAGGACATGTTCACTGACACAGCACCTGGAAACTGACCAGTTGATCATCACCTAATCCAGGACATGTTCACTGACACAGCACCTGGAAACTGACCAGGTGATCATCGCCTAATCCAGGACATGTTAACTGACCTAGCACCTGGAAACTAACCAGGTGATCATCACCTAACCCAGGACATGTTCACTGACCCAGCACCTGGAAACTGACCAGGTGTACATCACCTAACTCAGGACATGTTCACTGACCCAGCACCTGGAAACTGACCAGGTGATCATCGCCTAATCCAGGACATGTTCACTGACACAGTACCTGGAAACTGACCAGTTGATCATCGCCTAATCCAGGACATGTTCACTGACCCAGCACCTGGAAACTGACCAGGTGATCATCGCCTAATCCAGGACATGTTCACTGACCCAGCACCTGGAAACTGACCAGGTGATCATCACCTAACCCAGGACATGTTCACTGACCTAGCACCTGGAAACTAACCAGGTGATCATCACCTAACCCAGGACATGTTCACTGACACAGCACCTGGAAACTGACCAGGTGATCATCACCTAACCCAGGACATGTTCACTGACCCAGTACATGGAAACTAACCAGGTGATCATCACCTAACCCAGGACATGTTCACTGACCCAGTACCTGGAAACTGGTCAGGTGATCATCACCTAACCCAGGACATGTTCACTGACCCAGCACCTGGAAACTGACCAGGTGATCATCACCTAACCCAGGACATGTTCACTGACCCAGCACCTGGAAACTGACCAGGTGTACATCACCTAACTCAGGACATGTTCACTGACCCAGCACCTGGAAACTGACCAGGTGATCAACGCCTAATCCAGGACATGTTCACTGACACAGTACCTGGAAACTGACCAGTTGATCATCGCCTAATCCAGGACATGTTCACTGACCCAGCACCTGGAAACTGACCAGGTGATCATCGCCTAATCCAGGACATGTTCACTGACCCAGCACCTGGAAACTGAACAGGTGATCATCACCTAACCCAGGACATGTTCACTGACCTAGCACCTGGAAACTAACCAGGTGATCATCACCTAACCCAGGACATGTTCACTGACACAGCACCTGGAAACTGACCATGTGATCATCACCTAACCCAGGACATGTTCACTGACCCAGTACATGGAAACTAACCAGGTGATCATCACCTAACCCAGGACATGTTCACTGACCCAGTCCCTGGAAACTGGTCAGGTGATCATCACCTAACCCAGGACATGTTCACTGACCCAGCACCTGGAAACTGACCAGGTGATCATCACCTAACCCAGGACATGTTCACTGACCCAGCACCTGGAAACTGACCAGGTGTACATCACCTAACCCAGGACATGTTCACTGACCCAGCACCTGGAAACTGACCAGTTGATCATCGCCTAATCCCGGACATGTTCACTGACACAGCACCTGGAAACTAACCAGGTGATCATCACCTTACCCAGGACATGTTCACTGACACAGCACCTGGAAACTGACCAGGTGATCATCACCTAACCCAGGACATGTTCACTGACCCAGCACCTGGAAACTAACCAGGTGATCATCACCTCAACCAGGACATGTTCACTGACACAGCACATGGAAACTGACCAGGTGATCATCACCTAACCCAGGACATGTTCACTGACCCAGTACCTGGAAACTGACCAGGTGATCATCACCTAATCCAGGACATGTTCACTGACCCAGAACCTGGAAACTGACCAGGTGATCATCACCTAACCCAGGACATGTTCACAGAGCCAGCACATGGAAACTAACCAGGTGATCATCACCTAACCCAGGACATGTTCACTGACACAGCACCTGGAAACTGACCAGGTGATCATCACCTAACCCAGGACATGTTCACTGACCCAGCACCTGGAAACTAACCAGGTGATCATCGCCTAATCCAGGACATGTTCACTGACACATCACCTGGAAACTGACCAGGTGATCATCGCCTAATCCAGGACATGTTCATTGACCCAGCACCTGGAAACTGACCAGGTGATCATCACCTAACCCAGGACATGTTCACTGACACAGCACCTGGAAACTGACCAGGTGATCATCACCGTACCCAGGACATGTTCAATGACACAGCACCTGGAAACTGACCAGCTGATCATCGCCTAATCCAGGACATGTTCACTGAACCAGCACCTGGAAACTCACCAGGTGATCATCACCTAACACAGGACATGTTCACTGACCCAGTAACTGGAAACTGACCAGGTGATCATCGCCTAATCCAGGACATGCTCACTGAACCAGCACCTGGAAACAGACCAGGTGATCATCACCTAACCCAGGACATGTTCACTGACCCAGTACCTGGAAACTAACCAGGTGATCATCACCTAACCCAGGACATGTTCACTGACACAGCACCTGGAAACTGACCAGGTGATCATCACCTAACCCAGGACATGTTCACTGACCCAGTAACTGGAAACTGACCAGGTGATCATCACCTAATCCAGGACATGTTTACTGACCGAGTACCTGGAAACTGACCAGGTGATCATCACCTAACCCAGGACATGTTCACTGACCCAGCACCTGGAAACTGACCAGGTGAACATCACCTAACCCAGGACATGTTCACTGACACAGCACCTGGAAACTGACCAGGTGAGCATCACCTAACCCAGGACATGTTCACTGACACAGCAACTGGAAACTGACCAGCTGAACATCACCTAATCCAGGACATGTTCACTGACACAGCACCTGGAAACTGACCAGGTGATCATCGACTAACCCAGGACATGTTCACTGACCCAGCACCTGGAAACTGACCAGGTGTACATCACCTAACCCAGGACATGTTCAATGACCCAGCACCTGGAAACTGACCAGGTGATCATCGCCTAATCCAGGACATGTTCACTGACACAGTACCTGGAAACTGACCAGGTGATCATCGCCTAATCCAGGACATGTTCACTGACCCAGCACCTGGAAACTGACCAGGTGCACATCACCTAACCCAGGACATGTTCACTGACACAGCACCTGGAAACTGACCAGGTGATCATCACCTAACCCAGGACATGTTCACTGACCCAGCACCTGGAAAATAACCAGGTGATCATCACCTAACCCAGGACATGTTCACTGACCCAGTACCTGGAAACTGGCCAGGTGATCATCACCTAACCCAGGACATGTTCACTGACCCAGTACCTGGAAACTAACCAGGTGATCATCACCTAACCCAGGACATGTTCACTGACACAGCACCTGGAAACTGACCAGGTGAACATCACCTAACCCAGGACATGTTCACTGACACAGCACCTGGAAACTGACCAGGTGATCATCACCTAATCCGGGACATGTTCACTGACCCAGCACATGGAAACTAACCAGGTGATCATCACCTAACCCAGGACATGTTCACTGACCCAGTACCTGGAAACTAACCAGGTGATCATCACCTAACCCAGGACATGTTCACTGACCCAGTACCTGGAAACTGACCAGGTGATCATCACCTAACCCAGGACATGTTCACTGACACAGCACCTGGAAACTAACCAGGTGATCATCACCTAACCCAGGACATGTTCACTGACCCAGTACCTGGAAACTAACCAGGTGATCATCACCTAACCCAGGACATGTTCACTGACCCAGCACCTGGAAACTGACCAGGTTATCATCGCCTAATCCAGGACATGTTCACTGACCCAGCACCTGGAAACTGTCCAGGTGATCATTACCTAACCCAGGACATGTTCACTGAACCAGTCCCTGGAAACTAACCAGGTGATCATCACCTAACCCAGGACATGTTCACTGACACAGCACCTGGAAACTGACCAGGTGATCATCACCTAATCCAGGACATGTTCACTGACCCAGCACCTGGAAACTGACCAGGTGATCATCACCTAACCCAGGACATGTTCACTGACCCAGCTCCTGGAAACTGACCAGGTGAACATCACCTAACCCAGGACATGTTCACTGACACAGCACCTGGAAACTGACCAGGTGAGCATCACCTAACCCAGGACATGTTCACTGACACAGCACCTGGAAACTGACCAGCTGAACATCACCTAATCCAGGACATGTTCACTGACACAGCACCTGGAAACTGACCAGGTGATCATCGCCTAATCCAGGACATGTTCACTGACCTATCACCTGGAAACTAACCAGGCGATCATCACCTAACCCAGGACATGTTCACTGACACAGCACCTGGAAACTAACCAGGTGATCATCACCTAACCCAGGACATGTTCACTGACACAGCACCTGGAAACTGACCAGGTGATCATCACCTAATCCGAGTCATGTTCTCTGATCCAGCACCTGGAAACTAACCAGGTGATCATCACCTAACCCAGGACATGTTCACTGACACAGCACCTGGAAACTGACCAGGTGATCATCACCTCACTCAGGACATGTTCACTGACCCAGTACCTGGAAACTGACTAGGTGATCATCACCTAACCCAGGACATGTTCACTGACACAGCACCTGGAAACTAACCAGGTGATCATCACCTATCCCAGGACATGTTCACTTACCCAGCACCTGGAAACTAACCAGATGATCATCACCTAACCCAGGACATGTTCACTGACCCAGTACCTGGAAACTGACCAGGTGAGCATCACCTAACCCAGGACATGTTCACTGACCCAGCACCTGGAATCTAACCAGGTAATCATCACCTAACCCAGGACATATTCACTGACTCAGCACCTGGAAACTGACCAGGTGATCATCACCTAACCCAGGACATGTTCACTGACCCAGCACCTGGAAATTGACCAGGTGATCATCACCTAACCCAGGACATGTTCACTGACACAGCACCTGGAAACTGACTAGGTGAACATCACCTAACCCAGGACATGTTCACTGAACCAGCACCTGGCAACTAACCAGGTGATCATCACCTAATCCAGGACATGTTCACTGACCCAGCACCTGGAAACTAACCAGGTGATCATCACCTAACCCAGGACATGTTCACTTACCCAGTACCTGGAAACTAACCAGGTGATCATCACCTAACCCAGGACATGTTCACTGACCCAGTACCTGGAAACTGACCAGGTGATCATCACCTAACCCAGGACATGTTCACTGACACAGCACCTGGAAACTAACCAGGTGATCATCACCTAACCCAGGACATGTTCACTGACCCAGCACCTGGAAACTAACCAGGTGATCATCACCTAACCCAGGACATGTTCACTGACCCAGCACCTGGAAACTGACCAGGTGATCATCACCTAACCCAGGACATGTTCACTGACCCAGCACCTGGAATCTAACCAGGTGATCATCACCTAACCCAGGACATATTCACTGACACAGCACCTGGAAACTGACCAGGTGATCATCGCCTAATCCAGGACATGTTCACTGACCCAGCACCTGGAATCTAACCAGGTGATCATCACCTAACCCAGGACATATTCACTGACACAGCACCTGGAAACTGACCAGGTTATCATCGCCTAATCCAGGACATGTTCACTGACCCAGCACCTGGAAACTGTCCAGGTGATCATCACCTAACCCAGGACATGTTCACTGAACCAGTCCCTGGAAACTAACCAGGTGATCATCACCTAACCCAGGACATGTTCACTGACACAGCACCTGGAAACTGACCAGGTGATCATCACCTAATCCAGGACATGTTCACTGACCCAGCACCTGGAAACTGACCAGGTGATCATCACCTAACCCAGGACATGTTCACTGACCCAGCTCCTGGAAACTGACCAGGTGAACATCACCTAACCCAGGACATGTTCACTGACACAGCACCTGGAAACTGACCAGGTGAGCATCACCTAACCCAGGACATGTTCACTGACACAGCACCTGGAAACTGACCAGCTGAACATCACCTAATCCAGGACATGTTCACTGACACAGCACCTGGAAACTGACCAGGTGATCATCGCCTAATCCAGGACATGTTCACTGACCTATCACCTGGAAACTAACCAGGCGATCATCACCTAACCCAGGACATGTTCACTGACACAGCACCTGGAAACTAACCAGGTGATCATCACCTAACCCAGGACATGTTCACTGACACAGCACCTGGAAACTGACCAGGTGATCATCACCTAATCCGAGTCATGTTCTCTGATCCAGCACCTGGAAACTAACCATTTGATCATCACCTAACCCAGGACATGTTCACTGACACAGCACCTGGAAACTGACCAGGTGATCATCACCTCACTCAGGACATGTTCACTGACCCAGTACCTGGAAACTGACTAGGTGATCATCACCTAACCCAGGACATGTTCACTGACACAGCACCTGGAAACTAACCAGGTGATCATCACCTATCCCAGGACATGTTCACTTACCCAGCACCTGGAAACTAACCAGATGATCATCACCTAACCCAGGACATGTTCACTGACCCAGTACCTGGAAACTGACCAGGTGAGCATCACCTAACCCAGGACATGTTCACTGACCCAGCACCTGGAATCTAACCAGGTAATCATCACCTAACCCAGGACATATTCACTGACTCAGCACCTGGAAACTGACCAGGTGATCATCACCTAACCCAGGACATGTTCACTGACCCAGCACCTGGAAATTGACCAGGTGATCATCACCTAACCCAGGACATGTTCACTGACACAGCACCTGGAAACTGACTAGGTGAACATCACCTAACCCAGGACATGTTCACTGAACCAGCACCTGGCAACTAACCAGGTGATCATCACCTAATCCAGGTCATGTTCACTGACCCAGCACCTGGAAACTAACCAGGTGATCATCACCTAACCCAGGACATGTTCACTTACCCAGTACCTGGAAACTAACCAGGTGATCATCACCTAACCCAGGACATGTTCACTGACCCAGTACCTGGAAACTGACCAGGTGATCATCACCTAACCCAGGACATGTTCACTGACACAGCACCTGGAAACTAACCAGGTGATCATCACCTAACCCAGGACATGTTCACTGACCCAGCACCTGGAAACTAACCAGGTGATCATCACCTAACCCAGGACATGTTCACTGACCCAGCACCTGGAAACTGACCAGGTGATCATCACCTAACCCAGGACATGTTCACTGACCCAGCACCTGGAATCTAACCAGGTGATCATCACCTAACCCAGGACATATTCACTGACACAGCACCTGGAAACTGACCAGGTGATCATCGCCTAATCCAGGACATGTTCACTGACCCAGCACCTGGAATCTAACCAGGTGATCATCACCTAACCCAGGACATATTCACTGACACAGCACCTGGAAACTGACCAGGTGATCATCGCCTAATCCAGGACATGTTCACTGACACAGCACCTGGAAACTGACCAGGTGATCATCGCCTAATCCAGGACATGTTCACTGACACAGCACCTGGAAACTGACCAGGTGATCATCGCCTAATCCAGGACATGTTCACTGAACCAGCACCTGGAAACTGTCCAGGTAATCATCACCTAATCCAGGACATGTTCACTGACCCAGTACCTGGAAACTGACCAGGTGATCATCGCCTAATCCAGGACATGTTCACTGAACCAGCACCTGGAAACTGTCCAGGTGATCATCACCTAACCCAGGACATGTTCACTGAACCAGTCCCTGGAAACTAACCAGGTGACCATCACCTAACCCAGGACATGTTCACTGACACAGCACCTGGAAACTGACCAGGTGATCATCACCTAACCCAGGACATGTTCACTGACCCAGCACCTGGAAACTGGCCAGGTGATCATCGCCTAATCCAGGACATGTTCACTGACACAGCACCTGGAAACTGAACAGGTGATCATCGCCTAATCCAGGACATGTTCAATGACCCAGCACCTGGAAACTGACCAGGTGATCATCACCGAACCCAGGACATGTTCACTGACAAAGCACCTGGAAACTGACCAGGTGATCATCACCTAACCCAGGACATGTTCACTGACACAGCCCCTGGAAACTGACCAGGTGATCATCACCTAACCCAGGACATGTTCGCTGACCCAGTACCTGGAAACTGACCAGGTGATCATCACCTAATCCAGGACATGTTTACTGACCCAGCACCTGGAAACTGACCAGGTGAACATCACCTAACCCAGGACATGTTCACTGACCCAGTACCTGGAAACTAAGCAGGTGATCATCACCTAACCCAGGACATGTTCACTAACCCAGCACCTGGAAACTGACCAGGAGATCATCACCTAACCCAGGACATGTTCACTGACACAGCACCTGGAAACTGACCAGGTGATCATCACCTAATCCAGGACATGTTCACTGACCCAGCACCTGGAAACTGACCTAGTGATCATCGCCTAATCCAGGACATTTTCACTGACACAGCACCTGGAAACTGACCAGGTGGTCATCACCTAACCCAGGACATGTTCACTGACCCAGCACCTGGAAACTGACCAGGTGATCATCGCCTAATCCAGGACATGTTCACTGACACAGCACCTGGAAACTGACCAGGTGATCATCACCTAACCCAGGACATGTTCACTGACACAGCACCTAGAAACTGACCAGGTGATCATCGCCTAATCCAGGACATGTTCACTGAACCAGCACCTGGAAACTCACCAGGTGATCATCACCTAACCCAGCACATGTTCACTGACCTTGCACCTGGAAACTGACCAGGTGATCATTACCTAACCCAGGAAATGTTCACTGAACCAGTACCTGGAAACTGACCAGGTGATCATCACCTAACCCAGGACATGTTCACTGACCCAGTACCTGGAAACTGAACAGGTGAGCATCACCTAACCCAGGACATGTTCACTGACCCGGTACCTGGAAACTGACCAGGAGATCATCGCCTAATCCGGGACATGTTCACTGACACAGCACCTGGAAACCGACCAGGTGATCATCACCTAACCCAGCACATGTTCACTGACACAGCACCTGGAAACTGACCAGGTGATCATCGCCTAATCCAGGAAATGTTCACCGACCCAGCACCTGGAAACTAACCAAGTGATGATCACCTAATCCAGGACATGTTTACTGACCCAGCACCTGGAAATTAACCAGGTGATCATCGCCTAATCCGGGACATGTTCACTGACCTAGCACCTGGAAACTGACCAGGTGATCATCACCTAACCCAGGACATGTTCACTGACCCAGGACCTGGAAACTAACCAGGTAATCATCACCTAATCCAGGACATGTTCACTGACCCAGGACCTGGAAACTAACCAGGTGATCATCACCTAATCCAGGACATGTTTACTGACCCAGCAACTGGAAACTAACCAGGTAATCATCACCTAATCCAGGACATGTTCACTGACCCAGGACCTGGAAACTAACCAGGTGATCATCACCTAATCCAGGACATGTTTACTGACCCAGCAACTGGAAACTGACCAGGTGAGCATCAGCTAATCCAGGACATGGTCACTGACCCAGCACCTGGAAACTGACCAGGTGATCATCACCTAACCCAGGACATGTTCACTGACACAGCACCTGGAAACTGACCAGGTGATCATCGCCTAATCCAGGACATGTTCACTGAACCAGCACCTGGAAACTGACCAGTATATCATCGCCTAACCCAGGACATGTTCACTGACACAGCACCTGGAAACTGACCAGGTGATCATTACCAAATCCAGGACATGTTCACTGACCCAGTACCTGGAAACTGACCAGGTGATCATCACCTAACCCAGGACATGTTCACTGAACCAGCACCTGGAAACTGACCAGGTGATCATCACCTAACCCAGGACATGTTCACTGACCCAGTACCTGGAAACTGACCAGGTGATCATCACCTAACCCAGGACATGTTCACTGACCCAGTACCTGGAAACTGACCAGGTGAGCATCGCCTAATCCGGGACATGTTCACTGACACGGCACCTGGAAACCGACCAGGTGATCATCACCTAACCCAGCACATGTTCACCGACACAGCACCTGGAAACTGACCAGGTGATCATCGCCTAATCCAGGACATGTTCACTGACCCAGCACCTGGAAACTAACCAGGTGATCATCACCGAACCCAGGACGTGTTCACTGACCCAGTACCTGGAAACTGACCAGGTGATCATCGCCTAATCCAGGACATGTTCACTGAACCAGCACCTGGAAACTGTCCAGGTGATCATCACCTAACCCAGGACATGTTCACTGAACCAGTCCCTGGAAACTAACCAGGTGATCATCACCTAACCCAGGACATGTTCACTGACACAGCACCTGGACACTGACCAGGTGATCATCACCTAACCCAGGACATGTTCACTGACCCAGCACCTGGAAACTGGCCAGGTGATCATCGCCTAATCCAGGACATGTTCACTGACACAGCACCTGGAATCTGAACAGGTGATCATCGCCTAATCCAGGACATGTTCAATGACCCAGCACCTGGAAACTGACCAGGTGATCATCACCGAACCCAGGACATGTTCACTGACAAAGCACCTGGAAACTGACCAGGTGATCATCACCTAACCCAGGACATGTTCACTGACACAGCCCCTGGAAACTGACCAGGTGATCATCACCTAACCCAGGACATGTTCGCTGACCCAGTACCTGGAAACTGACCAGGTGATCATCACCTAATCCAGGACATGTTTACTGACCCAGCACCTGGAAACTGACCAGGTGATCATCACCTAACCCAGGACATGTTCACTGACCCAGTACCTGGAAACTAACCAGGTGATCATCACCTAACCCAGGACATGTTCACTAACCCAGCACCTGGAAACTGACCAGGTGATCATCACCTAACCCAGGACATGTTCACTGACACAGCACCTGGAAACTGACCAGGTGATCATCACCTAATCCAGGACATGTTCACTGACCCAGCACCTGGAAACTGACCTAGTGATCATCGCCTAATCCAGGACATGTTCACTGACACAGCACCTGGAATCTGACCAGGTGATCATCACCTAACCCAGGACATGTTCACTGACTCGGCAGCTGGAAACTGACCAGGTGATCATCGCCTAATCCAGGACATGTTCACTGACACAGCACCTGGAAACTGACCAGGTGATCATCACCTAACCCAGGACATGTTCACTGACACAGCACCTGGAAACTGACCAGGTGATCATCGCCTAATCCAGGACATGTTCACTGAACCAGCACCTGGAAACTCACCAGGTGATCATCACCTAACCCAGCACATGTTCACTGACCTTGCACCTGGAAACTGACCAGGTGATCATTACCTAACCCAGGACATGTTCACTGAACCAGTACCTGGAAACTGACCAGGTGATCATCACCTAACCCAGGACATGTTCACTGACCCAGTACCTGGAAACTGAACAGGTGAGCATCACCTAACCCAGGACATGTTCACTGACCCGGTACCTGGAAACTGACCAGGAGATCATCACCTAACCCAGGACATGTTCACTGACCTAGCACCTGGAAATTAACCAGGTGATCATCACCTAACCCAGGACATGTTCACTGACACAGCACCTGGAAACTGACCAGGTGATCATCGCCTAATCCGGGACATGTTCACTGACACAGCACCTGGAAACCGACCAGGTGATCATCACCTAACCCAGCACATGTTCACTGACACAGCACCTGGAAACTGACCAGGTGATCATCGCCTAATCCAGGACATGTTCACTGACCCAGCACCTGGAAACTAACCAGGTGATCATCACCTAATCCAGGACATGTTTACTGACCCAGCACCTGGAAATTAACCAGGTGATCATCGCCTAACCCAGGACATGTTCACTGACCCAGTACCTGGAAACTGACCAGGTGATCATCACCTAACCCAGGACATGTTCACTGACCCAGTACCTGGAAACTGACCAGGTGATCATCGCCTAACCCAGGACATGTTTACTGACCCAGCACCTGGAAACTAACCAGGTAATCATCACCTAATCCAGGACATGTTCACTGACCCAGCACCTGGAAACTAACCAGGTGATCATCACCTAATCCAGGACATGTTTACTGACCCAGCAACAGGAAACTGACCAGGTGAGCATCACCTAATCCAGGACATGTTCACTGACCCAGTCCCTGGAAACTAACCAGGTGATCATCACCTAACCCAGGACATGTTCACTGACACAGCACCTGGAAACTGACCAGGTGATCATCACCTAACCCAGGACATGTTCACTGACCCAGCACCTGGAAACTGGCCAGGTGATCATCGCCTAATCCAGGACATGTTCACTGACACAGCACCTGGAAACTGAACAGGTGATCATCGCCTAATCCAGGACATGTTTAATGACCCAGCACCTGGAAACTGACCAGGTGATCATCACCGAACCCAGGACATGTTCACTGACAAAGCACCTGGAAACTGACCAGGTGATCATCACCTAACCCAGGACATGTTCACTGACACAGCCCCTGGAAACTGACCAGGTGATCATCACCTAACCCAGGACATGTTCGCTGACCCAGTACCTGGAAACTGACCAGGTGATCATCACCTAATCCAGGACATGTTTACTGACCCAGCACCTGGAAACTGACCAGGTGATCATCACCTAACCCAGGACATGTTCACTGACCCAGTACCTGGAAACTAACCAGGTGATCATCACCTAACCCAGGACATGTTCACTAACCCAGCACCTGGAAACTGACCAGGTGATCATCACCTAACCCAGGACATGTTCACTGACACAGCACCTGGAAACTGACCAGGTGATCATCACCTAATCCAGGACATGTTCACTGACCCAGCACCTGGATACTGACCTAGTGATCATCGCCTAATCCAGGACATGTTCACTGACACAGCTCCTGGAAACTGACCAGGTGATCATCACCTAACCCAGGACATGTTCACTGACCCAGCACCTGGAAACTGACCAGGTGATCATCGCCTAATCCAGGACATGTTCACTGACACAGCACCTGGAAACTGACCAGGTGATCATCACCTAACCCAGGACATGTTCACTGACACAGCACCTGGAAAGTAACCAGGTGATCATCACCTAATCCAGGACATGTTCACTGACCCAGCACCTGGAAACTAACCAGGTGATCATCACCTAATCCAGGACATGTTTACTGACCCAGCACCTGGAAATTAACCAGGTGATCATCGCCTAATCCGGGACATGTTCACTGACCTAGCACCTGGAAACTAACCAGGTAATCATCACCTAATCCAGGACATGTTCACTGACCCAGCACCTGGAAACTAACCAGGTGATCATCACCTAATCCAGGACATGTTTACTGACCCAGCAACAGGAAACTGACCACGTGAGCATCACCTAATCCAGGACATGTTCACTGACCCAGCACCTGGAAACTGACCAGGTGATCATCACCTAACCCAGGACATGTTCACTGACACAGCACCTGGAAACTGACCAGGTGATCATCGCCTAATACAGGACATGTTCACTGAACCAGCACCTGGAAACTGACCAGGTGATCATCGCCTAACCCAGGACATGTTCACTGACACAGCACCTGGAAACTGACCAGGTGATCATCACCTAACCCAGGACATGTTTACTGTCCAGCACCTGGAAATTAACCAGGTGATCATCGCCTAATCCGGGACATGTTCACTGACCTAGCACCTGGAAACTAACCAGGTAATCATCACCTAATCCAGGACATGTTCACTGACCCAGCACCTGGAAACTAACCAGGTGATCATCACCTAATCCAGGACATGTTTACTGACCCAGCAACTGGAAACTGACCAGGTGAGCATCACCTAATCCAGGACATGTTCACTGACCCAGCACCTGGAAACTGAACAGGTGATCATCACCTAACCCAGGACATGTTCACTGACACAGCACCTGAAAACTGAACAGGTGATCATCGCCTAATCCAGGACATGTTCACTGAACCAGCACCTGGAAACTGACCAGGTGATCATCGCCTAAACCAGGACATGTTCACTGACACAGCACCTGGAAACTGACCAGGTGATCATTACCAAATCCAGGACATGTTCACTGACCCAGTACCTGGAAACTGACCAGGTGATCATCACCTAACCCAGGACATGTTCACTGAACCAGCACCTGGAAACTGAGCAGGTGATCATCACCTAACCCAGGACATGTTCACTGACCCAGTACCTGGAAACTGACCAGGTGATCATCACCTAACCCAGGACATGTTCACTGACCCAGTACCTGGAAACTGACCAGGTGATCATCGCCTAATTCGGGACATGTTCACTGACACGGCACCTGGAAACCGACCAGGTGATCATCACCTAACCCAGCACATGTTCACTGACACAGCACCTGGAAACTGACCAGGTGATCATCGCCTAATCCAGGACATGTTCACTGACCCAGCACCTGGAAACTAACCAGGTGATCATCACCTAATCCAGGACATGTTTACTGACACAGCACCTGGATACTAACCAGGTGATCATCGCCTAATCCGGGACATGTTCACTGACCTAGCACCTGGAAACTAACCAGTTGATCATCACCTAATCCAGGACATGTTCACTGACCCAGCACCTGGAAACTAACCAGGTGATCATCACCTAACCCAGGACATGTTCACTGACACAGCACCTGGAAACTGACCAGGTGATCATCACCTAACCCAGGACATGTTCACTGACCCAGCACCTGGAAAATAACCAGGTGATCATCACCTAACCCAGGACATGTTCACTGACCCAGTACCTGGAAACTGGCCAGGTGATCATCACCTAACCCAGGACATGTTCACTGACCCAGTACCTGGAAACTAACCAGCTGATCATCACCTAACCCAGGACATGTTCACTGACACAGCACCTGGAAACTAACCAGGTGATCATCACCTAACCCAGGACATGTTCACTGACACAGCACCTGGAAACTGACCAGGTGATCATCAGCTAATCCGAGACATGTTCACTGACCCAGCACCTGGAAACTAACCAGGTGATCATCACCTAACCCAGGACATGTTCACTGACCCAGTACCTGGAAACTAAACCAGGTGATCATCACCTAACCTAGGACATGTTCACTGACCCAGTACCTGGAAACTAACCAGGTGATCATCACCTAACCCAGGACATGTTCACTTACCCAGCACCTGGAAACAAACCAGATGATCATCACCTAACCCAGGACATGTTCACTGACCCAGCACCTGGAAACTGACCAGGTGATCATCACCTAACCCAGGACATGTTCACTGACCCAGCACCTGGAATCTAACCAGGTGATCATCACCTAACCCAGGACATATTCACTGACACAGCACCTGGAAACTGACCAGGTGATCATCACCTAACCCAGGACATGTTCACTGACCCAGCACCTGGAAATTGACCAGGTGATCATCACCTAACCCAGGACATGTTCACTGACACAGCACCTGGAAACCGACCAGTTGAACATCACCTAACCCAGGACATGTTCACTGAACCAGCACCTGGCAACTAACCAGGTGATCATCACCTAATCCAGGACATGTTCACTGACCCAGCACCTGGAAACTAACCAGGTGATCATCACCTAACCCAGGACATGTTCACTTACCCAGTACCTGGAAACTAACCAGGTGATCATCACCTAACCCAGGACATGTTCACTGACCCAGTACCTGGAAACTGACCAGGTGATCATCACCTAACCCAGGACATGTTCACTGACACAGCACCTGGAAACTAACCAGGTGATCATCACCTAACCCAGGACATGTTCACTGACCCAGCACCTGGAAACTAACCAGGTGATCATCACCTAACCCAGGACATGTTCACTGACCCAGCACCTGGAAACTGACCAGGTGATCATCACCTAACCCAGGACATGTTCACTGACCCAGCACCTGGAATCTAACCAGGTGATCATCACCTAACCCAGGACATATTCACTGACACAGCACCTGGAAACTGACCAGGTGTTCATCACCTAACCCAGGACATGTTCACTGACACTGCACCTGGAAACTGCCAGATGATCATCGCCTAATCCAGGACATGTTCACTGAACCAGCACCTGGAAACTCACCAGGTGATCATCACCTAACCCAGGACATGTTCACTGACCTTGCACCTGGAAACTGACCAGGTGATCATTACCTAATCCAGGACATGTTCACTGACCCAGTACCTGGAAACTGACCAGGTGATCATCACCTAACCCAGGACATGTTCACTGAACCAGCACCTGGAAACTGACCAGGTGATCATCACCTAACCCAGGACATGTTCACTGACCCAGTACCTGGAAACTGACCAGGTGAGCATCACCTAACCCAGGACATGTTCACTGACCCGGTACCTGGAAACTGAACAGGTGATCATCGCCTAATCCGGGACATGTTCACTGACACAGCACCTGGAAACCGACCAGGTGATCATCACCTAACCCAGCACATGTTCACTGACACAGCACCTGGAAACTGACCAGGTGATCATCGCCTAATCCAGGACATGTTCACTGACCCAGCACCTGGAAACTAACCAGGTGATCATCACCTAATCCAGGACATGTTTACTGACCCAGCACCTGGAAATTAACCAGGTGATCATCGCCTAATCCCGGACATGTTCACTGACCTAGCACCTGGAAACTAACCAGGTGATCATCATCAAATCCAGGACATGTTCACTGACCCAGCACCTGGAAACTAACCAGGTGATCATCACCTAATCCAGGACATGTTTACTGACCCAGCAACTGGAAACTGACCATGTGAGCATCACCTAATCCAGGACATGTTCACTGACCCAGCACCTGGAAACTGACCAGGTGATCATCACCTAACCCAGGACATGTTCACTGACACAGCACCTGGAAACTGACCAGGTGATCATCGCCTAATCCAGGACATGTTCACTGAACCAGCACCTGGAAACTGACCAGGTGATCATCACCTAACCCAGGACATGTTCACTGAACCAGCACCTGGAAACTGACCAGGTGATCATCACCTATCCCAGGACATGTTCACTGACCCAGTGCCTGGAAACTGACCAGGTGATCACCACCTAACCCAGGACATGTTCACTGACCCAGTACCTGGAAACTGACCAGGTGATCATCGCCTAATCCGGGACATGTTCACTGACACAGCACCTGGAAAACGACCAGGTGATCATCACCTAACCCAGCACATGTTCACTGACACAGCACCTGGAAACTGACCAGGTGATCATCGCCTAATCCAGGACATGTTCACTGACCCAGCACCTGGAAACTAACCAGGTGATCATCACCTAATCCAGGACATGTTTACTGACCCAGCACCTGGATACTTACCAGGTGATCATCGCCTAATCCGGGACATGTTCACTGACCTAGCACCTGGAAACTAACCAGGTGATCATCACCTAATCCAGGACATGTTCACTGACCCAGCACCTGGAAACTAACCAGGTGATCATCACCTAATCCAGGACATGTTTACTGACCCAGCAACTGGAAACTGACCAGGTGAGCATCACCTAATCCAGGACATGTTTACTGACCCAGCACCTGGAAATTAACCAGGTGATCATCGCCTAATCCCGGACATGTTCACTGACCTAGCACCTGGAAACTAACCAGGTGATCATCACCAAATCCAGGACATGTTCACTGACCCAGCACCTGGAAACTAACCAGGTGATCATCACCTAATCCAGGACATGTTTACTGACCCAGCAACTGGAAACTGACCATGTGAGCATCACCTAATCCAGGACATGTTCACTGACCCAGCACCTGGAAACTGACCAGGTGATCATCACCTAACCCAGGACATGTTCACTGACACAGCACCTGGAAACTGACCAGGTGATCATCGCCTAATCCAGGACATGTTCACTGAACCAGCACCTGGAAACTGACCAGGTGATCATCACCTAACCCAGGACATGTTCACAGAACCAGCACCTGGAAACTGACCAGGTGATCATCACCTATCCCAGGACATGTTCACTGACCCAGTGCCTGGAAACTGACCAGGTGATCATCACCTAACCCAGGACATGTTCACTGACCCATTACCTGGAAACTGACCAGGTGATCAACGCCTAATCCGGGACATGTTCACTGACACAGCACCTGGAAAACGACCAGGTGATCATCACCTAACCCAGCACATGTTCACTGACACAGCACCTGGAAACTGACCAGGTGATCATCGCCTAATCCAGGACATGTTCACTGACCCAGCACCTGGAAACTAACCAGGTGATCATCACCTAATCCAGGACATGTTTACCGACCCAGCACCTGGATACTAACCAGGTGATCATCGCCTAATCCGGGACATGTTCACTGACCTAGCACCTGGAAACTAACCAGGTGATCATCACCTAATCCAGGACATGTTCACTGACCCAGCACCTGGAAACTAACCAGGTGATCATCACCTAATCCAGGACATGTTTACTGACCCAGCAACTGGAAACTGACCATGTGAGCATCACCTAATCCAGGACATGTTCACTGACCCAGCACCTGGAAACTGACCAGGTGATCATCACCTAACCCAGGACATGTTCACTGACACAGCACCTGGAAACTGACCAGGTGATCATCGCCTAATCCAGGACATGTTCACTGAACCAGCACCTGGAAACTGACCAGGTGATCATCACCTAACCCAGGACATGTTCACTGAACCAGCACCTGGAAACTGACCAGGTGATCATCACCTATCCCAGGACATGTTCACTGACCCAGTGCCTGGAAACTGACCAGGTGATCACCACCTAACCCAGGACATGTTCACTGACCCAGTACCTGGAAACTGACCAGGTGATCATCGCCTAATCAGGGACATGTTCACTGACACAGCACCTGGAAAACGACCAGGTGATCATCACCTAACCCAGCACATGTTCACTGACACAGCACCTGGAAACTGACCAGGTGATCATCGCCTAATCCAGGACATGTTCACTGACCCAGCACCTGGAAACTAACCAGGTGATCATCACCTAATCCAGGACATGTTTACTGACCCAGCACCTGGATACTTACCAGGTGATCATCGCCTAATCCGGGACATGTTCACTGACCTAGCACCTGGAAACTAACCAGGTGATCATCACCTAATCCAGGACATGTTCACTGACCCAGCACCTGGAAACTAACCAGGTGATCATCACCTAATCCAGGACATGTTTACTGACCCAGCAACTGGAAACTGACCAGGTGAGCATCACCTAATCCAGGACATGTTTACTGACCCAGCACCTGGAAATTAACCAGGTGATCATCGCCTAATCCCGGACATGTTCACTGACCTAGCACCTGGAAACTAACCAGGTGATCATCACCAAATCCAGGACATGTTCACTGACCCAGCACCTGGAAACTAACCAGGTGATCATCACCTAATCCAGGACATGTTTACTGACCCAGCAACTGGAAACTGACCATGTGAGCATCACCTAATCCAGGACATGTTCACTGACCCAGCACCTGGAAACTGACCATGTGATCATCACCTAACCCAGGACATGTTCACTGACACAGCACCTGGAAACTGACCAGGTGATCATCGCCTAATCCAGGACATGTTCACTGAACCAGCACCTGGAAACTGACCAGGTGATCATCACCTAACCCAGGACATGTTCACAGAACCAGCACCTGGAAACTGACCAGGTGATCATCACCTATCCCAGGACATGTTCACTGACCCAGTGCCTGGAAACTGACCAGGTGATCATCACCTAACCCAGGACATGTTCACTGACCCATTACCTGGAAACTGACCAGGTGATCAACGCCTAATCCGGGACATGTTCACTGACACAGCACCTGGAAAACGACCAGGTGATCATCACCTAACCCAGCACATGTTCACTGACACAGCACCTGGAAACTGACCAGGTGATCATCGCCTAATCCAGGACATGTTCACTGACCCAGCACCTGGAAACTAACCAGGTGATCATCACCTAATCCAGGACATGTTTACTGACCCAGCACCTGGATACTAACCAGGTGATCATCGCCTAATCCGGGACATGTTCACTGACCTAGCACCTGGAAACTAACCAGGTGATCATCACCTAATCCAGGACATGTTCACTGACCCAGCACCTGGAAACTAACCAGGTGATCATCACCTAATCCAGGACATGTTTACTGACCCAGCAACTGGAAACTGACCAGGTGAGCATCACCTAATCCAGGACATGTTTACTGACCCAGCACCTGGAAATTAACCAGGTGATCATCGCCTAATCCGGGACATGTTCACTGACCTAGCACCTGGAAACTAACCAGGTGATCATCACCTAATCCAGGACATGTTCACTGACCCAGCACCTGGAAACTAACCAGGTGATCATCACCTAATCCAGGACATGTTTACTGACACAGCAACTGGAAACTGACCAGGTGAGCATCACCTAATCCAGGACATGTTCACTGACCCAGCACCTGTAAACTGACCAGGTGATCATCACCTAACCCAGGACATGTTCACTGACACAGCACCTGGAAACTGACCAGGTGATCATCGCCTAATCCAGGACATGTTCACTGAACCAGCACCTGGAAACTGACCAGGTGATCATCGCCTAACCCAGGACATGTTCACTGACACAGCACCTGGAAACTGACCAGGTGATCATTACCTAATCCAGGACATGTTCACTGACCCAGTACCTGGAAACTGACCAGGTGATCATCACCTAACCCAGGACATGTTCACTGAACCAGCACCTGGAAACTGACCAGGTGATCATCACCTAACCCAGGACATGTTCACTGACCCAGTACCTGGAAACTGACCAGGTGATCATCACCTAACCCAGGACATGTTCACTGACCCAGTACCTGGAAACTGACCAGGTGATCATCGCCTAATCCGGGACATGTTCACTGATACAGCACCTGGAAACCGACCAGGTGATCATCACCTAACCCAGCACATGTTCACTGACACAGCACCTGGAAACTGACCAGGTGATCATCGCCTAATCCAGGACATGTTCACTGACCCAGCACCTGGAAACTAACCAGGTGATCATCACCTAATCCAGGACATGTTTACTGACCCAGCACCTGGATACTAACCAGTTGATCATCGCCTAATCCGGGACATGTTCACTGACCTAGCACCTGGAAACTAACCAGGTGATCATCACCTAATCCAGGACATGTTCACTGACCCAGCACCTGGAAACTAACCAGGTGATCATCACCTAATCCAGGACATGTTCACTGACCCAGCACCTGGAAACTAACCAGGTGATCATCACCTAATCCAGGACATGTTTACTGACCCAGCAACTGGAAACTGACCAGGTGAGCATCACCTAATCCAGGACATGTTCACTGACCCAGCACCTGGAAACTGACCAGGTGATCATCACCTAACCCAGGACATGTTCACTGACACAGCACCTGGAAACTGACCAGGTGATCATCGCCTAATCCAGGACATGTTCACTGAACCAGCACCTGGAAACTGACCAGGTGATCATCGCCTAACCCAGGACATGTTCACTGACATAGCACCTGGAAACTGACCAGGTGATCATTACCTAATCCAGGACATGTTCACTGACCCAGTACCAGGAAACTGACCAGGTGATCATCACCTAACCCAGGACATGTTCACTGAACCAGCACCTGGAAACTGACCAGGTGATCATCACCTAACCCAGGACATGTTCACTGACCCAGTACCTGGAAACTGACCAGGTGATCATCACCTAACCCAGGACATGTTCACTGACCCAGTACCTGGAAACTGACCAGGTGATCATCGCCTAATCCGGGACATGTTCACTGACACAGCACCTGGAAACCGACCAGGTGATCATCACCTAACCTAGCACATGTTCACTGACACAGCACCTGGAAACTGACCAGTTGATCATCGCCTAATCCAGGACATGTTCACTGACACAGCACTTGGAAACTAACCAGGTGATCATCACCTAATCCAGGACATGTTTGCTGACCCAGCACCTGGATACTAACCAGGTGATCATCGCCTAATCCGGGACATGTTCACTGACCTAGCACCTGGAAACTAACCAGGTGATCATCACCTAATCCAGGACATGTTCACTGACCCAGCACCTGGAAACTAACCAGGTGATCATCACCTAATCCAGGACATGTTTACTGACCCAGCAACTGGAAACTGACCAGGTGAGCATCACCTAATCCAGGACATGTTCACTGACCCAGCACCTGGAAACTGACAAGGTGATCATCACCTAACCCAGGACATGTTCACTGACACAGCACCTGGAAACTGACCAGGTGATCATCACCAAACCCAGGACATGTTCACTGACCCAGCACCTGGAAACTAACCAGGTGATCATCACCTAATCCAGGACATGTTCACTGACCCAGTACCTGGAAACTGACTAGGTATACATCACCTAACCCAGGACATGTTCATTGACCCAGTACCTGGAAACGGACCAGGTGATAATCGCCTAATCCAGGACATGTTCACTGACACAGCACCTGGAAACTGACCAGGTGAGCATCACCTAATCCAGGACATGTTCACTGACCCAGCACCTGGAAACTAACCAGGTGATCATCACCTCACCCAGGACATGTTCACTGACCCAGTACCTGGAAACTGACCAGGTGAGCATCACCTAATCCAGGACATGTTCACTGACCCAATACCTGGAAACTAACCAGGTGATCATCACCTAACCCAGGACATGTTCACTGACCCAGTACCTGGAAACTGACCAGGTGATCATCACCTAATCCAGGACATGTTCACTGACACAGCACCTGGAAACTGACCAGGTGATCATCACCTAACCTAGGACATGTTCACTGACCCAGCAACTGGAAACTGATCAGGTGATCATCACCTAACCCAGGACATGTTCACTGACCCAGCACCTGGAAACTGTCCAGGTGATCATCACCTAACCCAGGACATGTTCACTGACACAGCACCTGGAAAATAACCAGGTGATCATCACCTCATCCAGGACATGTTCACTGACCCAGCACCTGGAAACTGACCAGCTGATCATCGCCTAATCCGGGACATGTTCACTGACCCAGTACCTGGAAACTGACCAGGTGATCATCACCTAACCCAGGACATGTTCACTGACACAGCACCTGGAAACTGACCAGGTGATCATCACCTAATCCAGGACATGTTCACTGACCCAGCACCTGGAAACTGACCAGGTGATCATCACCTAATCCAGGACATCTTCACTGACACAACACCTGGAAACTGACCAGGTGAGCATCACCTAATCCAGCACATGTTCTCTGACACAGCACCTGGAAACTAACCAGGTGATCATCACCTAACCCAGGACATGTTCACTGACACAGCACCTGGAAACTGGCCAGGTGATCATCATCGAACACAGGGCATGTTCACTGACACAGCACCTGGAAACTAACCAGGTGATCATCACCTAACCCAGGACATGTTCACTGACACAGCACCTGGAAACTGACCAGATGAGCATCACCTAATCCAGGACATGTTCACTGACCCAGCACCTGGAAACCAACCAGGTGATCATTACCTAAAGCAGGACATGTTCACTGACCCAGCAACTGGAAACTGACCAGGTGAGCATCACCTAATCCAGGACATGTTCACTGACCCAGCACCTGGAAACTGACCGGGTGATCATCACCTAACCCAGGACATGTTCACTGACCCAGTACCTGGAAACTGGCCAGGTGAGCATCACCTAATCCAGGACATGTTTACTGACCCAGCACCTGGAAACTAACCAGGTGATCATCACGTAATCCAGGACATGTTCACTGACCAAGCAACTGGAAACTGACCAGGTGAGCATCACCTAACCCAGGACATGTTCACTGACCCAGCACCTGGAAACTGACCAGGTGATCATCACCTAACCCAGGACATGTTCACTGACCCATTACCTGGAAACTGACCAGGTGAGCATCACCTCACCCAGGACATGTTCACTGACCTAGCACCTGTAAACTAACCAGGTGATCATCACCTAACCCAGGACATGTTCACTGACCCAGTACCTGGAAACTGACCAGATGTACAACACCTAACCCAGGACATGTTCACTGACCCAGTACCTGGAAACTGACCAGGTGATCATCACCTAATCCAGGACATGTTCACTGACCCAGCACCTGGAAACTGACCAGGTGATCATCGCCTAACCCAGGACATGTTCACTGACCCAGTACCTGGAAACTGACCAAGTGTACATCACCTAACACAGCACATGTTCACTGACACAGCACCTGGAAACTGACCAGGTGAGCATCACCTTACCCAGGACATATTCACTGAACCAGCACCTGGAAATTGACCAGGTGATCATCACCTAACCCAGGACATGTTCACTGACCCAGTACCTGGAAACTAACCAGGTGATCATCACCTAACCCAGGACATGTTCACTGGCCCAGTTCCTGGAAACTGACCAGGTGAGCATCACCTAACCCAGGACATGTTCGCTGACCCAGAACCTGGAAACTGACCAGGTGAGCATCACCTTACCCAGGACATATTCACTGAACCAGTACCTGGAAACTGACCAGGTGAGCATCACCTAACCCAGGACATGTTCACTGACCCAGCACCTGGAAACTGACCAGGTGAGCATCACCTTACCCAGGACATATTCACTGAACCAGCACCTGGAAACTGACCAGATGATCATCACCTAACCCAGGACATGTTCACTGACCCAGCACCTGGAAACTAACCAGGTGATCATCGCCTAACCCAGGACATGTTCACTGACACAGCACCTGGAAACTAACCAGGTGATCATCACCTAACCCAGGACATGTTCACTGACCTAGCACCTGGAAACTAACCAGGTGATCATCACCTAATCCAGGACATGTTCACTGACCCAGTACCTGGAAACTGACCAGTTTTACATCACCTAACCCAGGACATGTTCACTGACCCAGCACCTGGAAACTGACCAGGTGATCATCACCTAATCCAGGACATGTTCACTGACCCAGTACCTGGAAACAGACCAGGTGATCATCACCTAATCCAGGACATGTTCACTAAACCAGCACCTGGAAACTGACCAGGTGATCATCACCTTACCCAGGACATGTTCACTGACCCAGCACCTGGAAACTGACCAGGTGAGCATCACCTAACCCAGGACATGTTCACTGACCCAGTACCTGGAAACTGACCAGGTGATCATCACCTCACCCAGGACATGTTCACTGACCCAGCACCTGGAAACTGACCAGGTGATCATCACCTAATCCAGGACATGTTCACTGACCCAGCACCTGGAAACTGACCAGGTGATCATCACCTAACCCAGGACATGTTCACTGACACAGCACCTGGAAACTGACCAGGTGATCATCACCTAACCCAGGACATGTTCACTGACACAGCACCTGGAAACTGACCAGGTGATCATCACCTAATCCAGGACATGTTCACTGACCCAGTACCTGGAAACTGACCTTCTGATCATCACCTCATCCAGGACATTTTCACTGACCCAGCACCTGGAAACTAACCAGGTGATCATCACCTAACACAGGACATGTTCACTGACCCAGCACCTGGAAACTGACCAGGTGATCATCACCTAATCCAGGACATGTTCACTGACCCAGCACCTGGGAACTAACCAGGTGATCATCACCTAACCCAGGACATGTTCACTGACACAGCACCTGGAAACTGACCAGGTGATCATCGCCTAATCCAGGACATGTTCACTGACCCAGCACCTGGAAACTAACCAGGTGATCATCACCTAATCCAGGACATGTTTACTGACCCAGCACCTGGATACTAACCAGGTGATCATCGCCTAATCCGGGACATGTTCACTGACCTAGCACCTGGAAACTAACCAGGTGATCATCACCTAATCCAGGACATGTTCACTGACCCAGCACCTGGAAACTAACCAGGTGATCATCACCTAATCCAGGACATGTTTACTGACCCAGCAACTGGAAATTTACCAGGTGAGCATCACCTAATCCAGGACATGTTTACTGACCCAGCACCTGGAAATTAACCAGGTGATCATCGCCTAATCCGGGACATGTTCACTGACCTAGCACCTGGAAACTAACCAGGTGATCATCACCGAATCCAGGACATGTTCACTGACCCAGCACCTGGAAACTAACCAGGTGATCATCACCTAATCCAGGACATGTTTACTGACCCAGCATCTGGAAACTGACCAGGTGAGCATCACCTAATCCAGGACATGTTCACTGACCCAGCACCTGGAAACTGACCAGGTGATCATCACCTAACCCAGGACATGTTCACTGACACAGCACCTGGAAACTGACCAGGTGATCATCGCCTAATCCAGGACATGTTCACTGAACCAGCACCTGGAAACTGACCAGGTGATCATCGCCTAACCCAGGACATGTTCACTGACCCAGCACCTGGAAACTGACCAGGTGATCATTACCTAATCCAGGACATGTTCACTGACCCAGTACCTGGAAACTGACCAGGTGATCATCACCTAACCCAGGACATGTTCACTGAACCAGCACCTGGAAACTGACCAGGTGATCATCACCGAACCCAGGACATGTTCACTGACCCAGTACCTGGAAACTGACCAGGTGATCATCACCTAACCCAGGACATGTTCACTGACCCAGTACCTGGAAACTGACCAGGTGATCATCGCCTAATCCGGGACATGTTCACTGACACAGCACCTGGAAACCGACCAGGTGATCATCACCTAACCCAGCACATGTTCACTGACACAGCACCTGGAAACTGACCAGGTGATCATCGCCTAATCCAGGACATGTTCACTGACCCAGCACCTGGAAACTAACCAGGCGATCATCACCTAATCCAGGACATGTTTACTGACCCAGCACCTGGATACTAACCAGTTGATCATCGCCTAATCCTGGACATGTTCACTGACCTAGCACCTGGAAACTAACCAGGTGATCATCACCTAATCCAGGACATGTTCAATGACCCAGCACCTGGAAACTAACCAGGTGATCATCACCTAATCCAGGACATGTTCACTGACCCAGCACCTGGAAACTAACCAGGTGATCATCACCTAATCCAGGACATGTTTACTGACCCAGCAACTGGAAACTGACGAGGTGAGCATCACCTAATCCAGGACATGTTCACTGACCCAGCAACTGGAAACTGACCAGGTGATCATCACCTAATCCAGGACATGTTCACTGACACAGCACCTGGAAACTGACCAGGTGATCATCGCCTAATCCAGGACATGTTCACTGAACCAGCACCTGGAAACTGACCAGGTGATCATCGCCTAACCCAGGACATGTTCACTGACACAGCACCTGGAAACTGACCAGGTGATCATTACCTAATCCAGGACATGTTCACTGACCCAGTACCTGGAAACTGACCAGGAGATCATCACCTAACCCAGGACATGTTCACTGAACCAGCAGCTGGAAACTGACCAGGTGATCATCACCTAACCCAGGACATGTTCACTGACCCAGTACCTGGAAACTGACCAGGTGATCATCAGCTAACCCAAGACATGTTCACTGACCCAGCACCTGGAAACTGACCAGGTGATCATCGCCTAATCCGGGACATGTTCACTGACACAGCACCTGGAAACCGACCAGGTGATCATCACCTAACCCAGCACATGTTCACTGACACAGCACCTGGAAACTGACCAGGTGATCATCGCCTAATCCAGGACATGTTCACTGACCCAGCACCTGGAAACTAACAAGGTGATCATCACCTAATCCAGGACATGTTTACTGACCCAGCACCTGGAAACTAACCAGGTAATCATCGCCTAATCCGGGACATGTTCACTGACCGAGCACCTGGAAACTGTCCAAGTGATCATCACCTATTCCAGGACATGTTCACTGACCCAGCACCTGGAAACTAACCAGGTGATCATCACCTAATCCAGGACATGTTTACTGACCCAGCAACTGGAAACTGACCAGGTGAGCATCACCTAATACAGGACATGTTCACTGACCCAGCACCTGGAAACTGACCAGGTGATCATCACCTAACCCAGGACATGTTCACTGACACAGCACCTGGAAACTGACCAGGTGATCATCACCTAACCCAGGACATGTTCACTGACCCAGCACCTGGAAACTAACCAGGTGATCATCACCTAATCCAGGACATGTTCACTGACCCAGTACCTGGAAACTGACTAGGTGTACATCACCTAACCCAGGACATGTTCATTGACCCAGTACCTGGAAACGGACCAGGTGATCATCGCCTAATCCAGGACATGTTCACTGACCCAGTACCTGGAAACTGACCAGGTGATCATCACCTAACCCAGGACATGTTCACTGACACAGCACCTGGAAACTGACCAGGTGAGCATCACCTAATCCAGGACATGTTCACTGATCCAGCACCTGGAAACTAACCAGGTGATCATCACCTAACCCAGGACATGTTCACTGACCCAGTACCTGGAAACTGACCAGGTGAGCATCACCTAATCCAGGACATGTTCACTGACCCAGTACCTGGAAACTAACCAGGTGATCATCACCTAACCCAGGACATGTTCACTGACCCAGTACCTGGAAACTGACCAGGTGAGCATCACCTAATCCAGGACATGTTCACTGACCCAGTACCTGGAAACTAACCAGGTGATCATCACCTAACCCAGGACATGTTCACTGACCCAGCACCTGGAAACTGTCCAGGTGATCATCACCTAACCCAGGACATGTTCACTGACACAGCACCTGGAAAATAACCAGGTGATCATCACCTCATCCAGGACATGTTCACTGACCCAGCACCTGGAAACTGACCAGCTGATCATCGCCTAATCCGGGACATGTTCACTGACCCAGTACCTGGAAACTGACCAGGTGATCATCACCTAACCCAGGACATGTTCACTGACCCAGCACCTGGAAACTGACCAGGTGATCATCACCTAATCCAGGACATGTTCACTGACCCAGCACCTGGAAACTGACCAGGTGATCATCACCTAATCCAGGACATCTTCACTGACACAGCACCTGGAAACTGACCAGGTGAGCATCACCTAATCCAGGACATGTTCACTGACACAGCACCTGGAAACTAACCAGGTGATCATCACCTAACCCAGGACATGTTCACTGACACAGCACCTGGAAACTGGCCAGGTGATCATCACCGAACCCAGGACATGTTCACTGACACAGCACCTGGAAACTAACCAGGTGATCATCACCTAACCCAGGACATGTTCACTGACACAGCACCTGGAAACTGACCAGATGAGCATCACCTGATCCAGGACATGTTCACTGACCCAGCACCTGGAAACCAACCAGGTGATCATTACCTAAAGCAGGACATGTTCACTGACCCAGCAACTGGAAACTGACCAGGTGAGCATCACCTAATCCAGGACATGTTTACTGACCCAGCACCTGGAAACTAACCAGGTGATCATCACCGAATCCAGGACATGTTTACTGACCCAGCACCTGGAAACTAACCAGGTGATCATCACGTAATCCAGGACATGTTCACTGACCCAGCAACTGGAAACTGACCAGGTGAGCATCACCTAACCCAGGACATGTTCACTGACCCAGCACCTGGAAACTGACCAGGTGATCATCACCTAACCCAGGACATGTTCACTGACCCATTACCTGGAAACTGACCAGGTGAGCATCACCTAACCCAGGACATGTTCACTGACCTCGCACCTGGAAACTAACCAGGTGATCATCACCTAACCCAGGACATGTTCACTGACCCAGTACCTGGAAACTGACCAGATGTACATCACCTAACCCAGGACATGTTCACTGACCCAGTACCTGGAAACTGACCAGGTGATCATCACCTAATCCAGGACATGTTCACTGACCCAGCACCTGGAAACTGACCAGGTGATCATCGCCTAACCCAGGACATGTTCACTGACCCAGTACCTGGAAACTGACCAGGTGTACATCACCGAACACAGCACATGTTCACTGACACAGCACCTGGAAACTGACCAGGTGAGCATCACCTTACCCAGGACATATTCACTGAACCAGCACCTGGAAATTGACCGGGTGATCATCACCTAACCCAGGACATGTTCACTGACCCAGTACCTGGAAACTAACCAGGTGATCATCACCTAAGCCAGGACATGTTCACTGGCCCAGTTCCTGGAAACTGACCAGGTGAGCATCACCTAACCCAGGACATGTTCACTGACCCAGCACCTGGAAACTGAGCAGGTGAGCATCACCTTACCCAGGACATATTCACTGAACCAGTACCTGGAAACTGACCAGGTGAGCATCACCTAACCCAGGACATGTTCACTGACCCAGCACCTGGAAACTGACCAGGTGAGCATCACCTTACCCAGGACATATTCACTGAACCAGCACCTGGAAACTGACCAGATGATCATCACCTAACCCAGGACATGTTCACTGACCCAGCACCTGGAAACTAACCAGGTGATCATCGCCTAACCCAGGACATGTTCACTGACACAGCACCTGGAAACTGACCAGGTGATCATCACCTAACCCAGGACATGTTCACTGACCCAGTACCTGGAAACTGACCAGGTGACCATCACCTAACCCAGGACATGTTCACTGACCTAGCACCTGGAAACTAACCAGGTGATCATCACCTAACCCAGGACATGTTCACTGACACAGCACCTGGAAACTGACCAGATGAGCATCACCTGATCCAGGACATGTTCACTGACCCAGCACCTGGAAACCAACCAGGTGATCATTACCTAAAGCAGGACATGTTCACTGACCCAGCAACTGGAAACTGACCAGGTGAGCATCACCTAATCCAGGACATGTTTACTGACCAAGCACCTGGAAACTAACCAGGTGATCATCACCTAATCCAGGACATGTTTACTGACCCAGCACCTGGAAACTAACCAGGTGATCATCACGTAATCCAGGACATGTTCACTGACCCAGCAACTGGAAACTGACCAGGTGAGCATCACCTAACCCAGGACATGTTCACTGACCCAGCACCTGGAAACTGACCAGGTGATCATCACCTAACCCAGGACATGTTCACTGACCCATTACCTGGAAACTGACCAGGTGAGCATCACCTAACCCAGGACATGTTCACTGACCTCGCACCTGGAAACTAACCAGGTGATCATCACCTAACCCAGGACATGTTCACTGACCCAGTACCTGGAAACTGACCAGATGTACATCACCTAACCCAGGACATGTTCACTGACCCAGTACCTGGAAACTGACCAGGTGATCATCACCTAATCCAGGACATGTTCACTGACCCAGCACCTGGAAACTGACCAGGTGATCATCGCCTAACCCAGGACATGTTCACTGACCCAGTACCTGGAAACTGACCAGGTGTACATCACCGAACACAGCAGATGTTCACTGACACAGCACCTGGAAACTGACCAGGTGAGCATCACCTTACCCAGGACATATTCACTGAACCAGCACCTGGAAATTGACCGGGTGATCATCACCTAACCCAGGACATGTTCACTGACCCAGTACCTGGAAACTAACCAGGTGATCATCACCTAAGCCAGGACATGTTCACTGGCCCAGTTCCTGGAAACTGACCAGGTGAGCATCACCTAACCCAGGACATGTTCACTGACCCAGCACCTGGAAACTGAGCAGGTGAGCATCACCTTACCCAGGACATATTCACTGAACCAGTACCTGGAAACTGACCAGGTGAGCATCACCTAACCCAGGACATGTTCACTGACCCAGCACCTGGAAACTGACCAGGTGAGCATCACCTTACCCAGGACATATTCACTGAACCAGCACCTGGAAACTGACCAGATGATCATCACCTAACCCAGGACATGTTCACTGACCCAGCACCTGGAAACTAACCAGGTGATCATCGCCTAACCCAGGACATGTTCACTGACACAGCACCTGGAAACTGACCAGGTGATCATCACCTAACCCAGGACATGTTCACTGACCCAGTACCTGGAAACTGACCAGGTGACCATCACCTAACCCAGGACATGTTCACTGACCTAGCACCTGGAAACTAACCAGGTGATCATCACCTAATCCAGGACATGTTCACTGACCCAGTACCTGGAAACTGACCAGGTGTACATCACCTAACCCAGGACATGTTCACTGACCCAGTACCTGGAAACTGTCCAGGTGATCATCACCTAATCCAGGACATGTTCACTGATCCAGCACCTGGAAACTAACCAGGTGATCATCACCTAATCCAGGACATGTTCACTGACCCAGCACCTGGAAACTGACCAGGTGTACATCACCTAACCCAGGACATGTTCACTGACCCAGCACCTGGAAACTGACCAGGTGATCATCACCTAATCCAGGACATGTTCACTGACCCAGTACCTGGAAACAGACCAGGTGATCATCACCTAATCCAGGACATGTTCACTAACCCAGCACCTGGAAACTGACCAGGTGATCATCACCTTACCCAGGACATGTTCACTGACCCAGACCTGGAAACTGACCAGGTGAGCATCACCTAACCCAGGACATGTTTACTGACCCAGTACCTGGAAACTGACCAGGTGATCATCGCCTAACCCAGGACATGTTCACTGACCCAGCACCTGGAAACTAACCAGGTGATCATCACCTAACCTAGGACATGTTCACTGACACAGCACCTGGAAACTGACCTGGTGATCATCACCTAACCCAGGACATGTTCACTGAAACAGCACCTGGAAACTAACCAGGTGATCATCACCTAATCCAGGACATGTTCACTGACACAGCACCTGGAAACTTACCAGGTGATCATCACCTAACCCAGGACATGTTCACTGATACAGCACCTGGAAACTAACCAGGTGATCATCACCTAATCCAGGAAATGTTCACTAACCCAGCACCTGGAAACTAACCAGGTGATCATCGCCTAACCCAGGACATGTTCACTGACCCAGCACCTGCAAACTGACCAGGTGATCATCGCCTAACCCAGGGCATGTTCACTGACCCAGCACCTGGAAACTGACCAGGTGATCATCACCTAACCCAGGACATGTTCACTGACACAGCACCTGGAAACTGACCAGGTGATAATCACCTAACCCAGGACATGTTCACTGACCCAGTACCTGGAAACTGACCAGGTGTACATCATTTAATCCAGGACATGTTCACTGAACCAGCACCTGGAAACTGACCAGGTGATCATCACCTAATCCAGGACATGTTCACTGACCCAGTACCTGGAAACAGACCAGGTGATCATCACCTAATCCAGGACATGTTCACTAACCCAGCACCTGGAAACTGACCAGGTGATCATCACCTTACCCAGGACATGTTCACTGACCCAGCACCTGGAAACTGACTAGGTGAGCATCACCTTACCCAGGACATGTTCACTGACCCAGTACCTGGAAACTGACCAGGTGATCATCACCTAACCCAGGACATGTTCACTGACCCAGCACCTGGAAACTGACCAGGTGATCATCACCTAATCCAGGACATGTTCACTGACCCAGCACCTGGAAACTGACGAGGTGATCATCACCTAATCCAGGACATGTTCACTGACACAGCACCTGGAAACTGACCAGGTGATCATCACCTAACCCAGGACATGTTCTCTGACACAGCACCTGGAAACTGACCAGGTGATCATCACCTAATCCAGGACATGTTCACTGACCCAGTACCTGGAAACTGACCTTTTGATCATCACCTCATCCAGGACATGTTCACTGACCCAGCACCTGGAAACTAACCAGGTGATCATCACCTAACACAGGACATGTTCACTGACCCAGCACCTGGAAACTGACCAGGTGATCATCACCTAATCCAGGACATGTTCACTGACCCAGCACCTGGGAACTAACCAGGTGATCATCACCTAACCCAGGACATGTTCACTGACCCAGCACCTGGAAACTGACCAGGTGATCATCACCGAACCCAGGACATGTTCACTGACCCAGTACCTGGAAACTGACCAGGTGATCATCACCTAACCCAGGACATGTTTACTGACCCAGTACCTGGAAACTGACCAGGTGATCATCGCCTAACCCAGGACATGTTCACTGACCCAGCACCTGGAAACTAACCAGGTGATCATCACCTAACCCAGGACATGTTCACTGACACAGCACCTGGAAACTGACCTGGTGATCATCACCTAACCCAGGACATGTTCACTGACACAGCACCTGGAAACTAACCAGGTGATCATCACCTACCCCAGGACATGTTCACTGACACAGCACCTGGAAACTTACCAGGTGATCATCACCTAACCCAGGACATGTTCACTGAAACAGCACCTGGAAACTAACCAGGTGATCATCACCTAATCCAGGAAATGTTCACTAACCCAGCACCTGGAAACTAACCAGGTGATCATCGCCTAACCCAGGACATGTTCACTGACCCAGCACCTGCAAACTGACCAGGTGATCATCGCCTAACCCAGGGCATGTTCACTGACCCAGCACCTGGAAACTGACCAGGTGATCATCACCTAACCCAGGACATGTTCACTGATCCAGTACCTGGAAACTGACCAGGTGATCATCGCCTAACCCAGGACATGTTCACTGACCCAGCACCTGGAAACTAACCAGGTGATCATCACCTAACCCAGGACATGTTCACTGACACAGCACCTGGAAACTGACCAGGTGATCATCACCTAAGCCAGGACATGTTCACTGAACCAGTACCTGGAAACTGACCAGGTGTACATCACCTAACCCAGGACATGTTCACTGACCCAGCACCTGGAAACTGACCAGGTGATCATCACCTAATCCAGGACATGTTCACTGACCCATTACCTGGAAACAGACCAGGTGATCATCACCTAATCCAGGACATGTTCTCTAACCCAGCACCTGGAAACTGACCAGGTGATCATCACCTTACCCAGGACATGTTCACTGACCCAGCACCAGGAAACTGACCAGGTGAGCATCACCTTACCCAGGACATGTTCACTGACCCAGTACCTGGAAACTGACCAGGTGATCATCACCTAACCCAGGACATGTTCACTGACCCAGCACCTGGAAACTGACCAGGTGATCATCACCTAATCCAGGACATGTTCACTGACCCAGCACCTGGAAACTGACCAGGTGATCATCACCTAACCCAGGACATGTTCACTGACACAGCACCTGGAAACTGACCAGGTGATCATCACCTAACCCAGGACATGTTCACTGACACAGCACCTGGAAACTGACCAGGTGATCATCACCTAATCCAGGACATGTTCACTGACCCAGTACCTGGAAACTGACCTTTTGATCATCACCTCATCCAGGACATGTTCACTGACCCAGCACCTGGAAACTAACCAGGTGATCATCACCTAACCCAGGATATGTTCACTGACCCAGCACCTGGAAACTGACCAGGTGATCATCACCTAATCCAGGACATGTTCACTGACCCAGCACCTGGGAACTAACCAGGTGATCATCACCTAACCCAGGACATGTTCACTGACCCACACCTGGAAACTGACCAGGTGATCATCACCTAACCCAGGACATGTTCACTGACCCAGTACCTGGAAACTGACCAGGTGATCATCACCTAACCCAGGACATGTTCACTGACCCAGTACCTGGAAACTGACCAGGTGATCATCGCCTAACCCAGGACATGTTCACTGACACAGCACCTGGAAACTGACCAGGTGATCATCACCTAACCCAGGACATGTTCACTGACCCAGCACCTGGAAACTAACCAGCAAATCATCACCTAACCCAGGACATGTTCACTGACACAGCACCTGGAAACTGACCTGGTGATCATCACCTAACCCAGGACATGTTCACTGACACAGCACCTGGAAACTAACCAGGTGATCATCACCTACCCCAGGACATGTTCACTGACACAGCACCTGGAAACTTACCAGGTGATCATCACCTTACCCAGGACATGTTCACTGAAACAGCACCTGGAAACTAACCAGGTGATCATCACCTTATCCAGGACATGTTCACTAACCCAGCACCTGGAAACTAACCAGGTGATCATCGCCTAACCCAGGACATGTTCACTGACCCAGCACCTGGAAACTGACCAGGTGATCATCGCCTAACCCAGGGCATGTTCACTGACCCAGCACCTGCAAACTGACCAGGTGATCATCACCTAACCCAGGACATGTTCACTGACCCAGTACCTGGAAACTGACGAGGTGATCATCGCCTAACCCAGGACATGTTCACTGACCCAGCACCTGGAAACTAACCAGGTGATCATCACCTAACCCAGGACATGTTCACTGACACAGCACCTGGAAACTGACCTGGTGATCATCACCTAACCCAGGACATGTTCACTGACACAGCACCTGGAAACTAACCAGGTGATCATCACCTACCCCAGGACATGTTCACTGACACAGCACCTGGAAACTTACCAGGTGATCATCACCTAACCCAGGACATGTTCACTGAAACAGCACCTGGAAACTAACCAGGTGATCATCACCTAATCCAGGAAATGTTCACTAACCCAGCACCTGGAAACTAACCAGGTGATCATCGCCTAACCCAGGACATGTTCACTGACCCAGCACCTGCAAACTGACCAGGTGATCATCGCCTAACCCAGGGCATGTTCACTGACCCAGCACCTGGAATCTGACCAGGTGATCATCACCTAACCCAGGACATGTTCACTGACCCAGTACCTGGAAACTGACCAGGTGATCATCGCCTAACCCAGGACATGTTCACTGACCCAGCACCTGGAAACTAACCAGGTGATCATCACCTAACCCAGGACATGTTCACTGACACAGCACCTGGAAACTGACCAGGTGATCATCACCTAACCCAGGACATGTTCACTGACCCAGTACCTGGAAACTGACCAGGTGTACATCACCTAACCCAGGACATGTTCACTGACCCAGCACCTGGAAACTGACCAGGTGATCATCACCTAATCCAGGACATGTTCACTGACCCATTACCTGGAAACAGACCAGGTGATCATCACCTAATCCAGGACATGTTCTCTAACCCAGCACCTGGAAACTGACCAGGTGATCATCACCTTACCCAGGACATGTTCACTGACCCAGCACCTGGAAACTGACCAGGTGAGCATCACCTTACCCAGGACATGTTCACTGACCCAGTACCTGGAAACTGACCAGGTGATCATCACCTAACCCAGGACATGTTCACTGACCCAGCACCTGGAAACTGACCAGGTGATCATCACCTAATCCAGGACATGTTCACTGACCCAGCACCTGGAAACTGACCAGGTGATCATCACCTAACCCAGGACATGTTCACTGACACAGCACCTGGAAACTGACCAGGTGATCATCACCTAACCCATGACATGTTCACTGACACAGCACCTGGAAACTGACCAGGTGATCATCACCTAATCCAGGACATGTTCACTGACCCAGTACCTGGAAACTGACCTTTTGATCATCACCTCATCCAGGACATGTTCACTGACCCAGCACCTGGAAACTAACCAGGTGATCATCACCTAACACAGGACATGTTCACTGACCCAGCACCTGGAAACTGACCAGGTGATCATCACCTAATCCAGGACATGTTCACTGACCCAGCACCTGGGAACTAACCAGGTGATCATCACCTAACCCAGGACATGTTCACTGACCCAGCACCTGGAAACTGACCAGGTGATCATCACCTAACCCAGGACATGTTCACTGACCCAGTACCTGGAAACTGACCAGGTGATCATCACCTAACCCAGGACATGTTCACTGACCCAGTACCTGGAAACTGACCAGGTGATCATCGCCTAACCCAGGACATGTTCACTGACCCAGCACCTGGAAACTAACCAGGCGATCATCACCTAACCCAGGACATGTTCACTGACACAGCACCTGGAAACTGACCTGGTGATCATCACCTAACCCAGGACATGTTCACTGACACAGCACCTGGAAACTAACCAGGTGATCATCACCTACCCCAGGACATGTTCACTGACACAGCACCTGGAAACTTACCAGGTGATCATCACCTAACCCAGGACATGTTCACTGAAACAGCACCTGGAAACTAACCAGGTGATCATCACCTTATCCAGGACATGTTCACTAACCCAGCACCTGGAAACTAACCAGGTGATCATCGCCTAATCCAGGACATGTTCACTGACCCAGCACCTGGAAACTGACCAGGTGATCATCGCCTAACCCAGGGCATGTTCACTGACCCAGCACCTGGAAACTGACCAGGTGATCATCACCTAACCCAGGACATGTTCACTGACCCAGTACCTGGAAACTGACCAGGTGATCATCGCCTAACCCAGGACATGTTCACTGACCCAGCACCTGGAAACTAACCAGGTGATCATCACCTAACCCAGGACATGTTCACTGACACAGCACCTGGAAACTGACCAGGTGATCATCCCCTAACCCAGGACATGTTCACTGACCCAGTACCTGGAAACTGACCAGGTGATCATCACCTAACCCAGGACATGTTCACTAACCCAGCACCTGGAAACTGACCAGGTGAGCATCACCTAACCCAGGACATGTTCACTGACCCAGTACCTGGAAACTGACCAGGTGATCATCACCTAACCCAGGACATGTTCACTAACCCAGCACCTGGAAACTGACCAGGTGATCATCACCTAACCCAGGACATGTTCACTGACACAGCACCTGGAAACTGACCAGGTGATCATCACCTAATCCAGGACATGCTCACTGACCCAGTACCTGGAAACTGACCAGGTGAGCCTCGCCTAATCCAAGACATGTTCACTGACCCAGCACCTGGAAACTGACCAAGTAACCATTTCTGATCTCAACACTCAAACTGTCCCAGCACCCAGAAACTGTTCCAATACCAATTTACTGAACCAGAAACCTTCAAGAGAGCCATCGCCCAAAAATGATGTCAATGCATGGCCTGAGTGAGAGATTGTAACTTATGTTGCCGAGCCAAAGAATAATCTAGTCTGGATAAAACTTTCAAATGGATTTAATAGTAAATGTTTAGAGCACGACATTTCAGCACTGACATCACTAAACAGATGATTGTTTCAGATACAACTCCACACAAAGGGGTTTAATGCTCAGACAGCTGGAGAGGAGCTGTGATACAAGAGGAGATATATTTATATAGTTACACATTGTCCAGAAACACTCACTGACCTGGCTGAAATCATTTTCAATCCAAATATCCACAAAACCTCCTCGCATTTTCTGTGAGAATACTGTCTTTGTTCCAACTTTTAAAAGCAAATAATCAGTTCCCTACAAGCCGCTTTTACACAAAAGAAAATTGTGTAGAATATCTCAAGTTACATGATCCAATTAGTGCCGGTACGTTGAACTCCGGAGTTCCACCCACAATTACCACTCATTGTTAGAATTGAACAGAACATTTTAAATGGAGATTTGAAGGAGGGACACTCAGGGGAATCTAATAATACAATCCCTGTCGCTGTCACTTCAATCACCATACTGCCTGATTGGACAATGAGATGCAGATCACACAGAGACAGGTAAACTTACCTGTTTAACTGCACGGGTCTGGCTCAATAATGAAGATTCAATTCGCGGCAGTGGACAAGAAATTTTGCTTTTAAAAATATGTTTTTTTAGGAGTAATGTCTGAGGAAATGAGAACTTATTCCAAGCTCAGTCTTTACTGAACTGAACAATGGACAATGATTTATACCTAGGATTGCTGCAGCAGTACCACACACACAAAGAATACAGATTCTCACCTGTTTCCCACAGCTTAAAGAGATCCCACAAATCACAGGAATGGAAATCACACCACAACATATAGAACAGAAAATATTGGATATTCTCATCAGGTCAGGCAGTATTTGTGGACAGAGAAACAGAGTTAATGTTTCAGATCTGTGACCTTTCATCAAAACTGAGAAAAGATAGAAATGTAATAGGTTTTGAGCAAGTGAAAGGGGGGAGGATGGAAAGAAGAACAAAAGGGACAGTCTGTGATAGGGTGGAAGATGTGAAACATCACAATGAATGTGGGACTGTCGATAAACTGCCTCTGGAGAAGTCTCTGCTCTGAATTATGAGGGTATTTCCATAAAACACAGTTAGAAAAAATCACCATTGAACAAAAGGAGAACATCCTTTCAATAGAGAATTATTCATCCATTACAATAATCAGGGACTGTCCACAATTCTTCTTTGTAGAAATCTCCATCCAAATATAGACTGCTGCCCATAAATCTCCTTTGGAGCAGTAATCATTAAAATAAGGGATAGTTTATAAAGTTCCTTCAGATTAATCTGCATCAAATAAAACAGAACAGTCTATAGAGAGTCTGAGGGAACTTAAATTCAAAGTACTAAGGTATGATCCTTAAACCACCTTCAGGAAATCAATATCCCGAATAATAAGAGACTGTGCATAATGAACCTACAAGGGTCCATTTACAAAATAAAAGACCATCTATAAATAACCTTCAGTGAATTCTCTGGAAATGTAATAAAGTACTATCTGGGAATCACCTTCAGGGAATTCAGCAAACCCCACTCTTACCTTTTAATGGTCTTTTAGCTTTGTCTCTTATTCTCAGACCTCCCATAACTCCCTGCATTTCAACCATCGACTGTGGGTATTCTTGTGGTTAAATATAAATAACATGGAATTTGTAAATTCTCTTAACATATTGTGTTGCATGCTATTAATATCAGAAAGTGAGATTATTTTAACGATCCCTGTGATTCATTTTGATTTTTTGTATTTGTACTAATTGAACATCACAAAATCCACACAATAAGCGTTGCTGAGACTTAACACAGAGAACAGGGTCGGAGATTTGAGAAGTTAAACTGCTGGGCAATGCCTTTGTGCAGCTGTGATGACTGAGTGGTTACGGTGTTGGACTGGAAATCCTCCGGGGTTTTTCTGTACAAGTTTGAACCTGGATCACAGCGGATTCGTCAAGTCTCAGGTTCAATGTTTGTAACAATTTTTATCATCTTCCTCCTCAGAAAGGATGTTAGTCATTTCAATAATGCTTTTAAAGATATTTGGCTCAGAAACCTGGATTACATCCCTACGAAAGTAGATGAGTCTGTTTTAAAGCATCAATTCAGCAAAGGACCTGTTAAACTGACAGTTCATTTTGGAATAAAAACAAGAAATGCTGGAATCACTCAGCAGGTCTGGCAGCATCTGTGGAAAGAGAAGCAGAGTTAACATTTCCGAAACGTTAACTTCTCTTTCCACAGATGCTGCCAGACCTGCTGAGTGATTCCAGCATTTCTTGTTTTTATTTGAGATTTCCAGCATCCGCAGTATTTAGCTTTTAGTTCATTTTGGAAGCTTGGATTAATTATACAAGTGTTCTACAGCCTGTCTGGAAAGCTACAGATAATGAGGCCTCCAGAGACTGTGGAAACTGTTGTAAACACCAGCTGCTGTCGGGTCGAATCAGTCTGTATAACCACAGGGCAGAGACAATGGGAATTCACTGGAAGGCTTGTGTTTGGCAGCCATTGAAAACTGCATCAGAGAGCACAGTCCACAAGACAGTCCAGGAGACAGAGGAATGGGAAGGGGACCTCAAAGGGAGTCAAGGAAAACACTGAAGAGAAAATCCACAAATAATGAAATTCTCCATCTCCAGAAACAGAAGAATTGACCATTCCGAGTTTCCAGTTACACCACAGACTGAATGTTTGTTTGAATCACCATCTGTATGCTGTCGGTCAGTTGGTAGGACGCTCGCCTCTGAGTTAGAAGATTCAAACCCTCGGACAACGTTATTCATTTCAAAGAAATCAACTTTCATTCCTCTAAACTCCAGAGAACATAAGCCCATTCTAATCTATGTTGTGGCCATTTCGGAGACATGGGTAGAGAAGGGACAGGAATGGATGTTGCAGGTTCCGGGATTTAGATGTTTCAGTAAGAACAGAGAAGATGGTAAAAGGGGGGGGGTGTGGCATTTGTAATCAAGGAGGGTATTACGGCGGCAGAAAGGACGTTTGAGGACTCGTCTACTGAGGTAGTATGGGCCGAGGTTAGAAACAGGAGAGGAGAGGTCACCCTGTTGGGAGTTTTCTATAGACCTCCGAATAGTTCCAGAGATGTAGAGGAAAGGATAGCGAAGATGATTCTCGACAGGAGCGAGAGTAACAGGGTAGTTGTTATGGGGGGCTTTAACTTTCCAAATATTGACTGGAAATACTATAGTTCGAGTACTTTAGATGGGTCAGTTTTTGTCCAGTGTGTGCAGGAGTGTTTTCTGACACAGTATGTTGACAGGCGAACGAGGGGCGATGCCACATTGGATTTGGTACTGGGTAATGAACCCGGCCAGGTGTTAGATTTAGATGTAGGTGAGCACTTTGGTGATAGTGATCACAATTCGGTTAGGTTTACCTCAGCGATGGGCAGGGACAGGTACATACCGCAGGGCAAGAATGAAAGCTGGGGGAAAGGAAATTATGATGCGATTAGGCAAGATTTAGGATGTGTAGGATGGGGAAGGAAACTGCAGGGGATGGGCACAAACGAAATGTGGAGCTTATTCAAGGAGCAGCTAATGCGTGTCCTTGATAAGTATGTACCTGTCAGGCAGGGAGGAAGTTGTCGAGCGAGGGAGCCGTGGTTTACTCAAGAAGTTGAAGCGCTTGTCAAGAGGAAGAGGGCGGCTTATGTTAGGATGAGACGTGAAGGCTCAGTTAGGGCGCTTGAGAGTTACAAGCTAGCCAGGAAGGATCTAAAGGGAGGGCTAAGAAGAGCAAGGAGAGGACACGAGAAGTCATTGGTGGATAGGATCAGGGAAAACCCTAAGGCTTTCTATAGGTATATCAGGAATAAAAGAATGACGAGAGGTAGATTAGGGCCAATCAAGGATAGTAGTGGGAAGTTGTGTGCGGAATCAGAGGAGATAGGGGAAGCGTTAAATGAATATTTTTCGTCAGTATTTACAGTAGAGAAAGAAAATGTTGTCGAGGAGAATACTGAGATACAGACTACTGGGCTAGATGGGATTGAGGTTCACAAGGAGGAGGTGTTAGCAATTTTGGAAAGAGTGAAAATAGATAAGTCCCCTGGGCCAGATGGGATTTATCCTAGGATTCTCTGGGAAGCCAGGGAGGAGATTGCAGAGCCGTTGTTGTTGATCTTTATGTCGTTATTGTCGACAGGAGTAGTGCCGGAAGACTGGAGGATAGCAAATGTTGTCCCCTTGTTCAAGAAGGGGAGTAGAGACAGCCCTGGTAATTATAGACCTGTGAGCCTTACTTCGGTTGTGGGTAAAATGTTGGAAAAGGTTATAAGAGATAGGATTTATAATCATCTTGAAAAGAATAAGTTCATTTGCGATCGTCAGCACGGTTTTGTGAAAGGTAGGTCGTGCCTCACAAACCTTATTGAGTTTTTCGAGAAGCTGACCAAACAGGTGGATGAGGGTAAAGCCGTGGATGTGGTGTATATGGATTTCATTAAGGCGTTTGATAAGGTTCCCCACGGTAGGCTATTGCAGAAAATACGGAAGTATGGGGTTGAAGGTGATTTAGAGCTTTGGATCAGAAATTGGCTAGCTGAAAGAAGACAGAGGGTGGTGGTTGATGGCAAAAGTTCATCCTGGAGTTTAGTTACTAGTGGTGTACCGCAAGGTTCTGTTTTGGGGCCACTGCTGTTTGTCATTTTTATAAATGACCTGGAAGAGGGTGTAGAAGGGTGGGTTAGTAAATTTGCGGATGACACGAAGGTCGGTGGAGTTGTGGATAGTGTCGAAGGGTGTTGTAGGGTACAGAGGGACATAGATAGGCTGCAGAGCTGGGCTGAGAGATGGCAAATGGCGTTTAATGCGGAAAAGTGTGAGGTGATTCACTTTGGAAGGAGTAGCAGGAATGCAGAGTACTGGGCTAATGGGAAGATTCTTGGTAGTGTAGATGAACAGAGAGATCTTGGTGTCCAGGTGCATAAATCACTGAAGGTTGCTAACCAGGTTAATAGGGCTGTTAAGAAGGCATATGGTGTGTTAGCTTTTATTAGTAGGGGGATCGAGTTTCGGAGCCACGAGGTCATGATGCAGCTGTACAAAACTCTGGTGAGGCCGCACCTTGAGTATTGCGTGCAATTCTGGTCACGGCATTATAGGAAGGAAGTGGAAGCTTTGGAAAGGGTGCAGAGGAGATTTACTAGGATGTTGCCTGGTATGGAGGGAAGGTCTTAAGAGGAAAGGCTGAGGGACTTGGGGTTGTTTTCGTTAGAGAGAAGGAGGAGGAGAGGTGACTTAATAGAGATATATAAGATAATCAGAGGGTTAGATAGGTTGGATAGTGAGCGTCATTTTCCCCAGATGGTGATGACAAACACGAGGGGACATAGCTTTAAGTTGAGGGGTGATAGATATAGGACAGATGTCAGAGGTAGTTTCTTTACACAAAGAGCAGTAGGGGCGTGGAACGCCCTGCCTGCAACAGTAGCAGACTCGCCAACTTTAAGGGCATTTAAGTGGTCATTGGATAGACATATGGATGAAAATGGAATAGTGTAGGTCAGATGGTTTCACAGGTCATGTTCTAATTCTAATTCTAAAATCAGGGGAACACACTCTCCTCACTGATACTGTTCACCTGGTAACATGCCCCGTGTGCAATAAACAATCAGGGGAACACACTCTCCTCACTTATACTGTTCACCTGGTAACATGTCCCGAGTGTATTAAACAATCAGGGGAACACACTCTCCTCACTTATACTGTTCACCTGGTAACATGTCCCGTGTGCATTAAACAATCAGGGGAACACACTCTCCTCACTTACACTGTTCACCTGGCAACATGTGCCATGTGTTTTAAATAATCAGGGGAACACACCCTCTTCACTTATACTGATCTCCTGGTAACATGTCCCGTGTGCATTAAACAAACAGGGCAACACACTCTCCTCACTTATACTGTTTACCTGGTAACATGTCCTGTGTGCATTAAACAAACAGGGGAACACACTCTCCTCACTTATACTGTTTACCTGGTAACATGTCCCGTGTGCATTAAACAAACAGGGGAACACACTCTCCTCACTTATACTGTTCACCTGGTAACATGTCCCGTGTGCATTAAACAATCAGGGGAACACACTCTCCTCACTTGCACTGTTCACCTGGCAACATGTCCCATGTGTTTTAAATAATCAGGGGAACACACTCTCCTCACTTATACTGTTTATCTGGTAACATGTCCTGTGTGCATTAAACAAACAGGGGAACACACTCTCCTCACTTATACTGTTTACCTGGTAACATGTCCTGTGTGCATTAAACAATCAGGGGAACACACTCTCCTCACTTATACTGTTTACCTGGTAACATGTCCTGTGTGCATTAAACAATCAGGGGAACACACTCTCCTCACTTATATTGTTCACCTGGTAACATGTCCTGTGTGCATTAAACAATCAGGGGAACACACTCTCCTCACTTATATTGTTCACCTGGTAACATGTCCTTTGTGCATTAAACAATCAGGGGAACACACTCTCCTCACTTATATTGTTCACCTGGTAGAATGTCCAGTGTGTATTAAACAATCAGGGAAACACACTCTCCTCACTTATACTGTTCACCTGGTGACATGTCCCAAGTATAATAAACCATCAGGGGAACACATTCTCCTCACTTCAACTGTTCACCTGGTGACATATCCCGTGTGTATTAAATAATCAGGGGAACACACTCTCCTCACTTAAACTCTTCACCTGGTAACATGTCCCGTGACTATTAAACCATCAGTGGAACACACTCTCCTCACTTATACTGTTCAGCTGGTAATATGTCCAGTGTGTATTAAACCATCAGGGGAACACACTCTCCTCACATATACTGTTCACCTGGTAACATGTCCCGTGTGTATTAAACCATCAGCAGAACACACTCTCCTCACTTATACTGTTCACCTGGTAACATGTCCCGTGTGTATTAAACACTCAGGGGAACACACTCTCCTCACTTATACTGTTCACCTGGTAACATCTCCCGTGTGTATTAAACCATCAGGGGAACACACTCACCTCACTTATACTGTTCACCTGGTAACATGTCAACTGTGCATTAAACAATCAGGGGAACACACTCTCCTCAATAATACTGTTCACCTGGTAACATGTCAACTGTGCATTAAACAATCAGGGGAACACATTCTCCTCACTTATCCAGTTCACCTGGTGCAATGTCCTGTGTATATTAAGCCATCAGGGGAACACAATCTACTCTCATATACTGTTCACCTGGTGACATGACCTGTCAGTATTCAACCATCAGGGGAACACATTCTCCTCACTTATACTGTTCACCTGGTAACATGTCAACTGTGCATTAAACAATCAGGGGAACACACTCCACTCACTTATACTGTTCACCTGGTAACATGTCAGCTGTGCATTAAACAATCAGGGGAACACACACACCTCACTTAAACTGTTCACCTGGTAACATGTCCCGTGACTATTAAACCATCAGTGGAACACACTCTCCTCACTTATTCTGTTCACCTGGTAATATGTCCAGTGTGTATTAAACCATCAGGGGAACACACTCTCCTCACATATAGTGTTCACCTGGTAACATGTCCCGTGTCTATTAAACCATCAGGGGAACACACTCTCCTCACTTCTACTGTTCACCTGGTAACATGTCCCGTGTGTATTAAACCATCAGCGGAACACACTCTCCTCACTTATACTGTTCACCTGGTAACATGTCCCGTGTGTATTAAACTATCAGGGGAAAACACTCTCCTCACTTATACTGTTCTCCTGATAACATGTCCCGTGTGTATTAAACCATCAGGGGAACACACTCTCCTCACTTATACTGTTCACCTGGTAACATCTCCCGTGTGTATTAAACCATCAGGGGAACACACTCTCCTCACTTATACTGTTCACCTGGTAACATGTCAACTGTGCATTAAACAATAAGGGGAACACACTCTCCACACTTATACTGTTCACCTGGTAACATGTCAACTGTGCATTAAACAATCAGGGGAACGCACTCTCCTCACTTATACAGTTCACCTGGTGCAATGTCCTGTGTATATTAAACCATCAGGGGAACACACTCTACTAACTTATACTGTTCACCTGGTAACATGTCAACTGTGCATTAAACAATCAGGGGAACACACTCTCCTCACTTATACTGTTCATCTGGTAACATTTTCCGTGTATATTAAACCATCAGGGGAAGACACTCTCCTCACTTATACAGCTCATCTGGGAACATGTCCCGTGCGTATTAAACTATCAGGGGAACACACTCTGCTCACTTATACTGTTCACCTGGTAACATGTCAACTGTGCATTAAACAATCAGGGGAACACACTCCACTCACTTATACTGTTCACCTGGTAACATGTCAACTGTGCATTAAACAATCAGGGGAACACACACTCCTCACTTATACTTTTCACCTGGTAACATGTCCTGTGTGTATTAAACAATCAGGGGAACAAACTCTCCTCACTTATACTGTTCACCTGGTAACTTGTCCTGTGTGCATTAAACAATCAGGGGAACATACTCTCCTCACATATAATGTTCACCTGGCAACATGTCCTGTGTGTATTTAACCATCAGGGGAACATACTCTCCTCACTTAAACTGTTCACCTGGTAACATGTCCTGTGTATATTAAACAATCAGGGGAACACACTCTCCTCACTTATACTGTTCACCTGGTGACATGTCCCAAGTATATTAAACCATCAGTGGAACACACTCTCCTCACTTATACTGTTCACCTGGTAATATGTCCCGTGTGTATTAAACCATGAGGGGAACCCACTCTCCTCACATACACTGTTCACCTGGTAACATGTCCCGTGTGTAATAAACCATCAGGGGAACACACTCTCCTCACTTCTACTGTTCACCTGGTAACATCTCCCGTGTGTATTAAACCATCAGGGGAACACACTCTCCTCACTTATACTGTTCACCTGGTAACATGTCCTGTGTGTATTAAACAATCAGGGGAACACACTCTCCTCACTTATACTGTTCACCTGGTAACATGTCAACTGTGCATTAAACAATCAGGGGAACACACTCTCCTCACTCATACTGTTCACCTGGTAACATGTCCAATGTGCATTAAACAATCAGGGGAACACACTCTCCTCACTTATACAGTTCACCTGGTGCAATGTCCTGTGTATATTAAACCATCAGGGGAACACAATCTACTCTCATATACTGTTCACCTGGTGACATGTCCTGTCAGTATTAAACCATCAGGGGAACACATTCTCCTCAATTATACTGTTCATCTGGTAACATGTCCCGTGCGTATTAAACCATCAGGGGAAGACACTCTCCTCCCTTATGCATCTCATCTGGTAACATGTCCCGTGCGTATTAAACTATCAGGGGAACACACTCTCCTCACTTATAATGTTCACCTGGTAACATGTCAACTGTGCATTAAACAATCAGGGGAACACACACTCCTCACTTATACTTTTCACCTGGTAACATGTCCTGTGTGTATTAAACAATCAGGGGAACACACTCTACTCACTTATACTGTTCACCTGGTAACATGACAACTGTGCATTAAACAATCAGGGGAACACACTCCACTCACTTATACTGTTCACCTGGTAACATGTCAACTGTGCATTAAACAATCAGGGGAACACACACTCCTCACTTATACTTTTCACCTGGTAACATGTCCTGTGTGTATTAAACAATCAGGGGAACACACTCTACTCACTTATACTGTTCACCTGGTAACATGTCAACTGTGCATTAAACAATCAGGGGAACACACTCTCCTCACTTATACTGTTCACCCGGTAACATGTCCCGTGTATGTTAAACCATCATGGGAACACACTCTCATCACTTATACTGTTCATGTGGCAACATGTCCAGTGTATATTAAACAATCAGGGGAACACACTCTCCTCACTTATACTGTTCACCTGGTAACTTGTCCTGTGTGCATTAAACAATCAGGGGAACATACTCTCCTCACTTATAATGTTCACCTGGCAACATGTCCTGTGTGTATTTAACCATCAGGGGAACATACTCTCCTCACTTAAACTGTTCACCTGGTAACATGTCCTGTGTATATTAAACAATCAGGGGAACACACTCTCCTCACTTATACTGTTCACCTGGTGACATGTCCCAAGTATATTAAACCATCAGTGGAACACACTCTCCTCACTTATACTGTTCACCTGGTAATATGTCCCGTGTGTATTAAACCATGAGGGGAACACACTCTCCTCACATACACTGTTCACCTGGTAACATGTCCCGTGTCTATTAAACCATCAGGGGAACACACTCTCCTCACTTCTACTGTTCACCTGGTAACATGTCCCGTGTGTATTAAACCATCAGCGGAACACACTCTCCTCACTTATACTGTTCACCTGGTAACATGTCCCGTGTGTATTAAACTATCAGGGGAAAACACTCTCCTCACTTATACTCTTCACCTGGTAACATGTCCCGTGTGTAATAAACCATCAGGGGAACACACTCTCCTCACTTCTACTGTTCACCTGGTAACATCTCCCGTGTGTATTAAACCATCAGGGGAACACACTCTCCTCACTTATACTGTTCACCTGGTAACATGTCCTGTGTGTATTAAACAATCAGGGGAACACACTCTCCTCACTTATACTGTTCACCTGGTAACATGTCAACTGTGCATTAAACAATCAGGGGAACACACTCTCCTCACTCATACTGTTCACCTGGTAACATGTCCAATGTGCATTAAACAATCAGGGGAACACACTCTCCTCACTTATACAGTTCACCTGGTGCAATGTCCTGTGTATATTAAAGCATCAGGGGAACACAATCTACTCTCATATACTGTTCACCTGGTGACATGTCCTGTCAGTATTAAACCATCAGGGGAACACATTCTCCTCAATTATACTGTTCATCTGGTAACATGTCCCGTGCGTATTAAACCATCAGGGGAAGACACTCTCCTCACTTATACATCTCATCTGGTAACATGTCCCGTGCGTATTAAACTATCAGGGGAACACACTCTCCTCACTTATAATGTTCACCTGGTAACATGTCAACTGTGCATTAAACAATCAGGGGAACACACTCCACTCACTTATACTGTTCACCTGGGAACATGTCCTGTGTGTATTTGACAATCAGGGGAACACAATCTCCTCACTTATACTGTTCACCTGGGAACATGTCAACTGTGCATTAAACAATCAGGGGAACACACTCCACTCACTTATACTGTTCACCTGGTAACATGTCAACTGTGCATTAAACAATCAGGGGAACACACTCTCCTCACTTATACTGTTCACCTGGTAACATGTCCCGTGTATATTAAACAATCAGGGGAACACAATCTCCTCACTTATACTGTTCACTTGGTATCATGTCCTGTGTGTATTAAACAATCAGGGGAACACACTCTCCTCACTTATACTGTTCACCTGGTAACATGTCCTGTGTACATTAAACCAGCAGGGGAATACTCTCTCCTCACTTATACTGTTCATCTGGTAACATGTCCCGTGTGCATTTAACCATCAGGGGAACACACTCTCCTCACTTATGCTGTTCACCTGGGAACATGTCCTGTGTATGTTAAACAATCAGGGGAACACACTCTCCTCGTTTATACTGTTCACCTGGTAAAATGTGCCGTTTATATTAAACAATCAGGGGAACACATTCTCCTCACTTATACTGTTCACCTGGTAACATGTCCCGTGTATATTAAACAATCAGGGGAACACACTCTCCTCACTTCTACAGTTCACCTGGTAACATGTCCTGTGTGTATTTAACCATCAGGGGAACATACTCTCCTCACTTATACTGTTCACCTGGTAACATGTCCCATGTATATTAAACAATCAGGGGAACACTCTCTCCTCACTTCTACTGTTCACCTGGTAACATGTCCTGTGTACATTAAACCATCAGGGGAACATACTCTCCTCACTTATACTGTTCACCTGGTAACATGTCCTGTGTGCAATAAACAATCAGGGGAACACACTCTCCTCACTTATACTGTTCACCTGGTAAAATGTCCTGTGTGCAATAAACAATCAGTGGAACACACTCTCCTCACTTATCCTGTTCACCTGGTAACATGTCCTGTGTGCATTAAACCATCAGGGGAACACACTCTCGTCACTTATGCTGTTGAAATGGTAACATGTCCCGTGTATATTAAACCATCATGGGAACACACTCTCCTCACTTATACTGTTCACCTGTTGACATGTTCCGTGTGTATTTAACCATCAGGGGAAAACACTCTCCTCACTTATACTGTTCACCTGGTAACATGTCCTGTGTATATTAAACAATCAGGGGAACACACTCTTTTCGCTTATACTGTTCACCTGGTAACATGTCCCGTTTATATTAAACAATCAGGGGAACACACTCTGCTCACTTATACAGTTCACCTGGTAACATGTCCCGTGTATAATAAACAATCAGGGGAACACACTCTCATCACTTATACTGATGACCTGGTAACATGTACCGTGTATATTAAACATTCAGGGGAACACACTCTCCTCACTTATACTGTTCACCTGGTAACATGTCCCGTGTATGTTAAGCCATCATGGGTACACACTCTCCTCACTTATACTGTTCACCTGTTGACATGTCCCGTGTGTATTAAACAATCAGGGGAACTCACTCTCCTCACTTATACAGTTCACCTGGTAACATGTCCCGTGTATAATAAACAATCAGGGGAACACACTCTCATCACTTATACTGTTCACTTGGTATCATGTCCTGTGTGTATTGAACAATCAGGGGAACACACTCTCCTCACTTATACAGTTCACCTGGTAACATGTCCCGTGTATAATAAACAATCAGGGGAACACACTCTCATCACTTATACTGTTCACCTGGTAACATGTCCCGTGTATATTAAACAATCAGGAGAACACAATCTCCTCACTTATACTGTTCACTTGGTATCATGTCCTGTGTGTATTAAACAATCAGGGGAACACACTCTCCTCACTTATACTGTTCACCTGGTAACATGTCCTGTGTACATTTAACCAGCAGGGGAATACTCTCTCCTCACTTATACTGTTCACCTGGTAACATGTCCGGTGTGCATTTAACCATCAGGGGAACACACTCTCCTCACTTATGCTGTTCACCTGGGAACATGTCCTGTGTATGTTAAACAATCAGGGGAACACACTCTCCTCGTTTATACTGTTCACCTGGTAAAATGTGCCGTTTATATTAAACAATCAGGGGAACACATTCTCCTCACTTATACTGTTCACCTGGTAACATGTCCCGTGTATATTAAACAATCAGGGGAACACACTCTCCTCACTTCTACAGTTCACCTGGTAACATGTCCCGTGTATATTAAACAATCAGGGGAACACACTCTCCTCACTTATACTGTTCACCTGGTAACATGTCCTGTGTGCATTAAACAATCAGGGGAACACTCTCTCCTCACTTACACTTTTCACCTGGTAAGATGTCCTGTGTGCATTAAACAATCAGGGGAACACGCTCTCCTCACTTATCCTGTTCACCTGGTAACATGACCTGTGTGCATTAAACAATCTGGGGAACACACTCTCCTCACTTATGCTGTTCAACTGGTAACATGTCCCGTGTATATTAAACAATCAGGGGAACACACTCTCCTCACTTATACTGTTCACCCGGTAACATGTCCCGTGTATGTTAAACCATCATGGGAACACACTCTCATCACTTATACTGTTCATGTGGCAACATGTCCAGTGTATATTAAACAATCAGGGGAACACACTCTCCTCACTTATACTGTTCACCTGGTAACTTGTCCTGTGTGCATTAAACAATCAGGGGAACATACTCTCCTCACTTATAATGTTCACCTGACAACATGTCCTGTGTGTATTTAACCATCAGGGGAACATACTCTCCTCACTTAAACTGTTCACCTGGTAACATGTCCTGTGTATATTAAACAATCAGGGGAACACACTCTCCTCACTTATACTGTTCACCTGGTGACATGTCCCAAGTATATTAAACCATCAGTGGAACACACTCTCCTCACTTACACTGTTCACCTGGTAATATGTCCCGTGTGTATTAAACCATGAGGGGAACACACTCTCCTCACATACACTGTTCACCTGGTTACATGTCCCGTGTCTATTAAACCATCAGGGGAACACACTCTCCTCACTTCTACTGTTCACCTGGTAACATGTCCCGTGTGTATTAAACCATCAGCGGAACACACTCTCCTCACTTATACTGTTCACCTGGTAACATGTCCCGTGTGTATTAAACTATCAGCGGAACACACTCTCCTCACTTATACTCTTCACCTGGTAACATGTGCCGTGTGTAATAAACCATCAGGGGAACACACTCTCCTCACTTCTACTGTTCACCTGGTAACATCTCCCGTGTGTATTAAACCATCAGGGGAACACACTCTCCTCACTTATACTGTTCACCTGGTAACATGTCCTGTGTGTATTAAACAATCAGGGGAACACACTCTCCTCACTTATACTGTTCACCTGGTAACATGTCAACTGTGCATTAAACAATCAGGGGAACACACTCTCCTCACTTATACAGTTCACCTGGTGCAATGTCCTGTGTATATTAAACCATCAGGGGAACACAATCTACTCTCATATACTGTTCACCTGGTGACATGTCCTGTCAGTATTAAACCATCAGGGGAACACATTCTCCTCAATTATACTGTTCATCTGGTAACATGTCCCGTGCGTATTAAACCATCAGGGGAAGACACTCTCCTCACTTATACATCTCATCTGGTAACATGTCCCGTGCGTATTAAACTATCAGGGGAACACACTCTCCTCACTTATAATGTTCACCTGGTAACATGTCAACTGTGCATTAAACAATCAGGGGAACACACTCCACTCACTTATACTATTCACCTGGGAACATGTCCTGTGTGTATTTAACAATCAGGGGAACACAATCTCCTCACTTATACTGTTCACCTGGGAACATGTCAACTGTGCATTAAACAATCAGGGGAACACACTCCACTCACTTATACTGTTCACCTGGTAACATGTCAACTGTGCATTAAACAATCAGGGGAACACACTCTCCTCACTTATACTGTTCACCTGGTAACATGTCCCGTGTATATTAAACAATCAGGGGAACACAATCTCCTCACTTATACTGTTCACTTGGTATCATGTCCTGTGTGTATTAAACAATCAGGGGAACACACTCTCCTCACTTATACTGTTCACCTGGTAACATGTCCTGTGTACATTAAACCAGCAGGGGAATACTCTCTCCTCACTTATACTGTTCACCTGGTAACATGTCCCGTGTGCATTTAACCATCAGGGGAACACACTCTCCTCACTTATGCTGTTCACCTGGGAACATGTCCTGTGTATGTTAAACAATCAGGGGAACACACTCTCCTCGTTTATACTGTTCACCTGGTAAAATGTGCCGTTTATATTAAACAATCAGGGGAACACATTCTCCTCACTTATACTGTTCACCTGGTAACATGTCCCGTGTATATTAAACAATCAGGGGAACACACTCTCCTCACTTCTACAGTTCACCTGGTAACATGTCCTGTGTGTATTTAACCATCAGGGGAACATACTCTCCTCACTTATACTGTTCACCTGGTAACATGTCCCATGTATATTAAACAATCAGGGGAACACACTCTCCTCACTTCTACTGTTCACCTGGTAACATGTCCTGTGTACATTAAACCATCAGGGGAACATACTCTCCTCACTTATACTGTTCACCTGGTAACATGTCCTGTGCGCAATAAACAATCAGGGGAACACACTCTCCTCACTTATACTGTTCACCTGGTAACATGTCCTGTGTGCAATAAACAATCAGTGGAACACACTCTCCTCACTTATCCTGTTCACCTGGTAACATGTCCTATGTGCATTAAACCATCAGGGGAACACACTCTCGTCACTTATGCTGTTGAAATGGTAACATGTCCCGTGTATATTAAACCATCATGGGAACACACTCTCCTCACTTATACTGTTCACCTGTTGACATGTCCCGTGTGTATTTAACCATCAGGGGAACACACTCTCATCACTTATACTGATGACCTGGTAACATGTCCCGTGTATATTAAACATTCAGGGGAACACACTCTCCTCACTTATACTGTTCACCTGGTAACATGTCCCGTGTGTATTTAACCATCAGGGGAACATACTCTCCTCACTTAAACTGTTCACCTGGTAACATGTCCTGTGTATATTAAACAATCAGGGGAACACACTCTCCTCACTTATACTGTTCACCTGGTGACATGTCCCAAGTATATTAAACCATCAGTGGAACACACTCTCCTCACTTACACTGTTCACCTGGTAATATGTCCCGTGTGTATTAAACCATGAGGGGAACACACTCTCCTCACATACACTGTTCACCTGGTTACATGTCCCGTGTCTATTAAACCATCAGGGGAACACACTCTCCTCACTTCTACTGTTCACCTGGTAACATGTCCCGTGTGTATTAAACCATCAGCGGAACACACTCTCCTCACTTATACTGTTCACCTGGTAACATGTCCCGTGTGTATTAAACTATCAGCGGAACACACTCTCCTCACTTATACTCTTCACCTGGTAACATGTGCCGTGTGTAATAAACCATCAGGGGAACACACTCTCCTCACTTCTACTGTTCACCTGGTAACATCTCCCGTGTGTATTAAACCATCAGGGGAACACACTCTCCTCACTTATACTGTTCACCTGGTAACATGTCCTGTGTGTATTAAACAATCAGGGGAACACACTCTCCTCACTTATACTGTTCACCTGGTAACATGTCAACTGTGCATTAAACAATCAGGGGAACACACTCTCCTCACTTATACAGTTCACCTGGTGCAATGTCCTGTGTATATTAAACCATCAGGGGAACACAATCTACTCTCATATACTGTTCACCTGGTGACATGTCCTGTCAGTATTAAACCATCAGGGGAACACATTCTCCTCAATTATACTGTTCATCTGGTAACATGTCCCGTGCGTATTAAACCATCAGGGGAAGACACTCTCCTCACTTATACATCTCATCTGGTAACATGTCCCGTGCGTATTAAACTATCAGGGGAACACACTCTCCTCACTTATAATGTTCACCTGGTAACATGTCAACTGTGCATTAAACAATCAGGGGAACACACTCCACTCACTTATACTATTCACCTGGGAACATGTCCTGTGTGTATTTAACAATCAGGGGAACACAATCTCCTCACTTATACTGTTCACCTGGGAACATGTCAACTGTGCATTAAACAATCAGGGGAACACACTCCACTCACTTATACTGTTCACCTGGTAACATGTCAACTGTGCATTAAACAATCAGGGGAACACACTCTCCTCACTTATACTGTTCACCTGGTAACATGTCCCGTGTATATTAAACAATCAGGGGAACACAATCTCCTCACTTATACTGTTCACTTGGTATCATGTCCTGTGTGTATTAAACAATCAGGGGAACACACTCTCCTCACTTATACTGTTCACCTGGTAACATGTCCTGTGTACATTAAACCAGCAGGGGAATACTCTCTCCTCACTTATACTGTTCACCTGGTAACATGTCCCGTGTGCATTTAACCATCAGGGGAACACACTCTCCTCACTTATGCTGTTCACCTGGGAACATGTCCTGTGTATGTTAAACAATCAGGGGAACACACTCTCCTCGTTTATACTGTTCACCTGGTAAAATGTGCCGTTTATATTAAACAATCAGGGGAACACATTCTCCTCACTTATACTGTTCACCTGGTAACATGTCCCGTGTATATTAAACAATCAGGGGAACACACTCTCCTCACTTCTACAGTTCACCTGGTAACATGTCCTGTGTGTATTTAACCATCAGGGGAACATACTCTCCTCACTTATACTGTTCACCTGGTAACATGTCCCATGTATATTAAACAATCAGGGGAACACACTCTCCTCACTTCTACTGTTCACCTGGTAACATGTCCTGTGTACATTAAACCATCAGGGGAACATACTCTCCTCACTTATACTGTTCACCTGGTAACATGTCCTGTGCGCAATAAACAATCAGGGGAACACACTCTCCTCACTTATACTGTTCACCTGGTAACATGTCCTGTGTGCAATAAACAATCAGTGGAACACACTCTCCTCACTTATCCTGTTCACCTGGTAACATGTCCTATGTGCATTAAACCATCAGGGGAACACACTCTCGTCACTTATGCTGTTGAAATGGTAACATGTCCCGTGTATATTAAACCATCATGGGAACACACTCTCCTCACTTATACTGTTCACCTGTTGACATGTCCCGTGTGTATTTAACCATCAGGGGAACACACTCTCATCACTTATACTGATGACCTGGTAACATGTCCCGTGTATATTAAACATTCAGGGGAACACACTCTCCTCACTTATACTGTTCACCTGGTAACATGTCCCGTGTATGTTAAGCCATCATGGGTACACACTCTCCTCACTTATACTGTTCACCTGTTGACATGTCCCGTGTGTATTAAACAATCAGGGGTACTCACTCTCCTCACTTATACAGTTCACCTGGTAACATGTCCCGTGTATAATAAACAATCAGGGGAACACACTCTCATCACTTATACTGTTCACTTGGTATCATGTCCTGTGTGTATTAAACAATCAGGGGAACACACTCTCCTCACTTATACAGTTCACCTGGTAACATGTCCCGTGTATAATAAACAATCAGGGGAACACACTCTCATCACTTATACTGTTCACCTGGTAACATGTCCCGTGTATATTAAACAATCAGGGGAACACAATCTCCTCACTTATACTGTTCACTTGGTATCATGTCCTGTGTGTATTAAACAATCAGGGGAACACACTCTCCTCACTTATACTGTTCACCTGGTAACATGTCCTGTGTACATTAAACCAGCAGGGGAATACTCTCTCCTCACTTATACTGTTCACCTGGTAACATGTCCGGTGTGCATTTAACCATCAGGGGAACACACTCTCCTCACTTATGCTGTTCACCTGGGAACATGTCCTGTGTATGTTAAACAATCAGGGGAACACACTCTCCTCGTTTATACTGTTCACCTGGTAAAATGTGCCGTTTATATTAAACAATCAGGGGAACACATTCTCCTCACTTATACTGTTCACCTGGTAACATGTCCCGTGTATATTAAACAATCAGGGGAACACACTCTCCTCACTTCTACAGTTCACCTGGTAACATGTCCCGTGTATATTAAACAATCAGGGGAACACACTCTCCTGACTTATACTGTTCACCTGGTAACATGTCCTGTGTGCATTAAACAATCAGGGGAACACTCTCTCCTCACTTACACTGTTCACCTGGTAAGATGTCCTGTGTGCATTAAACAATCAGGGGAACACGCTCTCCTCACTTATCCTGTTCACCTGGTAACATGACCTGTGTGCATTAAACAATCTGGGGAACACACTCTCCTCACTTATGCTGTTCAACTGGTAACATGTCCCGTGTATATTAAACAATCAGGGGAACACACTCTCCTTACTTATACTGTTCACCTGGTAACATGTCCCGTGTATGTTAAACCATCATGGGAACACACTCTCCTCACTTATACTGTTCACCTGTTGACATGTCCCGTGTGAATTTAACCATCAGGGGAAAACACTCTCCTCACTTATACTGTTCACCTGGTAACATGTCCCGTTTATATTAAACAATCAGAGGAACACACTCTCCTCACTTCTACTGTTCACCTGGTAACATGTCCCGTGTATGTTAAACCATCATGGGAACACACTCTCCTCACTTATACTGTTCACCTGGTAACATGTCCTGTGTGCATTAAACAATCAGGGGAACTCACTCTCCTCACTTATACAGTTCACCTGGTAACATGTCCCGTGTATAATAAACAATCAGGGGAACACACTCTCATCACTTATACTGTTCACTTGGTATCATGTCCTGTGTGTATTAAACAATCAGGGGAACACACTCTCCTCACTTATACAGTTCACCTGGTAACATGTCCCGTGTATAATAAACAATCAGGGGAACACACTCTCATCACTTATACTGTTCACCTGGTAACATGTCCCGTGTATATTAAACCATCAGTGGAACACACTCTCCTCACTTATACTGTTCACCTGGTAATATGTCCCGTGTGTATTAAACCATGAGGGGAACACACTCTCCTCACATACACTGTTCACCTGGTTACATGTCCCGTGTCTATTAAACCATCAGGGGAACACACTCTCCTCACTTCTACTGTTCACCTGGTAACATGTCCCGTGTGTATTAAACCATCAGCGGAACACACTCTCCTCACTTATACTGTTCACCTGGTAACATGTCCCGTGTGTATTAAACCATCAGGGGAACACACTCTCCTCACTTCTACTGTTCACCTGGTAACATGTGCCGTGTGTAATAAACCATCAGGGGAACACACTCTCCTCACTTCTACTGTTCACCTGGTAACATCTCCCGTGTGTATTAAACCATCAGGGGAACACACTCTCCTCACTTATACTGTTCACCTGGTAACATGTCCTGTGTGTATTAAACAATCAGGGGAACACACTCTCCTCACTTATACTGTTCACCTGGTAACATGTCAACTGTGCATTAAACAATCAGGGGAACACACTCTCCTCACTTATACAGTTCACCTGGTGCAATGTCCTGTGTATATTAAACCATCAGGGGAACACAATCTACTCTCATATACTGTTCACCTGGTGACATGTCCTGTCAGTATTAAACCATCAGGGGAACACATTCTCCTCAATTATACCGTTCATCTGGTAACATGTCCCGTGCGTATTAAACCATCAGGGGAAGACACTCTCCTCACTTATACATCTCATCTGGTAACATGTCCCGTGCGTATTAAACTATCAGGGGAACACACTCTCCTCACTTATAATGTTCACCTGGTAACATGTCAACTGTGCATTAAACAATCAGGGGAACACACTCCACTCACTTATACTATTCACCTGGGAACATGTCCTGTGTGTATTTAACAATCAGGGGAACACAATCTCCTCACTTATACTGTTCACCTGGGAACATGTCAACTGTGCATTAAACAATCAGGGGAACACACTCCACTCACTTATACTGTTCACCTGGTAACATGTCAACTGTGCATTAAACAATCAGGGGAACACACTCTCCTCACTTATACTGTTCACCTGGTAACATGTCCCGTGTATATTAAACAATCAGGGGAACACAATCTCCTCACTTATACTGTTCACTTGGTATCATGTCCTGTGTGTATTAAACAATCAGGGGAACACACTCTCCTCACTTATACTGTTCACCTGGTAACATGTCCTGTGTACATTAAACCAGCAGGGGAATACTCTCTCCTCACTTATACTGTTCACCTGGTAACATGTCCCGTGTGCATTTAACCATCAGGGGAACACACTCTCCTCACTTATGCTGTTCACCTGGGAACATGTCCTGTGTATGTTAAACAATCAGGGGAACACACTCTCCTCGTTTATACTGTTCACCTGGTAAAATGTGCCGTTTATATTAAACAATCAGGGGAACACATTCTCCTCACTTATACTGTTCACCTGGTAACATGTCCCGTGTATATTAAACAATCAGGGGAACACACTCTCCTCACTTCTACAGTTCACCTGGTAACATGTCCTGTGTGTATTTAACCATCAGGGGAACATACTCTCCTCACTTATACTGTTCACCTGGTAACATGTCCCATGTATATTAAACAATCAGGGGAACACACTCTCCTCACTTCTACTGTTCACCTGGTAACATGTCCTGTGTACATTAAACCATCAGGGGAACATACTCTCCTCACTTATACTGTTCACCTGGTAACATGTCCTGTGTGCAATAAACAATCAGGGGAACACACTCTCCTCACTTATACTGTTCACCTGGTAACATGTCCTGTGTGCAATAAACAATCAGTGGAACACACTCTCCTCACTTATCCTGTTCACCTGGTAACATGTCCTGTGTGCATTAAACCATCAGGGGAACACACTCTCGTCACTTATGCTGTTGAAATGGTAACATGTCCCGTGTATATTAAACCATCATGGGAACACACTCTCCTCACTTATACTGTTCACCTGTTGACATGTCCCGTGTGTATTTAACCATCAGGGGAACACACTCTCATCACTTATACTGATGACCTGGTAACATGTCCCGTGTATATTAAACATTCAGGGGAACACACTCTCCTCACTTATACTGTTCACCTGGTAACATGTCCCGTGTATGTTAAGCCATCATGGGTACACACTCTCCTCACTTATACTGTTCACCTGTTGACATGTCCCGTGTGTATTAAACAATCAGGGGTACTCACTCTCCTCACTTATACAGTTCACCTGGTAACATGTCCCGTGTATAATAAACAATCAGGGGAACACACTCTCATCACTTATACTGTTCACTTGGTATCATGTCCTGTGTGTATTAAACAATCAGGGGAACACACTCTCCTCACTTATACAGTTCACCTGGTAACATGTCCCGTGTATAATAAACAATCAGGGGAACACACTCTCATCACTTATACTGTTCACCTGGTAACATGTCCCGTGTATATTAAACAATCAGGGGAACACAATCTCCTCACTTATACTGTTCACTTGGTATCATGTCCTGTGTGTATTAAACAATCAGGGGAACACACTCTCCTCACTTATACTGTTCACCTGGTAACATGTCCTGTGTACATTAAACCAGCAGGGGAATACTCTCTCCTCACTTATACTGTTCACCTGGTAACATGTCCCGTGTGCATTTAACCATCAGGGGAACACACTCTCCTCACTTATGCTGTTCACCTGGGAACATGTCCTGTGTATGTTAAACAATCAGGGGAACACACTCTCCTCGTTTATACTGTTCACCTGGTAAAATGTGCCGTTTATATTAAACAATCAGGGGAACACATTCTCCTCACTTATACTGTTCACCTGGTAACATGTCCCGTGTATATTAAACAATCAGGGGAACCCACTCTCCTCACTTCTACAGTTCACCTGGTAACATGTCCCGTGTATATTAAACAATCAGGGGAACACACTCTCCTGACTTATACTGTTCACCTGGTAACATGTCCTGTGTGCATTAAACAATCAGGGGAACACTCTCTCCTCACTTACACTGTTCACCTGGTAAGATGTCCTGTGTGCATTAAACAATCAGGGGAACACGCTCTCCTCACTTATCCTGTTCACCTGGTAACATGACCTGTGTGCATTAAACAATCTGGGGAACACACTCTCCTCACTTATGCTGTTCAACTGGTAACATGTCCCGTGTATATTAAACAATCAGGGGAACACACTCTCCTTACTTATACTGTTCACCTGGTAACATGTCCCGTGTATGTTAAACCATCATGGGAACACACTCTCCTCACTTATACTGTTCACCTGTTGACATGTCCCGTGTGAATTTAACCATCAGGGGAACACACTCTCCTCACTTATGCTGTTCACCTGGGAACATGTCCTGTGTATGTTAAACAATCAGGGGAACACACTCTCCTCGTTTATAATGTTCACCTGGTAAAATGTGCCGTTTATATTAAACAATCAGGGGAACACATTCTCCTCACTTATACTGTTCACCTGGTAACATGTCCCGTGTATATTAAACAATCAGGGGAACACACTCTCCTCACTTCTACAGTTCACCTGGTAACATGTCCTGTGTGTATTTAACCATCAGGGGAACATACTCTCCTCACTTATACTGTTCACCTGGTAACATGTCCCATGTATATTAAACAATCAGGGGAACACACTCTCCTCACTTCTACTGTTCACCTGGTAACATGTCCTGTGTACATTAAACCATCAGGGGAACATACTCTCCTCACTTATACTGTTCACCTGGTAACATGTCCTGTGTGCAATAAACAATCAGGGGAACACACTCTCCTCACTTATACTGTTCACCTGGTAACATGTCCTGTGTGCAATAAACAATCAGTGGAACACACTCTCCTCACTTATCCTGTTCACCTGGTAACATGTCCTGTGTGCATTAAACCATCAGGGGAACACACTCTCCTCACTTATACAGTTCACCTGGTAACATGTCCCGTGTATAATAAACAATCAGGGGAACACACTCTCATCACTTATACTGTTCACCTGGTAACATGTCCCGTGTATATTAAACAATCAGGGGAACACAATCTCCTCACTTATACTGTTCACTTGGTATCATGTCCTGTGTGTATTAAACAATCAGGGGAACACACTCTCCTCACTTATACTGTTCACCTGGTAACATGTCCTGTGTACATTAAACCAGCAGGGGAATACTCTCTCCTCACTTATACTGTTCACCTGGTAACATGTCCCGTGTGCATTTAACCATCAGGGGAACACACTCTCCTCACTTATGCTGTTCACCTGGGAACATGTCCTGTGTATGTTAAACAATCAGGGGAACACACTCTCCTCGTTTATACTGTTCACCTGGTAAAATGTGCCGTTTATATTAAACAATCAGGGGAACACATTCTCCTCACTTATACTGTTCACCTGGTAACATGTCCCGTGTATATTAAACAATCAGGGGAACACACTCTCCTCACTTCTACAGTTCACCTGGTAACATGTCCCGTGTATATTAAACAATCAGGGGAACACACTCTCCTGACTTATACTGTTCACCTGGTAACATGTCCTGTGTGCATTAAACAATCAGGGGAACACTCTCTCCTCACTTACACTGTTCACCTGGTAAGATGTCCTGTGTGCATTAAACAATCAGGGGAACACGCTCTCCTCACTTATCCTGTTCACCTGGTAACATGACCTGTGTGCATTAAACAATCTGGGGAACACACTCTCCTCACTTATGCTGTTCAACTGGTAACATGTCCCGTGTATATTAAACAATCAGGGGAACACACTCTCCTTACTTATACTGTTCACCTGGTAACATGTCCCGTGTATGTTAAACCATCATGGGAACACACTCTCCTCACTTATACTGTTCACCTGTTGACATGTCCCGTGTGAATTTAACCATCAGGGGAACACACTCTCCTCACTTATGCTGTTCACCTGGGAACATGTCCTGTGTATGTTAAACAATCAGGGGAACACACTCTCCTCGTTTATACTGTTCACCTGGTAAAATGTGCCGTTTATATTAAACAATCAGGGGAACACATTCTCCTCACTTATACTGTTCACCTGGTAACATGTCCCGTGTATATTAAACAATCAGGGGAACACACTCTCCTCACTTCTACAGTTCACCTGGTAACATGTCCTGTGTGTATTTAACCATCAGGGGAACATACTCTCCTCACTTATACTGTTCACCTGGTAACATGTCCCATGTATATTAAACAATCAGGGGAACACACTCTCCTCACTTCTACTGTTCACCTGGTAACATGTCCTGTGTACATTAAACCATCAGGGGAACATACTCTCCTCACTTATACTGTTCACCTGGTAACATGTCCTGTGTGCAATAAACAATCAGGGGAACACACTCTCCTCACTTATACTGTTCACCTGGTAACATGTCCTGTGTGCAATAAACAATCAGTGGAACACACTCTCCTCACTTATCCTGTTCACCTGGTAACATGTCCTGTGTGCATTAAACCATCAGGGGAACACACTCTCGTCACTTATGCTGTTGAAATGGTAACATGTCCCGTGTATATTAAACCATCATGGGAACACACTCTCCTCACTTATACTGTTCACCTGTTGACATGTCCCGTGTGTATTTAACCATCAGGGGAACACACTCTCATCACTTATACTGATGACCTGGTAACATGTCCCGTGTATATTAAACATTCAGGGGAACACACTCTCCTCACTTATACTGTTCACCTGGTAACATGTCCCGTGTATGTTAAGCCATCATGGGTACACACTCTCCTCACTTATACTGTTCACCTGTTGACATGTCCCGTGTGTATTAAACAATCAGGGGTACTCACTCTCCTCACTTATACAGTTCACCTGGTAACATGTCCCGTGTATAATAAACAATCAGGGGAACACACTCTCATCACTTATACTGTTCACTTGGTATCATGTCCTGTGTGTATTAAACAATCAGGGGAACACACTCTCCTCACTTATACAGTTCACCTGGTAACATGTCCCGTGTATAATAAACAATCAGGGGAACACACTCTCATCACTTATACTGTTCACCTGGTAACATGTCCCGTGTATATTAAACAATCAGGGGAACACAATCTCCTCACTTATACTGTTCACTTGGTATCATGTCCTGTGTGTATTAAACAATCAGGGGAACACACTCTCCTCACTTATACTGTTCACCTGGTAACATGTCCTGTGTACATTAAACCAGCAGGGGAATACTCTCTCCTCACTTATACTGTTCACCTGGTAACATGTCCCGTGTGCATTTAACCATCAGGGGAACACACTCTCCTCACTTATGCTGTTCACCTGGGAACATGTCCTGTGTATGTTAAACAATCAGGGGAACACACTCTCCTCGTTTATACTGTTCACCTGGTAAAATGTGCCGTTTATATTAAACAATCAGGGGAACACATTCTCCTCACTTATACTGTTCACCTGGTAACATGTCCCGTGTATATTAAACAATCAGGGGAACACACTCTCCTCACTTCTACAGTTCACCTGGTAACATGTCCCGTGTATATTAAACAATCAGGGGAACACACTCTCCTGACTTATACTGTTCACCTGGTAACATGTCCTGTGTGCATTAAACAATCAGGGGAACACTCTCTCCTCACTTACACTGTTCACCTGGTAAGATGTCCTGTGTGCATTAAACAATCAGGGGAACACGCTCTCCTCACTTATCCTGTTCACCTGGTAACATGACCTGTGTGCATTAAACAATCTGGGGAACACACTCTCCTCACTTATGCTGTTCAACTGGTAACATGTCCCGTGTATATTAAACAATCAGGGGAACACACTCTCCTTACTTATACTGTTCACCTGGTAACATGTCCCGTGTATGTTAAACCATCATGGGAACACACTCTCCTCACTTATACTGTTCACCTGTTGACATGTCCCGTGTGAATTTAACCATCAGGGGAAAACACTCTCCTCACTTATACTGTTCACCTGGTAACATGTCCCGTTTATATTAAACAATCAGAGGAACACACTCTCCTCACTTCTACTGTTCACCTGGTGACATGTCCCGTGTATATTAAACAATCAGGGGAACACACTCTCCTCACTTTTACATGTTCACCTGGTAACATGTCCCGTGAATAATAAACCATCAGGGGAACACACTCTCATCACTTATACTGTTCACCTGGTAACATGTCCTGTGTGCTTTAAACAATCAGGGGAACACATTCTCCTCACTTATACTGTTCACCTGGTAACATGTCCCGTGTATATTAAACAATCAGGGGAACACACTCTCCTCACTTCTACAGTTCACCTGGTAACATGTCCCGTGTATATTAAACAATCAGGGGAACACACTCTCCTGACTTATACTGTTCACCTGGTAACATGTCCTGTGTGCATTAAACAATCAGGGGAACACTCTCTCCTCACTTACACTGTTCACCTGGTAAGATGTCCTGTGTGCATTAAACAATCAGGGGAACACGCTCTCCTCACTTATCCTGTTCACCTGGTAACATGACCTGTGTGCATTAAACAATCTGGGGAACACACTCTCCTCACTTATGCTGTTCAACTGGTAACATGTCCCGTGTATATTAAACAATCAGGGGAACACACTCTCCTTACTTATACTGTTCACCTGGTAACATGTCCCGTGTATGTTAAACCATCATGGGAACACACTCTCCTCACTTATACTGTTCACCTGTTGACATGTCCCGTGTGAATTTAACCATCAGGGGAACACACTCTCCTCACTTATGCTGTTCACCTGGGAACATGTCCTGTGTATGTTAAACAATCAGGGGAACACACTCTCCTCGTTTATACTGTTCACCTGGTAAAATGTGCCGTTTATATTAAACAATCAGGGGAACACATTCTCCTCACTTATACTGTTCACCTGGTAACATGTCCCGTGTATATTAAACAATCAGGGGAACACACTCTCCTCACTTCTACAGTTCACCTGGTAACATGTCCTGTGTGTATTTAACCATCAGGGGAACATACTCTCCTCACTTATACTGTTCACCTGGTAACATGTCCCATGTATATTAAACAATCAGGGGAACACACTCTCCTCACTTCTACTGTTCACCTGGTAACATGTCCTGTGTACATTAAACCATCAGGGGAACATACTCTCCTCACTTATACTGTTCACCTGGTAACATGTCCTGTGTGCAATAAACAATCAGGGGAACACACTCTCCTCACTTATACTGTTCACCTGGTAACATGTCCTGTGTGCAATAAACAATCAGTGGAACACACTCTCCTCACTTATCCTGTTCACCTGGTAACATGTCCTGTGTGCATTAAACCATCAGGGGAACACACTCTCGTCACTTATGCTGTTGAAATGGTAACATGTCCCGTGTATATTAAACCATCATGGGAACACACTCTCCTCACTTATACTGTTCACCTGTTGACATGTCCCGTGTGTATTTAACCATCAGGGGAACACACTCTCATCACTTATACTGATGACCTGGTAACATGTCCCGTGTATATTAAACATTCAGGGGAACACACTCTCCTCACTTATACTGTTCACCTGGTAACATGTCCCGTGTATGTTAAGCCATCATGGGTACACACTCTCCTCACTTATACTGTTCACCTGTTGACATGTCCCGTGTGTATTAAACAATCAGGGGTACTCACTCTCCTCACTTATACAGTTCACCTGGTAACATGTCCCGTGTATAATAAACAATCAGGGGAACACACTCTCATCACTTATACTGTTCACTTGGTATCATGTCCTGTGTGTATTAAACAATCAGGGGAACACACTCTCCTCACTTATACAGTTCACCTGGTAACATGTCCCGTGTATAATAAACAATCAGGGGAACACACTCTCATCACTTATACTGTTCACCTGGTAACATGTCCCGTGTATATTAAACAATCAGGGGAACACAATCTCCTCACTTATACTGTTCACTTGGTATCATGTCCTGTGTGTATTAAACAATCAGGGGAACACACTCTCCTCACTTATACTGTTCACCTGGTAACATGTCCTGTGTACATTAAACCAGCAGGGGAATACTCTCTCCTCACTTATACTGTTCACCTGGTAACATGTCCCGTGTGCATTTAACCATCAGGGGAACACACTCTCCTCACTTATGCTGTTCACCTGGGAACATGTCCTGTGTATGTTAAACAATCAGGGGAACACACTCTCCTCGTTTATACTGTTCACCTGGTAAAATGTGCCGTTTATATTAAACAATCAGGGGAACACATTCTCCTCACTTATACTGTTCACCTGGTAACATGTCCCGTGTATATTAAACAATCAGGGGAACACACTCTCCTCACTTCTACAGTTCACCTGGTAACATGTCCCGTGTATATTAAACAATCAGGGGAACACACTCTCCTGACTTATACTGTTCACCTGGTAACATGTCCTGTGTGCATTAAACAATCAGGGGAACACTCTCTCCTCACTTACACTGTTCACCTGGTAAGATGTCCTGTGTGCATTAAACAATCAGGGGAACACGCTCTCCTCACTTATCCTGTTCACCTGGTAACATGACCTGTGTGCATTAAACAATCTGGGGAACACACTCTCCTCACTTATGCTGTTCAACTGGTAACATGTCCCGTGTATATTAAACAATCAGGGGAACACACTCTCCTTACTTATACTGTTCACCTGGTAACATGTCCCGTGTATGTTAAACCATCATGGGAACACACTCTCCTCACTTATACTGTTCACCTGTTGACATGTCCCGTGTGAATTTAACCATCAGGGGAAAACACTCTCCTCACTTATACTGTTCACCTGGTAACATGTCCCGTTTATATTAAACAATCAGAGGAACACACTCTCCTCACTTCTACTGTTCACCTGGTGACATGTCCCGTGTATATTAAACAATCAGGGGAACACACTCTCCTCACTTTTACATGTTCACCTGGTAACATGTCCCGTGAATAATAAACCATCAGGGGAACACACTCTCATCACTTATACTGTTCACCTGGTAACATGTCCTGTGTGCTTTAAACAATCAGGGGAACACACTCTCCTCACTTATACTGTTCAACTGGTAACATGTCCCGTGTATATTAAACCATCAGGGGAACAAAATCTCCTCACTTATTTTGTTCAACTGGTAACATGTCCTGCGTGCATTAAACAATGAGGGGAACACACTCTCCTCACTTATACTGTTCACCTGGTAACATGTCCTGTGTGCATTAAACAATCAGGCGAACTCACTCTCCTCACTTATACAGTTCACCTGGTAACATGTCCCGTGTATAATAAACAATCAGGGGAACACACTCTCATCACTTATACTGTTCACTTGGTATCATGTCCTGTGTGTATTAAACAATCAGGGGAACACACTCTCCTCACTTATACAGTTCACCTGGTAACATGTCCCGTGTATAATAAACAATCAGGGGAACACACTCTCATCACTTATACTGTTCACCTGGTAACATGTCCCGTGTATATTAAACAATCAGGGGAACACAATCTCCTCACTTATACTGTTCACTTGGTATCATGTCCTGTGTGTATTAAACAATCAGGGGAACACACTCTCCTCACTTATACTGTTCACCTGGTAACATGTCCTGTGTACATTAAACCAGCAGGGGAATACTCTCTCCTCACTTATACTGTTCACCTGGTAACATGTCCCGTGTGCATTTAACCATCAGGGGAACACACTCTCCTCACTTATGCTGTTCACCTGGGAACATGTCCTGTGTATGTTAAACAATCAGGGGAACACACTCTCCTCGTTTATACTGTTCACCTGGTAAAATGTGCCGTTTATATTAAACAATCAGGGGAACACATTCTCCTCACTTATACTGTTCACCTGGTAACATGTCCCGTGTATATTAAACAATCAGGGGAACACACTCTCCTCACTTCTACAGTTCACCTGGTAACATGTCCCGTGTATATTAAACAATCAGGGGAACACACTCTCCTCACTTATACTGTTCACCTGGTAACATGTCCTGTGTGCATTAAACAATCAGGGGAACACTCTCTCCTCACTTACACTGTTCACCTGGTAAGATGTCCTGTGTGCATTAAACAATCAGGGGAACACGCTCTCCTCACTTATCCTGTTCACCTGGTAACATGACCTGTGTGCATTAAACAATCTGGGGAACACACTCTCCTCACTTATGCTGTTCAACTGGTAACATGTCCCGTGTATATTAAACAATCAGGGGAACACACTCTCCTTACTTATACTGTTCACCTGGTAACATGTCCCGTGTATGTTAAACCATCATGGGAACACACTCTCCTCACTTATACTGTTCACCTGGTGACATGTCCCGTGTGTATTTAACCATCAGGGAAAACACTCTCCTCACTTATACTGTTCACCTGGTAACATGTCCCGTTTATAGTAAACAATCAGAGGAACACACTCTCCTCACTTCTACTGTTCACCTGGTGACATGTCCCGTGTATATTAAACAATCAGGGGAACACACTCTCCTCACTTTTACATGTTCACCTGGTAACATGTCCCGTGAATAATAAACCATCAGGGGAACACACTCTCATCACTTACACTGTTCACCTGGTAACATGTCCTGTGTGCTTTAAACAATCAGGGGAACACACTCTCCTCACTTATACTGTTCAACTGGTAACATGTCCCGTGTATATTAAACCATCAGGGGAACAAAATCTCCTCACTTATTTTGTTCACCTGGTAACATGTCCTGTGTGCATTAAACAATGAGGGGAACACACTCTCCTCACTTATACTGTTCACCTGGTAACATGTCCTGTGTGCATTAAACAATCAGGGGAACACACTCTCCTCACTTATACTGTTCAACTGGTAACATGTCCTGTGTGTATTAAACAATCAGGGGAACACACTCTCCTCACTTATATTGTTCACCTGGAACATGTCCTGTGAATATTAAACAATCAGGGGAACACACTCTCCTCACTTATACTGTTCACCTGGTAACATGTCCTGTGTGCATTAAACAATCAGGGGAACACTCTCTCCTCACTTCTACTGTTCACCTGGTAAGATGTCCTGTGTGCATTAAACAATCAGGGGAACACACACTCCCCACTTATCCTGTTCACCTGGTAACATGTCCTGTGTGCATTAAACAATCAGGGTAACACACTCTCCTCACTTATGCTGTTCAACTGGTAACATGTCCCGTGTATTTTTAACAATCAGGGGAACACACTCTCCTTACTTATACTGTTCACCTGGTAACATGTCCCGTGTATATTAAACAATCAGGGGAACACACTCTCCTCACTTTTACATGTTCACCTGGTAACATGTCCCGTGTATAATAAACAATCAGGGGAACACACTCTCATCACTTATACTGTTCACCTGGTAACATGTCCCGTGTATATTAAACAAACAGGGAATCACACTCTCCTCACTTTTACTGTTCACTTGGTATCATGTCCTGTGTATATTAAACCATCAGGGGAACACACTCTCCTCACTTATAATGTTCACCTGGTAACATGTCCTGTGTGCATTAAACAATCAGGGGAACACACTCTCCTCACTTATACAGTTCAACTGGTAACATGTCCCGTGTATATTAAACCATCAGGGGAACAAAATCTCCTCACTTATATTGTTCACCTGGTAACATGTCCTGTGTGCATTAAACAATGAGGGGATCACACTCTCCTCACTTATACTGTTCACCTGGTAACATGTCCTGTGTGCATTAAACAATCAGGGGAACACACGCTCCTCACTTATACTGCTCACCTGGCAACATGTCCCGTGTGTATTAAACAATCAGGGGAACACACTCTCCTCACTGATACTGTTCACCTGATAACATGTCATGTTCGCATTAAACAATCAGGGGAACAAACTCTCCTCACTTATACTGTTCAACTGGTAACATGTCCCGTGTATATTAAACCATCAGGGGAACAAACTCTCCTCACTTATATTGTTCAACTGGTAACATGTCCCGTGTATATTAAACCATCAAGGGAACAAACTCTCCTCACTTAAACTGTTCACATGGTAACATGTCCCGTGTATGTTAAACCATCATGGGAATACACTCTCCTCACTTATACTGTTCACCTGGTAACATGTCCTGTGTATATTAAACAATCAGGGGAACACACTCTCCTCGCTTATACTGTTCACCTGGTAACATGTCCCGTTTATATTAAACAATCAGGGGAACACACACACCTCACTTCTACTGTTCACCTGGTAACATGTCCCGTGTATATTAAACAATCAGGGGAACACACTCTCCTCACTTATACTGTTCACCTGGTAACATGTCCTGCGTGCATTAAACAATCAGTGGAACACACTCTCCTCACTTATGCAGTTCACCTGGTAACATGTCCCGTGTATATTAAACAATCAGGGGAACACACTCTCCTCACTTATACTGTTCACCTGGTCACATGTCTTGTGTATATTAAACAATCAGGGGAACACACTATCCTCACCTATACTGTTCACTTGGTATCATGTCCTGTGTGCATTAAACAATGAGGGGAAGACACTCTCCTGACTTATACTGTTCACCTGGTAACATGTCCCGTGCAAATTAAACAATCAGGGGAACACACTATCCTCACCTATACTGTTCACATGGTAACATGTCCAGTGTATTAAACAATGAGGGGAACACACTCTCCTCACTTATACTGTTCACCTGGTAACATGTACTGTGTACATTAAACCATCAGGGGAAAACTCTCTCCTCACTTATACTGTTCACCTGGTAACATGTCCGGTGTGCATTAAACAATCAGGGGAACACTCTCTCCGCACTTATGCTGTTCAACTGGTAACATGTCCCGTGCATATTAAACAATCAGGGGAACAAACTCTCCTCACTTATATTGTTCACCTGGTAACATGTCCTGTGTATATTAAACAATCAGGGGAACACACACTCCTTACTTATGCTGTTCACCTGGTGACATGTCCCGTGTGTATTTAACCATCAGGGGAAAACACTCTCCTCACTTATACTGTTCACCTGGTAACATGTCCTGTGTATATTAAACAATCAGGGGAACACACTCTTCTCGCTTATACTGTTCACCTGGTAACATGTCCCGTTTATATTAAACAATCAGGGGAACACACTCTCCTCACTTCTACTGTGCACCTGGTAACATGTCCGTGTATATTAAACAATCAGGGGAACACACTCACCTCACTTATACTGTTCACCTGGTAACATGTCCCGTGTATATTAAACAATCAGGGGTACACACTCTCCTCACTTATACTGTTCACCTGGTAACATGTCCCGTGTATATTAAACAATCAGTGGAACACACTATCCTCACCTATACTGTTCACTTGGTATTATGTCCTGTGTGTATTAAACAATCAGGGGAACACACTCTCCTCACTTATACTGTTCACCTGGTAACATGTCCTGTGTACATTAAACCATCAAGGGAATACTCTCTCTTCACTTATACTGTTCACCTGGTAACATGTCCTGTGTGCATTAAACAATCAGGGGAACACACTCTCCTCACTTATCCTGTTCACCTGGTAACATGTCAACTGTGCATTAAACAATCAGGGGAACACATTCTCCTCACTTATACTGTTCAACTGGTAACATGTCCCGTGTATGTTAAACCATCAGGGGAACAAAATCCCCTCACTTATATTGTTCACCTGGTAACATGTCCGGTGTATATTAAACAATCAGGGGAACACACTCTCCTCAATTATATTGTTCACCTGGTAACATGTCCTGTGTGCATTAAACAATGAGGGGAACACAATCTCCTCACTTATACTGTTCAACTGGTAACATGTCCTGTGTATATTAAACAATCAGGGGAACACACTCTCCTCACTTATATTGTTGACCTGGTAACATGTCCTGTGTGCATTAAACAACCAGGGGAACACACGCTCCTCTCTTATACTGTTCACCTGGGAACATGTCCCGTGTGTATTAAACAATCAGGGGAACACACTCTCCTCACTTATACTGTTCACCTGGTAACATGTCCTGTGTGTATTAAACAATCAGGGGAACACACTCTCCTCATTTATATTTTTCACCTGGTAACATGTCCTGTGTATATTAAACAATCAGGGGAACACACTCTCCTCACTTATACTGTTCACCTGGTAACATGTTTCGTGTGTATTAAACAATCATGGGAACACACTCTCCTCACTTATAATGTTCACCTGGTGGCATGTCCTTTGTGTATTAAACAATCAGGGGAACACACTCTCCTCACTTATACTGTTCACCTGGTAACATGTCCCGTGTGTTTTAAACAATCAGGGGAAGACACTCTCCTCACTTATACTGTTCACCTGAAAACATGTCCTGTGTATATTAAACAATCAGGGGAACACGCTCTCCCCACTTTTAATGTTCACCTGGTAATATGTCCTTTGTGTATTAAACAATCAGGGGTACACACTCTCCTCACTTATACTGTTCACCTGGTAATATGTCCTGTGTACATTAAACAATCAGGGGAACACACTCTCTTCACTTATACTGTTCACCTGGTATCATGTCCTGTGTATATTAAACAATCAGGGGAACACGCTCTCCTCACTTATACTGTTCACCTGGTATCATGTCATGTGTATATTAAACAATCAGGGAAACACACTCTCCTCACTTATACTGTTCACCTGGTAACATGTCCTGTGTGCATTAAACAATCAGGGGAACACACTCCCCTCACTTCTACTGTTCACCTGGTAACATGTCCTGTGTACATTAAACAATCAGGGGAACACAATCTCTTCACTTATACTGTTCACCTGGTAACAAGTCCTGTGTGCTTTAAACAATCAGGGGAACACACTCTCCCCACTTATATTGTTCACCTGGTAACATGTCCTGTGTACATTAAACAATCAGGGGAACACACTCTCTTCACTTATACTGTTCACCTGGTAACATGTCCTGTGTGCTTTAAACAATCAGGGGAACACACTCTCCTCACTTATACTGTTCACCTGGTAACATGTCCCATGTGTATTAAACAATCAGGGGAACACACTCTCCTCACTTATAATGTTCATTAGGTAACATGTCCCGTGTGTATTAAACCATCAGAGGAACACACTCTCCTCACTTATACTGTTCACCTGGTAACGTGTCCTGTGTGCTTTTAAACAATCAGGGGAACACACTCTCCTCACTTATACTGTTCACCTGGTAACATGTCCTGTGCACATTAAACAATCAGGGGAACACACTCTCTTCACTTATACTGTTCACCTGGTAACATGTCCTGTGTACTTTAAACAATCAGGGGAACACTCTCTCTTCACTTATACTGTTCACCTGGTAACATGTCCTGTGTACATTTAACAATCAGGGGAACACACTCTCTTCACTGATACTGTTCACCTGGTAACACGTCCTGTGTGCTTTAAACAATCAGGGGAACACACTCTCCTCTCTTATACTGTTCACCTGGTAACATGTCCCGTGTGTATTAAACCATCAGGGGAACACTCTCTCCTCACTTATACTGTTCACCTGGTAACATGTCCTGTGTGCATTAAACAATCAGGGGAACACACTCTCCTCACTTATACTGTTCACATGGTAACATGTCCTGTGTGCATTATACAACCAGGGGAACACACTCTCCTCACTTATACTGTTCAACTGGTAACATGTTTCGTGTGTATTAAACAATCATGGGAACACACTCTCCTCACTTATACTGTTCACCTGGTAACATGTCCTGTGTGTATTAAACAATCAGGGGAACAAACTCTCCTCACTTATAATGTTCACCTGGTGGCATGTCCTTTGTGTATTAAACAATCAGGGGAACACACTCTCCTCACTTATACTGTTCACCTGGTAACATGTCCCGTGTGTTTTAAACAATCAGGGGAAGACACTCTCCTCACTTATACTGTTCACCTGAAAACATGTCCTGTGTATATTAAACAATCAGGGGAACACGCTCTCCCCACTTTTAATGTTCACCTGGTAACATGTCATTTGTGTATTAAACAATCAGGGGTACACACTCTCCTCACTTATACTGTTCACCTGGTAATATGTCCTGTGTACATTAAACTATCAGGGGAACACACTCTCTTCACTTATACTGTTCACCTGGTATCATGTCCTGTGTATATTAAACAATCAGGGGAACACGCTCTCCTCACTTATACTGTTCACCTGGTATCATGTACTGTGTATATTAAACAATCAGGGGAACACACTCTCCTCACTTATACTGTTCACCTGGTAACATGTCCCGTGCATTAAACAATCAGGGGAACACACTCCCCTCACTTCTACTGTTCACCTGGTAACATGTCCTGTGTACATTAAACAATCAGGGGAATACACTCTCTTCACTTATACTGTTCACCTGGTAACAAGTCCTGTGTGCTTTAAACAATCAGGGGAACACACTCTCCCCACTTATATTGTTCACCTGGTAACATGTCCTGAGTACATTAAACAATCAGGGGAACACACTCTCTTCACTTATACTGTTCACCTGGTAACATGTCCTGTGTGCTTTAAACAATCAGGGGAACACACTCTCCTCACTTATACTGTTCACCTGGTAACATGTCCCATGTGTATTAAACAATCAGGGGAACACACTCTCCTCACTTATAATGTTCACCAGGTAACATGTCCCGTGTGTATTAAACCATCAGAGGAACACACTCTCCTCACTTATACTGTTCACCTGGTAACGTGTCCTGTGTGCTTTTAAACAATCATGGGAACACACTCTCCTCACTTATACTGTTCACCTGGTAACATGTCCTGTGCACATTAAACAATCAGGGGAACACACTCTCTTCACTTATACTGTTCACCTGGTAACATGTCCTGTGTACATTTAACAATCAGGGGAACACACTCTCTTCACTTATACTGTTCACCTGGTAACACGTCCTGTGTGCTTTAAACAATCAGGGGAACACACTCTCCTCTCTTATACTGTTCACCTGGTAACATGTCCCGTGTGTATTAAACCATCAGGGGAACACTCTCTCCTCACTTATACTGTTCACCTGGTAACATGTCCTGTGTGCATTAAACAATCAGGGGAACACACTCTCCTCACTTATACTGTTCACATGGTAACATGTCCTGTGTGCATTATACAACCAGGGGAACACACTCTCCTCACTTATACTGTTCAACTGGTAACATGTTTCGTGTGTATTAAACAATCATGGGAACACACTCTCCTCACTTATACTGTTCACCTGGTAACATGTCCTGTGTGTATTAAACAATCAGGGGATCAAACTCTCCTCACTTATAATGTTCACCTGGTGGCATGTCCTTTGTGTATTAAACAATCAGGGGAACACACTCTCCTCACATATACTGTTCACCTGGTAACATGTCCCGTGTGTTTTAAACAATCAGGGAAAGACACTCTCCTCACTTATACTGTTCACCTGGTAACATGTCCTGTGTGCATTAAACAATCAGGGGAACACACTCTCCTTACTTATACTGTTCACATGGTAACATGTCCTGTGTGCATTATACAATCAGGGGAACACACTCTCCTCACTTATACTGTTCAACTGGTAACAAGTCCCGTGTATATTAACCCATCAGGGGAACAAACTCTCCTCACTTATATTGTTCACCTGGTAACAAGACCTGTGTATATTAAACAATCAGGGGAAAACACTCTCCTTACTTATGCTGTTCACATGGTAACATGTCCCGTGTATGTTAAACCATCATGGGAACACACTCTCCTCACTTATACTGTTCACCTGGTGACATGTCCCGTGTGTATTTAACCATCAGGGGAACACACTCTCCTCACTTATACTGTTCACCTGGTAACATGTCCAGTGTATATTAAACAATCAGGGGAACACACTCTCCTCACTTCTACTGTTCACCTGGTAACATGTCCCGTGTATTTTAACAATCAGGGGAACACACTCTCCTCACTTATTTTGTTCACCTGGTAACATGTCCCGTTTATATTAAACAATCAGGGGAACACACTCTCCTCACTTCTACTGTTCACCTGGTAACATGTCCCGTGTATATTAAACAATCAGGGGAACACACTCTCCTCACTTATACTGTTCACCTGGTAACATGTCCCGTGTATATTAAACAATCAGGGGAACAATCTCTCCTCACTTATACAGTTCTCCTGGTAACATTTCCCGTGTATATTAAACCATCAGGGGAACACACTCTCCTCACTTATACTGTTCACCTGGCAACATGTCCCATCAGTATTAAACAATCAGGGCAACACACTCTCCTCACTCATACTGTTCAAGTGGTTACATGTCCCGTCAGTATTATACAATCAGGGGAACACACTCTCCTCACTAACACTGTTCACCTGGTAACATGTCCCGTGTATATTATACAATCAGGGGAACAAACTCTCCTCACTTACACTGTTCATCTGGTAACATGGCCTGTGTGTATTAAACAATCTGGGTAAAACACTCTCTTCACTTATAGAGTTCACACGATGACATGTCCCATGTGTATTAAACAATCAGGGGAACACACTCTCCTCACTTATACTGTTCACCTGGTAACATGTCCCGTGTGTATTAAACCATCAGGGGAACACACTCTCCTCACTTATACTGTTCACCTGGTGACATGTCCTGTGTGTATTAAACAATGAGGGGAACACACTCTCCTCACTTATACTGTTCACCTGGTAACATGTCCAGTGTGTATTAAACCATCAGGGGAACACACTCTCCTCACTTATACTGTTCACCTAATGAAATGTCCTGTGTGCATTAAACAACCAGGGGAACACACTCTCCTCACTTATACTGTTCTCCTGGTAACATTTCCCGTGTATATTAAACCATCAGGGGAACACACTCTCCTCACTTATACTGTTCACCTGGTAACATGTCCCGTCAGTATTGAACAATCAGGGAAACAATCTCTCCTCACTTATACTGTTCTCCTGGTAACATTTCCCGTGTATATTAAACCATCAGGGGAACACACTCTCCTCACTTATACTGTTCACCTGGCAACATGTCCCATCAGTATTAAACAATCAGGGCAACACACTCTGCTCACTCATACTGTTCAAGTGGTTACATGTCCCGTCAGTATTATACAATCAGGGGAAGACACTCTCCTCACTTATACTGTTCACCGGGTAACATGTCCCGTGTTTATTAAACAATTAGGGGAACACACTCTCCTCACTTATACTGTTCACCTGGTAACATGTCCCATGTGTATTAATCAATCAGGGGAACACACTCTCCTCACTGATACTCTTCTCCTTGTAACATGTCCCATGTTTTAATCAATCAGGGGAAAACACTCTCCTCACTTATACTGTTCGCCTGGTAACATGTCCCGTCAGTATTAAACCATCAGGGGAACAAACTCTCCTCACTTATACTGTTCACCTGGTAACATGTCCCATGTGTATTAATCAATCAGGGGAACACACTCTCCTCACTTATACTCTTCTCCTGGTAACATGTCCCATGTTTTAATCAATCAATGGAAAACACTCTCCTCACCTATACTGTTCACCTGGTAACATGTCCCCTCTGTATTAAACCATCAGGGGAACACACTCTCCTCACTTATTCTCTTCTCCTGGTAACATGTCCCATGTTTTAATCAATCAGGGGAAAACACTCACCTCACTTATACTGTTCACCTGGTAACATGTCCCGTCAGTATTAAACCATCAGGGGAACAAACTCACCTCACTTATACTGTTCACCTGGTGACATGTCCCCTCTGTATTAAACCATCAGGGGAACACACTCTCCTCACTTACATTGTTCACCAGGTGAAATGTCCCGTGTGCATTAAACAATCAGGGGAACACACTCTCCTCACTTATACTCTTCTCCTGGTAACATGTCCCGTGTATATTAAACCATCAGGGGAACATCCTCTCCTCACTTAGACTGTTCACCTGGGAACATGTCCCGTGTATATTAAACCATCAGGGGAACATCCTCTCCTCACTTATACTGTTCACCTGGCAACATGTCCCGTCAGTATTAAGCCATCAGGGGAACACACTCTCCTCACTTATACAGTTCACTTGGTGAAATGTCCCGTGTATATTAAACAATCAGGGGAGCACACTCTCCTCACATAAACTGTTCACCTGGTGACATGTCCCGTGTGTATTAAACAATCAGGGGAACACACTCTCCTCACCTATACTGTTCACCTGGTAAAATGTCCCGTGTAATTTAAGCCATCAGGGGAACACACTGTCCTCACTTATACTGTTCACCTGGTAACATGTCCCGTGAGTATTAAACAATCAGGGGAACACACACTCCTCACTTATACTGTTCACCTGGTAACATGTCCAGTGGATATTAAACCATCAGGGGAACACATTCTCCTCACTTATACTGTTCACCTGGTAACATGTCCCGTGTATATTAAACCATCAGGGGAACACACTCTCCTCGCTTATACAGTTCACCTGGAAACATGTCCCGTTAATATTAAACCATCAGGGGAAAGCACTCACCTGACTGAGACCTTTCTCCTGGTAACATGTCCCGTGTGCATTAAACAATCAGGGGAACACACTCTCCTCACTTATACTCTTCTCCTGGTAACATGTCCCGTGTATATTAAACCATCAGGGGAACATCCTCTCCTCACTTAGACTGTTCACCTGGGAACATGTCCCGTGTATATTAAACCATCAGGGGAACATCCTCTCCTCACTTAGACTGTTCACCTGGTAACATGTCCCATGTGTATTAATCAATCAGGGGAACACACTCTCCTCACTTATACTCTTCTCCTGGTAACATGTCCCGTGTGCATTAAACAATCAGGGAAACACACACTCCTCATTTATACTGTTCACCTGGGAACATATCCCGTGTCTATTAAACAATCAGGGGATCACACTCTCCTCACTTAAACTGTTCACCTGGTAACATGTCCCGTGTATATTAAACAATCAGGGGAACACACTCTCCTCACCTATACTGTTCACCTGGTAAAATGTCCCGTGTAAATTAAGCCATCAGGGGAACACACTGTCCTCACTTATACTGTTCACCTGGTAACATGTCCCGTGAGTATTAAACAATCAGGGGAACACACCCTCCTCACTTATACTGTTCACCTGGTAACATGTCCAGTGGATATTAAACCATCAGGGGACCACATTCTCCTCACTTATACTGTTCACCTGGTAACATGTCCCGTGTATATTAAACCATCAGGGGAACACACTCTCCTCGCTTATACAGTTCACCTGGAAACATGTCCCGTTAATATTAAACCATCAGGGGAAAGCACTCACCTCACTTAGACCTTTCTCCTGGTAACATGTCCCGTGTGCATTAAACAATCAGGGGAACACACTCTCCTCACTTATACTCTTCTCCTGGTAACATGTCCCGTGTATATTAAACCATCAGGGGAACATCCTCTCCTCACTTAGACTGTTCACCTGGGAACATGTCCCGTGTATATTAAAGCATCAGGGGAACACACTGTCCTTCTTATGCTGTTCACCTTGTGACATGTCCCGTGTATATTAAAGCATCAGGGGAACATTCTGTCCTCACTTATGCTGTTCACCTTGTGACATGTCCCGTGTATATTAAACCATCAGGGGAACACACTCTCCTCACTTATACTGTTCACCTGGGAACATGTCCCGTGTGCATTAAACAATCAGGGAAACACACTCTCCTCATTTATACTGTTCACCTGGGAACATATCCCGTGTCTATTAAACAATCAGGGGATCACACTCTCCTCACTTAAACTGTTCACCTGGTAACATGTCCCGTGTATATTAAACAATCAGGGGAACACACTCTCCTCACCTATACTGTTCACCTGGTAAAATGTCCCGTGTAAATTAAGCCATCAGGGGAACACACTGTCCTCACTTATACTGTTCACCTGGTAACATGTCCCGTGAGTATTAAACAATCAGGGGAACACACCCTCCTCACTTATACTGTTCACCTGGTAACATGTCCAGTGGATATTAAACCATCAGGGGAACACATTCTCCTCACTTATACTCTTCTCCTGGTAACATGTCCCGTGTATATTAAACCATCAGGGGAACATACTCTCCTCACGTAGACTGTTCACCTGGGAACATGTCCCGTGTATATTAAACCATCAGGGGAACATCCTCTCCTCACTTCGACTGTTCACCTGGTAACATGTCCCATGTGTATTAATCAATCAGGGGAACACACTCTCCTCACTTATACTCTTCTCCTGGTAACATGTCCCGTGTATATTAAACCATCAGGGGAACATCCTCTCCTCACTTAGACTGTTCACCTGGGAACATGTCCCGTGTATATTAAAGCATCAGGGGAACACACTGTCCTCACTTATGCTGTTCACCTTGTGACATGTCCCGTGTATATTAAAGCATCAGGGGAACACACTGTCCTCACTTATGCTGTTCACCTTGTGACATGTCCCGTGTATATTAAACCATCAGGGGAACACACTCTCCTCACTTATACTGTTCACCTGGTATCATTTCCCGTGTGCATTAAACAATCAGGGAAACACACTCTCCTCATTTATACTGTTCACCTGGGAACATATCCCGTGTCTATTAAACAATCAGGGGATCACACTCTCCTCACTTAAACTGTTCACCTGGTAACATGTCCCGTGTATATTAAACCATCAGGGGACGCACTCTCCTCACTTATACTGTTCACCTGGTATCATTTCCCGTGTGCATTAAACTGTCAGGGAAACACACTCTCCTCATTTATACTGTTCACCTGGGAACATATCCCGTGTCTATTAAACAATCAGGGGAACACACTCTCCTCACTTAAACTGTTCACCTGGTAACAATTCCCATGTATATTAAACCATCAGGGGAACACACTTTCCTCACATATACTGTTCACCGGGTAACATGTCCCGTGTATATTAAACCATCAGGGGAACACACTCTCCTCACTTATACTGTTCACTGGGTAACATGTCCCGTGTATATTAAACCATCAGGGGAACACACTCTCCTCACTTATACTGTTCACCTGGTAACAATTCCCATGTATATTAAACCATCAGGGGAAAACACTGTCCTCACTTATACAGTTCACTTGGCAACATGTCCCGTCAGTATTAAGCCATCAGGGGAACACACTCTCCTCACTTATACAGTTCACTTGGTGAAATGTCCCGTGTATATTAAACAATCAGGGGAACACACTCTCCTCACTTATACTGTTCACCTGGCAACATGTACCGTAATATTAATCAATCTGGTGAACACACTCTCCTCACTTATACTGTTCACCTGGCAACATGTCCCGTCAGTATTAAGCCATCAGGGGAACACACTCTCCTCACTTATACAGTTCACTTGGTGAAATGTCCAGTGTATATTAAACAATCAGGGGAGCACACTCTCCTCACATAAACTGTTCACCTGGTGACATGTCCCGTGTGTATTAAACAATCAGGGGATCACATTCTCCTCACTTATACTGTTCACCTGGTGACATGTCCCGTGTGTATTAAACAATCAGGGGAACACACTCTCCTCACCTATACTGTTCACCTGGTAAAATGTCCCGTGTAAATTAAGCCATCAGGGGAACACACTGTCCTCACTTATACTGTTCACCTGGTAACATGTCCCGTGAGTATTAAACAATCAGGGGAACACACCCTCCTCACTTATACTGTTCACCTGGTAACATGTCCAGTGGATATTAAACCATCAGGGGAACACATTCTCCTCACTTATACTGTTCACCTGGTAACATGTCCCATGTATATTAAACCATCAGGGGAACACACTCTCCTCGCTTATACAGTTCACCTGGAAACATGTCCCGTTAATATTAAATCATCAGGGGAAAGCACTCACCTCACTTAGACCTTTCTCCTGGTAACATGTCCCGTGCGTATTAAACCATCAGGGGAACACACTCTCCTCACTTAGACTTTTCTCCTGGTAACATGTCCCGTGCGTATTAAACCATCAGGGGAACACACTCTCCTCACTTATACTGTTCATCTGGTAACATGTCCCGTCAGTATTAAACCATCAGTGGAACACTCTCTCCTCACTTACACTGTTCACCTGGTAACATGTCCTGTTTGCATTAAACTATCAGGGGAACACACTCTCCTCACTTATCCATTTCACTTGGTGAAATGCCCGTGCTTATTAAACCATTAGGGGAACACTCTCTCCTCACTTATACTGTTCAGCTGGCAACATATCCTGTGTGTATTAAACCATCAGGGGAACACACTCTCCTCACTGAGACTGTTCATCTGGTAACATGTCCCGTCAGTATTAAACCATCAGGGGAACACACTCTCCTCACTTATACTGTTCAGCTGGAAACATGTCCCGTGAATATTAAACCATCAGGGGAAAGCTCTCTCCTCACTTAGACTTTTCTCTTTTTAACATATCCCGTGTATATTAAACCATCAGGAGAACACATTCTCCTCACTTATACTGTTCACCTGGAAACATGTCCCGTGAATATTAAACCATCAGGGGAAAGCACTCTCCTCACTTAGACTTTTCTCTTTTTAACATATCCCGTGCGTATTAAACAAACAGGAGAACACATTCTCCTCACTTATACTGTTGACCTGGTAACATATCCTGTGTGTATTAAACCATCAGGGGAACACACTGTCCTCACTTATGCTGTTCACCTTGTGACATGTCCCGTGTATATTAAACCATCAGGGGAACACACTCTCCTCACTTATACTGCTCACCTGGTATCATTTCCCGTGTGCATTAAACAATCAGGGAAACACACTCTCCTCATTTATACTGTTCACCTGGGAACATATCCCGTGTATATTAAACCATCAGGAGAACACATTCTCCTCACTTATACTGTTCACCTGGAAACATGTCCAGTGAATATTAAACCATCAGGGGAAAGCACTCTCCTCACTTAGACTTTTCTCTTTTTAACATATCCCGTGCGTATTAAACAAACAGGAGAACACATTCTCCTCACTTATACTGTTGACCTGGAAACATGTCCCGTGTGTATTAAACAATCAGGGGAACACGTTCTCCTCACTTTTTCTGTTCACTTGGTAACATGTCCCGTGCGTATTAAACAAACAGGGGAACACATTCTCCTCACTTATACTGTTCACCTGGAAACATGTCCCGTGCGTATTAAACAATCAGGGTACACACTCTCCTCACTAATACTGTTCACCTGGTAACATGTCCTGTGTATATTAAATCATCAGGGGAACACACTCTCCTCACATATACTGTTCACCGGGTAACATGTCCCGTGTATATTTAACCATCAGGGGAACGCACTCTCCTCACTTGTACTGTTCACCGGGTAACATGTCCCGTGTATATTAAATCATCAGGGGAACACACTCTCCTCACTTATACTGTTCATCTGGTAACATGTCCCGTCAGTATTAAACCATCAGGGGAACACACTCTCCTCACTTATACTGTTCACCTGGTAACATGTCCTTTGAATATTTAACCATCAGGGGAAAACATTCTGCTCACTTATTCTGTTCACCTGGTAACATGTCCTGTGCATATTAAACCATCAGGGGAACACACTCTCCTCACTTATACTGTTCATCTGGTAACATGTCCCGTGCGTGTTAAACCATCAAGGAAATACACTCTCCTCACTTATACTGTTCAACTGGTAACATGTCCCGTGAGTATTAAACAATCAGGGGAACACACTCTCCTCACTTAAACTGTTCATCTGGAAACATGTCCCGTGTATGTTAAACCATCAGGTGAACACACTGTCCTCACTTATACTGTTCATCTGGAAACATGTCCCGTATATATTAAACCATCAGGGGAACACACTCTCCTCACTTATACTGTTCACCTGGTAACATGTCCTGTGTGCATTAAACCATCAGTGGAAAACACTCTGCTCACTTATACTGTTCACCTGATGACATGTCCCGTGTATATTAAACAATCAGGGGAACACACTCTCCTCACATATACTGTTCACCTGGTGACATGTCCCGTCAGTATTAAACAATCAGGCGAACACACTCTCCTCACTTATACTGTTCACCTGCTAACATGTCCTGTGTATATTAAACCATCAAGGGAACACTGTGTCCTCACTTATACTGTTCACCTGGTAACATGTCCCGTGAGTATTAAACAATCAGGGGAACACACCCTCCTCACTTATACTGTTCACCTGGTAACATGTCCAGTGTATATTATACCATCAGGGGAACACACTGTCCTCACTTATACTGTTCACCTGGCAACATGTCCCGTGTGTATTAAACAATCAGGGGAACACACTCTCCTCACAGATATTGTACATCCGGTGACATGTCCCGTCAGTATAGAACAATCAGGCGAACACATCCTCCACAGTTATACTGTTCACCTGGTAACATGTCCAGTGTATTTTAAACCATCAGGGGAACACACCCTCCTCACTTATACTGTTCACCTGGTAACATGTCTCGTGTATATTAAGCCATCAGGGGAACACAATCTCCTCACTTATACTGTTCACTTGGTGAAATGTCCCGTGTGTATTATACAATCAGGGGAACACACTCTCCTCACTTATACTGTTCACCTGGCAACATGTCCCGACAGTATTAAGCCATCAGGGGAACACACTCTCCTCACTTATACAGTTCACTTGGTGAAATGTCCCGTGTATATTAAACAATCAGGGGAACACACTCTCCTCACTTATACTGTTCACCTGGCAACATGTCCCGTAATATTAATCAATCTGGTGAACACACTCTCCTCACTTATACTGTTCACCTGGCAACATGTCCCGTCAGTATTAAGCCATCAGGGGAACACACTCTCCTCACTTATACAGTTCACTTGGTGAAATGTCCCGTGTATATTAAACAATCATGGGAGCACACTCTCCTCACATAAACTGTTCACCTGGTGACATGTCCCGTGTGTATTAAACAATCAGGGGATCACATACTCCTCACTTATACTGTTCACATGGTGACATGTCAATTGTGTATTAAACAATCAGGGGAACACACTCTCCTCACCTATACTGTTCACCTGGTAAAATGTCCCGTGTAAATTAAGCCATCAGGGGAACACACTCTCCTCACTTATACTGTTCACCTGGTAACATGTCCCGTGAGTATTAAACAATCAGGGGAACACACCCTCCTCACTTATACTGTTCACCTGGCAACATGTCCAGTGTATATTAAACCATCAGGGGAACACATTCTCCTCACTTATACTGTTCACCTGGTAACATGTCCCGTGTATATTAAACCATTAGGGGAACACACTCTCCTCGCTCATACAGTTCACCTGGAAACATGTCCCGTTAATATTAAACCATCAGGGGAAAGCACTGACCTCACTTAGACCTTTCTCCTGGTAACATGTCCCGTGCGTATTAAACCATCAGGGGAACACACTCTCCTCACTTAGACTTTTCTCCTGGTAACATGTCCCGTGCGTATTAAACCATCAGGGGAACACACTCTCCTCACTTAGACTTTTCTCCTGGTAACATGTCCCGTGCGTATTAAACCATCAGGGGAACACACTCTCCTCAATTATACTGTTCATCTGGGAACATGTCCCGTCAGTATTAAACCATCAGTGGAACACTCTCTCCTCACTTACACTGTTCACCTGGTAACATGTCCTGTTTGCATTAAACCATCAGGGGAACACACTCTCCTCACTTATCCATTTCACTTGGTGAAATGCCCGTGCTTATTAAACCATAAGGGGAACACTCTCTCCTCACTTATACTGTTCAGCTGGTCACATATCCTGTGTGTATTAAACCATCAGGGGAACACACTCTCCTCACTGCGACTGTTCATCTGGTAACATGTCCCGTCAGTATAAAACCATCAGGGGAACACACTCTCCTCACTTATACTGTTCAGCTGGAAACATGTCCCGTGAATATTAAACCATCAGGGGAAAGCTCTCTCCTCACTTAGACTTTTCTCTTTTTAACATATCCCGTGTATATTAAACCATCAGGAGAACACATTCTCCTCACTTATACTGTTCACCTGGAAACATGTCCCGTGAATATTAAACCATCAGGGGAAAGCACTCTCCTCACTTAGACTTTTCTCTTTTTAACATATCCCGTGCGTATGAAACAAACAGGAGAACACATTCTCCTCACTTCTACTGTTGACCTGGAAACATGTCCCGTGTGTATTAAACAATCAGGGGAACACATTCTCCTCACTTTTTCTGTTCACTTGGTAACATTTCCCGTGCGTATTAAACAAACAGGGGAACACATTCTCCTCACTTATACTGTTCACCTGGAAACATGTACCGTGCGTATTAAACAATCAGGGGACACACTCTCCTCACTAATACTGTACACCTGGTAACATATCCCGTGTATATTAGACCATCAGGGGAACATACTCTCCTCACTTATACTGTTCACCTGGTAACATATCCCGTGTATATTAAACCATCAGGGGAACACACTTTCCTCACATATACTGTTCACCTGGTAACATGTCCCGTGTATATTAAACCATTAGGGGAACACACTCTCCTCACTTATACTGTTCATCTGGTAAAATGTCCCGTCAGTATTAAACCATCAGGGGAACACACTCTCCTCACTTATACTGTTCACCTGGTAACATGTCCTTTGAACATTTAACCATCAGGGGAAAACATTCTGCTCACTTATACTGTTCACCTGGTAACATGTCCCATGTATATTAAACCATCAGGGGAACACACTCTCCTCACTTATACTGTTCATCTGGTAACATGTCCCGTGCGTGTTAAACCATCAAGGAAACACACTCTCCTCACTTATACTGTTCAACTGGTAACATGTCCTTTGAACATTTAACCATCAGGGGAAAACATTCTGCTCACTTATACTGTTCATCTGGTAACATGTCCCGTGCCTGTTAAACCATCAGGGGAACACACTCTCCTCACTTATACTGTTCACCTGGTAACATGTCCTTTGAACATTTAACCATCAGGGGAAAACATTCTGCTCACTTATACTGTTCACCTGGTAACATGTCCCATGTATATTAAACCATCAGGGGAACACACTCTCCTCACTTATACTGTTCATCTGGTAACATGTCCCGTGCGTGTTAAACCATCAAGGAAACACACTCTCCTCACTTATACTGTTCAACTGGTAACATGTCCCTTGAGTATTAAACAATCAGGGGAACACACTCTCCCCGCTTAAACTGTTCACCTGGTAACATGTCCCGTGCGTATGAAGCAATCAGGGGAACACACTCTCCTCACTGATACTGTTCACCTGGTAACATGTCCCGTGTATATAAAACCATCAGGGGAACACACTCTCCTCGGTTATACTGTTCACCTGGAAACATGTCCCGTGAATATTAAACCATCAGGGGAAAGCACTCTCCTCACTTAGACTTTTCTCCTGGTAACATGTCCCGTGCGTATTAAACCATCAGGGGACACACTCTCCTCACTTATACTGTTCATCTGGTAACATGTCCCGTCAGTATTAAACCATCAGTGGAACACTCTCTCCTCACTTATACTGTTCACCTGGTAACATGTCCTGTTTGCATTAAACCATCAGGGGAACACACTCTCCTCACTTATCCATTTCACTTGGTGAAATGCCCGTGCTTATTAAACCATAAGGGGAACACACTCTCCTCACTTATACTGTTCAGCTGGTGACATATCCTGTGTGTATTAAACCATCAGGGGAACACACACTCCTCACTGCGACTTTTCATCTGGTAACATGTCCCGTCAGTATTAAACCATCAGGGGAAAACTCTCTCCTCACTTATACTGTTCAGCTGGTAACATATCCTGTGTGTATTAAACCATCAGGGGAACACACTCTCCTCACTGAGACTGTTCATCTGGTAACATGTCCCGTCAGTATTAAACCATCAGGGGAACACACTCTCCTCACTTAGACTTTTCTCTTTTTAACATATCCCGTGTATTTAAACCATCAGGAGAACACACTCTCCTCACTTATACTTTTCTCTTTTTAACATATCCCGTGCGTGTTAAACAAACAGGAGAACACATTCTCCTGACTTATACTGTTGACCTGGTAACATGTCCCGTGTGTATTAAACAATCAGGGGAACACATTCTCCTCACTTTTTCTGCTCACTTGGTAACATGTCCCGTGCGTATTAAACAATCAGGGGACACACTCTCCTCACTTACACTGTTCACCTGGTAACATGTCCTGTGTATATTAAAACATCAGGGGAACACACTCTCTTCACTTACACTGTTCACCTGGTAACATGACCCGTGTGCATTAAACAATCAGGGGAGCACACTATCCTCACTTATACTGTTCACCTGATAACATGTCCCGTGTGTATTAACCATCAGGGGAACACAATCTCCTCACTTATACTGTTCAACTGGTATCATGCCATGTGTATATTAAACCATCAGGGGAACACACTCTCCTCACTTATACTGTTCACCTGGTAACATGTCCCGAGTATATTAAACCATCAGGGGAACACACTCTCCTCACTTATACTGTTCACCTGGTAACATATCCCGTGTATATTAAACCATCAGGGGAACATACTCTCCTCACTTATACTGTTCACCTGGTAACATATCCCGTGTATATTAAACCATCAGGGGAACACACTCTCCTCACATATACTGTTCACCGGGTATCATGTCCCGTGTATATTAAACCATCAGGGGAACACACTCTCCTCACTTATACTGTTCACCGGGTAACATGTCCCGTGTATATTAAACCATCAGGGGAACACACTCTCCTCACTGAAACTGTTCATCTGGTAACATGTCCCGTCAGTATTAAACCATCAGGGGAACACACTCTCCTCACTTATACTGTTCACCTGGTAGCATGTCCTGTGTATATTAAACCATCAGGGGAACACAATCTCCTCACTTATACTGTTCATCTGGTAACATGTCCCGTGCGTGTTAAACCATCAGGGAAACACACTCTCCTCACTTATACTGTTCAACTGGTAACATGTCCCTTGAGTATTAAACAATCAGGGGAACACACTCTCCTCGCTTAAACTGTTCACCTGGTAACATGTCCCGTGTGTATTAAGCAATCAGGGGAACACACTCTCCTCACTTATACTGTTCACCTGGTAACATGTCCCGTGAATATTAAACCATCAGGGGAATACACTCTCCTCGCTTATACTGTTCACCTGGAAACATGTCCCGTGAATATTAAACCATCAGGGGAAAGCACTCTCCTCACTTAGACTTTTCTCCTGGTAACATGTCTCGTGCGTATTAAACCATCAGGGGAACACACTCTCCTCACTTATACTGTTCATCTGGTAACATGTCCCGTGCGTGTTAAACCATCAGGGAAACACACTCTCCTCACTTATACTGTTCAACTGGTAACATGTCCCTTGAGTATTAAACAATCAGGGGAACACACTCTCCTCGCTTAAACTGTTCACCTGGTAACATGTCCCGTGTGTATTAAGCAATCAGGGGAACACACTCTCCTCACTTATACTGTTCACCTGGTAACATGTCCCGTGAATATTAAACCATCAGGGGAATACACTCTCCTCGCTTATACTGTTCACCTGGAAACATGTCCCGTGAATATTAAACCATCAGGGGAAAGCACTCTCCTCACTTAGACTTTTCTCCTGGTAACATGTCTCGTGCGTATTAAACCATCAGGGGAACACACTCTCCTCACTTATACTGTTCATCTGGTAACATGTCCCGTCAGTATTAAACCATCAGTGGAACACTCTCTCCTTACTTATACTGTTCACCTGGTAACATGTCCTGTTTGCATTAAACCATCAGGGGAACACACTCTCCTCACTTATCCATTTCACTTGGTGAAATGCCCGTGCTTATTAAACCATAAGGGGAACACACTCTCCTCACTTATACTGTTCAGCTGGTGACATATCCTGTGTGTATTAAACCATCAGGGGATCACACTCTCCTCACTGAGACTGTTCATCTGGTAACATGTCCCGTCAGTATTAAACCATCAGGGGAAAACTCTCTCCTCTCTTTTACTGTTCAGCTGGTAACATATCCTGTGTGTATTAAACCATCAGGGGAACACACTCTCCTCACTGAGACTGTTCATCTTGTAACATGTCCCGTCAGTATTAAACCATCAGGGGAACACACTCTCCTCACTTATACTTTTCTCTTTTTAACATATCCCGTGCGTATTAAACAAACAGGAGAACACATTCTCCTCACTTATACTGTTGACCTGGTAACATGTCCCGTGTGTATTAAACAATCAGGGGAACACATTCTCCTCACTTTTTCTGCTCACTTGGTAACATGTCCCGTGCGTATTAAACAATCAGGGTACACACTGTCCTCACTTACACTGTTCACCTGGTAACATGTCCTGTGTATATTAAAACATCAGGGGAACACACTCTCTTCACTTACACTGTTCACCTGGTAACATGACCAGTGTGCATTAAACAATCAGGGGAGCACACTCTCCTCACTTATACTGTTTACCTGATAACATGTCCCGTGTGTATTAAAACATCAGGGGAACACAATCTCCTCACTTATACTGTTCAACTGGTAACATGCCCTGTGTATATTAAACCATCAGGGGAACACACTCTCCTCACTTATACTGTTCACCTGGTAACATGTCCCGAGTATATTAAACCATCAGGGGAACACACTCTCCTCACTTATACTGTTCACCTGGTAACATATCCCGTGTATATTAAACCATCAGGGGAACATACTCTCCTCACTTATACTGTTCACCTGGTAACATATCCCGTGTATATTAAACCATCAGGGGAACATACTCTCCTCACATATACTGTTCACCGGGTAACATGTCCCGTGTATATTAAACCATCAGGGGAACACACTCTCCTCACTTATACTGTTCACCGGGTAACATGTCCCGTGTATATTAAACCATCAGGGGAACACACTCTCCTCACTTATACTGTTCATCTGGTAACATGTCCCGTCAGTATTAAACCATCAGGGGAACACACTCTCCTCACTTATACTGTTCACCTGGTAGCATGTCCTGTGTATATTAAACCATCAGGGGAACACAATCTCCTCACTTATACTGTTCATCTGGTAACATGTCCCGTGCGTGTTAAACCATCAGGGAAACACACTCTCCTCACTTATACTGTTCAACTGGTAACATGTCCCGTGAGTATTAAACAATCAGGGGTACACACTCTCCTCACTTAAACTGTTCACCTGGTAACATGTCCCGTGTGTATTAAACAATCAGGGGAACACACTCTCCTCACTTATACTGTTCACCTGGTAACATGTCCTGTGTATATTAAACCATCAGGGGAACATACTCTCCTCACTTATACTGTTCACCTGGGAACATGTGCCGTGTATATTAAACCATCAGGGGAACACACTCTCCTCACTTATACTGTTCAGCTGGTAACATGTCCCGTGTATATTAAACCATCAGGGGAACATACTCTCCTCACTTATACTGTTCACCTGGTAACATGTCCCGTGTATATTAAACCATCAGGGGAACATACTCTCCTCACTTATACTGTTCACCTGGGAACATGTGCCGTGTATATTAAACCATCAGGGGAACACACTCTCCTCACTTATACTGTTCACCTGGTAGCATGTCCCGTATATATTAAACCATCAGGGGAACATACTCTCCTCACTTATACTGTTCACCTGGGAACATGTGCCGTGTATATTAAACCATCAGGGGAACACTCTCTCCTCACTTATACTGTTCACCTGGCGACATGTCTCGTGTGTATTAAACAATCAGGGGAACACACTCTCCTCACTTATACTGTTCACATGGCGACATGTCTCGTGTGTATTAAACAATCAGGGGAACACACTCTCCTCACTTATACTGTTCATTTGGTAACATGTCCCGTCAGTATTCAGCCATCAGGGGAACACACTCTCCTCACTTATACTGTTCACTTGGTGAAATGTCCCGTGTGTATTAAACAATCAGGGGAACACGCTCTCCTCACTTATACTGTTCACCTGGCAACATGTCCCGTCAGTATTAAGCCATGAGGGGAACACACTCTCCACACTTATACAGTTCACTTGGTGAAATGTCCCGTGTATATTAAACAATCAGGGGAACACACTCTCCTCACATACACTGTTCACCTGGCAACATGTCCCGTAATATTATTCAATCTGGTGAACACACTCTCCTCACTTATAGTGTTCACCTGGTGATATGTCCCGTGTGTATTAAACAATCAGGGGAACACATTCTCCTCACTTATACTGTTCACCTGTTGACATGTCCCGTGTGTATTCAACAATCAGGGGAACACACTCTCCTCACTTATACTGTTCACCTGGTAACATGTCCCGTGTATATTAAACCATCAGGGGAACACACTGTCCTCACTTATACTGTTCACCTGTTAACATGTCCCGTGAGTATTAAACAATCAGGGGAACACACCCTCCTCACTTATACTGTTCACCTGGAAACATGTCCCGTGAATATTAAACCATCAGGGGAAAGCACTCTCCTCACTTAGACTTTTCTCCTGGTAACATGTCCCGTCAGTATTAAAACATCAGTTGAACACTGTCTCCTCACTTATACTGTTCACCTGGTAACATGTCCTGTTTGCATTAAACCATCAGGGGAACACACTCTCCTCACTTATCCATTTCATTTGGTGAAATGCCCGTGCTTATTAAACCATAAGGGGAACACTCTCTCCTCACTTATACTGTTCAGCTGGTAACATATCCTGTGTGTATTAAACCATCAGGGGAACACACTCTCCTCACTGAGACTGTTCATCTGGTAACATGTCCCGTCAGTATTAAACCATCAGGGGAACACACTCTCCTCACTTATACTGTTCATCTGGTAACATGTCCCTTCAGTATGAAACCATCAGGGCAACACACTCTCCTCACTTATACTGTTCACCTGGTAACATGTCCTGTGTATATTAAACCATCAGGGGAACATACTCTCCTCACTTATACTGTTCATCTGGTAACATGTGCCGTGCGTGTTAAACCATCAAGGAAACACACTCTCCTCACTTATACTGTTCAACTGGTAACATGTCCCTTGAGTATTAAACAATCAGGGGAACACACTCTCCTCACTTAAACTGTTCACCTGGTAACATGTCCCGTGTGTATTAAACAATCAGGGGAACACACTCTCCTCACTGAGACTGTTCATCTGGTAACATGTCCCGTCAGTATTAAACCATCAAGGGAACACACTCTCCTCACTTTGACTTTTCTCTTTTTAACATATCCCGTGTATATTAAACCATCAGGAGAACACACTCTCCTCACTTATACTTTTCTCTTTTTAACATATCCCGTGCGTAATAAACAACCAGGAGAACACATTCTCCTCACTTATACAGTTGACCTGGTAACATGTCCCGTGTGTATTAAACAATCAGGGGAACACATTCTCCTCACTTTTTCTGTTCACTTGGTAACATGTCCCGTGCGTATTAAACAATCAGGGTACACACTCTCCTCACTTACACTGTTCACCTGGTAACATGTCCTGTGTATATTAAAACATCAGGGGAACACACTCTCTTCACTTACACTGTTCACCTGGTAACATGTCCCGTGTGTATTAAACCATCAGGGGAACACACTCTCCTCACTTATACTGTTCATCTGGTAACATGTACCGTGCGTGTTAAACCATCAAGGAATCACACTCTCCTCACTTATACTGTTCAGCTGGTAACATGTCCCGTGAGTATTAAACAATCAGGGGTACACACTCTCCTCACTTAAACTGTTCACCTGGTAACATGTCCCGTGTGTCTTAAACAATCAGGGGAACACACTCTCCTCACTTATACTGTTCACCTGGTAACATGTCCCTTGTATATTAAACCATCAGGGGAACATACTCTCCTCACTTATACTGTTCACCTGGGAACATGTGCCGTGTATATTAAACCATCAGGGGAACACACTCTCCTCACTTATACTGTTCAGCTGGTAACATGTCCCGTGTATATTAAACAATCAGGGGAACACACTCTCCTCACTTAAACTGTTCACCTGGTAACATGTCCCGTGTGTTTTAAACAATCAGGGGAACACACTCTCCTCAATTATACTGTTCACCTGGTAACATGTCCCGTGTATATTAAACCATCAGGGGAACACACTCTCCTCGCTTATACTGTTCACCTGGAAACATGTCCCGTGAATATTAAACCATCAGGGGAAAGCACTCTCCTCACTTAGACTTTTCTCCTGGTAACATGTCCCGTGCGTATTAAACCATCAGGGGAACACAATCTCCTCACTTATACTGTTCATCTGGTAACATGTCCCGTCAGTATTAAACCATCAGTGGCATACTCTCTCCTCACTTACACTGTTCACCTGGTAACATGTCCTGTTTGCATTAAACCATCAGGGGAACACACTCTCCTCACTTATCCATTTCACTTGGTGAAATGCCCGTGCTTATTAAACCATAAGGGGAACACTCTCTCCTCACTTATACTGTACAGCTGGTAACATATCCTGTGTGTATTAAACCATCAGGGGAGCACACTCTCCTCACTGAGACTGTTCATCTGGTAACATGTCCCGTCAGTATTAAACCATCAGGGGAACACACTCTCCTCACTTTGACTTTTCTCTTTTTAACATATCCCGTGTATATTAAACCATCAGGAGAACACACTCTCCTCACTTATACTTTTCTCTTTTTAACATATCCCGTGCGTATTAAACAACCAGGAGAACACATTCTCCTCACTTATACAGTTGACCTGGTAACATGTCCCGTGTGTATTAAACAATCAGGGGAACACATTCTCCTCACTTTTTCAGTTCACTTGGTAACATGTCCCGTGCGTATTAAACAATCAGGGTACACACTCTCCTCACTTACACTGTTCACCTGGTAACATGTCCTGTGTATATTAAAACATCAGGGGAACACACTCTCTTCACTTACACTGTTCACCTGGTAACATGTCCCGTGTGTATTAAACCATCAGGGGAACACACTCTCCTCACTTATACTGTTCATCTGGTAACATGTACCGTGCGTGTTAAACCATCAAGGAAACACACTCTCCTCACTTACACTGTTCAGCTGGTAACATGTCCCGTGAGTATTAAACAATCAGGGGTACACACTCTCCTCACTTAAACTGTTCACCTGGTAACATGTCCCGTGTGTCTTAAACAATCAGGGGAACACACTCTCCTCACTTATACTGTTCACCTGGTAACATGTCCCTTGTATATTAAACCATCAGGGGAACATACTCTCCTCACTTATACTGTTCACCTGGGAACATGTGCCGTGTATATTAAACCATCAGGGGAACACACTCTCCTCACTTATACTGTTCAGCTGGTAACATGTCCCGTGTATATTAAACCATCAGGGGAACACTCTCTCCTCACTTATACTGTTCACCTGGCGACATGTCTCGTGTGTATTAAACAATCAGGGGAACACACCCTCCTCACTTATACTGTTCACCTGGAAACATGTCCCGTGAATATTAAACCATCAGGGGAAAGCACTCTCCTCACTTAGACTTTTCTCCTGGTAACATGTCCCGTGCGTATTAAACCATCAGGGGAACACACTCTCCTCACTTATACTGTTCATCTGGTAACATGTCCCGTCAGTATTAAACCATCAGTGGAACACTCTCTCCTCACTTATACTGTTCACCTGGTAACATGTCCTGTTTGCATTAAACCATCAGGGGAACACACTCTCCTCAGTTATCCATTTCACTTGGTGAAATGCACGTGCTTATTAAACCATCAGGGGAACACACTCTCCTCACTTATACTTTTCACCTGGTAACATGTCACGTGAGAATAAAACAATCAGGGGAACACACTCTCCTCACTTATACTGTTCACCTGGTAACATGTCCTGTTTGCATTAAACCATCAGGGGAACACACTCTCCTCAGTTATCCATTTCACCTGGTGAAATGCACGTGCTTATTAAACCATCAGGGGAACACACTCTCCTCACTTATACTGTTCACCTGGTAACATGTCACGTGAGAATAAAACAATCAGGGGAACACACTCTCCTCACTTATACTGTTCACCTGGTGACATGTCCCGTCTGTATTAACCCATCAGGTGAACACACTCGCCTCACTTATACTGTTCAACTGGTATCATGTCCCGTGTATATTAAACCATCAGGGGAACACACTCTCCTCACTTATACTGTTCATCTGGTGACATGTCCCGTCTGTATTAACCCATCAGGGGAACACACTCTCCTCACTTATACTGTTCATCTGGTAACATGTCCCGTGTATATAAAACCATCAGGGGAACACACTCTCCTCACTTATACTGTTCACCTGGTAACATGTCCCGTGTATATTAAACCATCAGGGGAACACACTCTCCTCACTTATACTGTTCACCTGGTAACATGTCCTTTGCAAATTTATCCATCAGGGGAAAACATTCTGCTCACTTATACTGTTCACCTGGTGACATGTCCCGTGTGTATTAAACAATCAGGGGAACTGACTCTCCTCACTTATACTGTTCACCCGATGACATGTCCCGTGGGTATTGAACAATCAGGAGAACACACTCTCCTCACTTATACTGTTCACCTGGTAACATGTCCTGTGTATATTAAACCATCAGGGGAACACACTCTCCTCACTTATGCTGTTCACCTGGTGCCATGTCCCGTCAGTATTAAACCATCAGGGGAACACACTCTCCTCAATTATACTGTTCACCCGTTAACATGTCCCGTGCGTGTTAAACCATCAGGGGAACACACTCTCCTCACTTATACTGTTCAACTGGTAGCATGTCCCGTGAGTATTAAACAATCAGGAGAACACACTCTCCTCACTTATACCGTTCACCTGATAACATGTCCCGTGCGTATTAAACAATCAGGGGAACAAACTCTCCACACTTATACTGTTCAAATGGTAATATGCCCTGTGTATATTAAACAATCAGGGGAACAAACTCTCCTCACTCATACAGTTCACCTGGCGAAAAGTCCCGTGTTTATTAAACAATCAGGGGAACACACTCTCCTCACTTATTCAGTTCACCTGGTGAAATGTCCCGTGTGTATTAAACAATCAGGGGAACACACTCTCCTCACTTATACTGTTCACCTGGTGACATGTCCCATCAGTATTAAACAATCAGGGGAACACACTCTCCTCACTTATACTGTTCACCAGGTAACATGTCCCGTGTGTATTAAACCATCAGGGGAACACACTCTCCTCACTTATAATGTTCACCTGGTGACATGTCCCGTGTGTATTAAACAATCAGGGGAACACACTCTCCTCACTTATACTGTTCACCTGGGAACATGTCCCGGGTATATTAAACCATCAGCGGAACACACTCTACTCACTTAATCTGTTCACCTGGTAACATGTCCCGTGCGTGTTAAACCATCAGGGGAACACACTCTCCTCACATATACTGTTCACCTGGTGACATGTCCCGTGTGTATTAAACAATCAGGGGAACACACTCTCCTCACTTATACTGTTCACGTGGTGACATGTCCTGTGTGTATTAAACAATCAGGGGAACACACTCTCCTCATTTATACTGTTCACCTGGTGACATATCCCGTGTCTATTAAACAATCAGGGGATCACACTCTCCTCAATTATACTGTTCACCTGGTAACATGTCCCGTGTATATTAAACCATCAGGGGAACACACTCTCCTCACTTACACAGTTCACCTGGTGACATGTCCCGTGAATATTAAACCATCAGGGGAAAGCACTCTCCTCACTTATACTGTTCGCCTGGTAACATGTCCCGTGTGCATTAAAGCATCAGTGGAACACTCTCTCCTCACTTATACTGTTCACCTGGTAACATGTCCTGTGTGCATTAAATCATCAGTGGAACACTCTCTCCTCACTTATACTGTTCAGCTGGTAACATGTCCCGTGAATATTAAACCATCAGGGGAACACACTCTCCTCACTTATACTGTTCATCTAGTAACATGTCCAGTGAATAATAAACCATCAGGGGAACAAATTCTACTCACTTATCCAGTTCACTTGGTGAAATGCCCGTGCTTAATAAACCATAAGGGGAACACTCTCTCCTCACTTATACTGTTCAGCTGGTAACATATCCTGTGTGTATTAAACCATCAGGGGAACACACTCTCCTCACTTATACTGTTCATCTGGTAACATGTCCCGTCAGTATTAAACCATCAGGGGAACACACTCTCCTCACTTACACAGTTCACCAGGTAACAAGTCCCGTGAATATTAAACCATCAGGGGAACACACTCTCCTCACTTAGACTTTTCTCTTGGTAACATATCCCGTGTATATTAAACCATCAGGAGAACACACTCTCCTCACTTATACTGTTCACCTGGAAACATGTCCCGTGAATATTAAACCATCAGGGGAAAGCACTCTCCTCACTTAGACTTTTCTAGTGGTAACATGCCCCGTGCGTATTAAACCATCAGTGGAACACACTCTCCTCACTTATACTGTTCATCTGGTAACATGTCCCGTCAGTATTAAACCATCAGTGGAACACACTCTCCTCACTTACACTGTTCACCTGGTAACATGTCCCGTGTGTATTAAACAATCAGGGGAACACATTCTCCTCACTTATACTGTTCACTTGGGAACATGTCCCGTATGTATTAAACAAACAGGGGAACACATTCTCCTCACTTATACTGTTCACCTGGTAACATGTCCCGTGTGTATTAAACAAACAGGGGAACACATTCTCCTCACTTATACTGTTCACCTGGTAACATTTCCCGTGTGAATTAAACAATCAGGGGAACACATTCTCCTCACTTAGACTGTTCACTTGGTAACATGTCCCGAGCGTATTAAACAAACAGGTGAACACAATCTCCTCACCAATACTGTTCACCTTGTATCATGTCCTGTGTATATTAAAACATCAGGGGAACACACTCTCCTCACTTATACTGTTCACCTGGTAACATGTCCCGTGTGCATTAAACAATCAGGGGAACACACTCTCCTCACTTATACCGTTCACCTGATAACAAGTCCCGTGTGTATTAAAACATCAGGGGAACACAATCTCCTCACTTATAATGTTCACCTGGTAACATGCCCTGTGTATATTAAACCATCAGGGGAACACACTCTCCTCACTTATACTGTTTACCTGGTAAAATGTCCCGTGTATATTAAACCATCAGGGGAACACACTCTCCTCACTTCTACTGTTCACCTAGTCACCTGTCCCGTGCATATTAAACCATCAGGGGAACACACTCTCCTCACTTATACTGCTCACCCGGTGACATGTCCCGTGTGTATTAAACAATCAGGGGAACACACTCTCCTCACTTATACAGTTCACCTGGTAACATGTCCTGTGTATATTAAACCATCAGGGGAACACACTCTCCTCGATTATACTGTTCACCTGGTGCCATGTCCCGGGTATATTAATCAATCAGGGGAAAACACTCTCCTCACTTATACTGTTCACCTGGTAACATGTCCCATGCGTGTTAAACCATCAGGGGAACACACTCGCCTCACTTCTACTGTTCAGCTGGTAACATGTCCCGTGAGTATTAAACAATCAGGGGAACACACTCTCCTCACTTATACTGTTCACCTGGTAATATGTCCTGTGTGTATTAAACAATCAGGGCAATACACTCGCCTCACCTATACTGTTCATCTGGTAACATGTCCCGTTTATATTAAACCATCAGGGGAACACACTCTCCTCACTTATACTGTTCACATGGTAACATGTCCCGTGTATATTAAACCATCAGGGGAAAACACTCTCCTCCCTTATACTGTTCACCTGGTGACATGTCCCCTGTGTATTAAAGAATCAGGGGAACACACTCTCCTCACTTATACTGTACATCTGGTAAAATGTCCAGTCAGTATTAAACCATCAGGGGAACACACTCTCCTCACTTATACTGTTCACCTGGTGAAATGTCCCGTGCTTATTCAACCATCAGGGGAACACACTCTCCTCACTTATACTGTTCACCAGGCAACATGTCCCTAATTTTAATCAATCTGGTGAACACACTCTCCTCACTTATACTGTTCAACTGGTAACATGTCCCGTGCGTAGTAAACCAACAGGGGAACACATTCTCCTCACTTATACTGTTCACCTGGTAACATGTCCCTTGTGTATTAAACAATCAGGGGAACACATTCTCCTCACTTATACTGTTCACCTGGTAACATGTCCTGTGTATATTAAACCATTAGGGGAACACACTCTCCTCACTTATACTGTTCACCTGGTGACATGTCCCGTCCGTATTAAACAATCAGGGGAACACACTCTCCTCACTTATACTGCTCACCCGGTGACATGTCCCGTGTGTATTAAACAATCAGGGGAACACACTCTCCTCACTTATGCAGTTCACCTGGTGCCATGTCCCGGGTATATTAATCAATCAGGGGAAAACACTCTCCTCACTTATACTGTTCACCTGGTAACATGTCCCATGCGTGTTAAACCATCAGGGGAACACACTCGCCTCACTTATACTGTTCAGCTGGTAACATGTCCCGTGAGTATTAAACAATCAGGGGAACACACTCTCCTCACTTATACTGTTCACCTGGTAATATGTCCTGTGTGTATTAAGCAATCAGGGGAATACACTCTCCTCACTTATACTGTTCACCCGGTAACATGTCCCGTGTATATTAAACCATCAGTGGAACACACTCTCCTCAATTCTACTGTTCACCTGGTAACATGTCCCGTGAATATTAAACCATCAGGGGAAAGCACTCCCCTCACTTATTCTGTTCTCATGGTAACATGTCCCGTGTATATGAAACCATCAGTGGAACACACTCTCCTCACTTATACTGTTCAGCTGGTAACATGTCCCGTGTGCATTAAACAATCAGGAGAACACACTCTCCTCACTTACACTGTTCACCTGATAACATGTCCCGTGTGTATTAAACCATAAGGGGAACACACTCTCCTCACTTATACTGTTCACCTGGTAATATGCCCTGTGTATATTAAACCATCAGGGGAACACACTCTCCTCACTTATACTGTTCACCTGGGAACATGTCCCGTGAATATTAAACCATCAGGGGAACACACTCTCCTCACTTATACTGTTCACCTGGTAACATGCTCCGTGTATATTAAACCATCAGGGGAACACACTCTCCTCACTTATACTGTTCACCTGGTAACATGTACCGTGTATATTAAACCATCAGGGGAACACACTCTCCTCAATTATACATTTCACTTGGTGACATGTCCCGTGCGTAGTGAACAATCAGGGGAACACACTCTCCTCACTTATACTGTTCACCTGGTAACATGTCCCGTGTGTATTGCACAATCAGGGGAACACACTCTCCTCACTTATACTGTTCATGTGGTAACATGTCCCGTGCGTATTAAACAATCAGGGGAACACATTCTCCTCACTTATACTGTTCACTTGGTAACATGTCCCGTGCGTATTAAAGCAACAGGGGAACACATTCTCCTCACTTATACTGTTCACCTGGTAACTTGTCTCCTGTGTATTAAACAATCAGGGGAACACACTCTCCTCACTTATACTGTTCACTTGGTAACATGTCCCGTGTATATTAAACCATCAGGGGAAAACACTCTCCTCACTTATACTGTTCACCTGGTAACATGTGCTGTGTGCATTAAACCATCAGGGGAACACACTCTCCTCACTTATACTGTACACCTGGTAACATGTCCTTTGCATATTTAACCATCAGGGGAAAACATTCTGCTCACTTATACTGTTCACCTGGTGACATGTCCCCTGTGTATTAAACAATCAGGGGAACACACTCTCCTCACTTATACTGTACATCTGGTAACATGTCCCGTCAGTATTAAACCATCAGGGGAACACACTCTCCTCACTTATACTGTTCACCTGGTGACATGTCCCGTGTGTATTAAACAATCAGGGGAACACACTCTCCTCACTAATACTGTTCATCTGGTAACATGTCCGGTCAGTATTAAACCATCAGGGGAACACACACTCCTCACTTTTACAGTTCACTTGGTGAAATGTCCCGTGCTTATTAAACCATCAGGGGAACACACTCTCCTCACTTATACTGTTCACCACGCAACATGTCCCGTAATTTTAATCAATCTGGTGAACACACTCTCCTCACTTATACTGTTCACCTGGTGAAATGTCCCGTGCTTATTAAACCATCAGGGGAACACACTCTCCTCACTTATACTGTTCACCAGGCAACATGTCCCTAATTTTAATCAATCTGGTGAACACACTCTCCTCACTTATACTGTTCACCTGCTAACATGTCCCGTGCGTATTAAACCAACAGGGGAACACATTCTCCTCACTTATACTGTTCACCTGGTGACATGTCCCGTCCGTATTAAACAATCAGGGGAACACACTCTCCTCACTTATACTGCTCACCCGGTGACATGTCCCGTGTGTATTAAACAATCAGGGGAACACACTCTCCTCACTTATACAGTTCACCTGGTAACATGTCCTGTGTATATTAAACCATCAGGGGAACACACTCTCCTCAATTATACTGTTCACCTGATGCCATGTCCCGGGTATATTAATCAATCAGGGGATAACACTCTCCTCACTTATGCTGTTCACCTGGTAACATGTCCCATGCGTGTTAAACCATCAGGGGAACACACTCGCCTCACTGAAACTGTTCAGCTGGTAACATGTCCCGTGAGTATTAAACAATCAGGGGAACACACTCTCCTCACTTATACTGTTCACCTGGTAATATGTCCTGTGTGTATTAAACAATCAGGGGAATACACTCGCCTCACCTATACTGTTCATCTGGTAACATGTCCCGTGTATATTAAACCATCAGGGGAAAACACTCTCCTCACTTATACTGTTCACCTGGTAACATGTCCTGTGTGCATTAAACCATCAGGGGAACACACTCTCCTCACTTATACTGTACACCTGGTAACATGTCCTTTGCATATTTAACCATCAGGGGAAAACATTCTGCTCACTTATACTGTTCACCTGGTGACACGTCCCCTGTGTATTAAAGAATCAGGGGAACACACTCTCCTCACTTATACTGTACATCTGGTAACATGTCCAGTCAGTATTAAACCATCAGGGGAACACACTCTCCTCACTTATACTGTTCACCTGGTGAAATGTCCCGTGCTTATTAAACCATCAGGGGAACACACTCTCGTCACTTATACTGTTCACCAGGCAACATGTCCCTAATTTTAATCAATCTGGTGAACACACTCTCCTCACTTATACTGTTCACCTGGTAACATGTCCCGTGCGTATTAAACCAACAGGGGAACACATTCTCCTCACTTATACTGTTCACCTGGTAACATGTCCCGTGTGTATTAAACAATCAGGGGAACACACTCTCCTCACTTACACTGTTCACCTGGTAACATGTCCTGTGTATATTAAACCATCAGGGGAACACACTCTCCTCACTTATACTGTTCACCTGGTGACATGTCCCGTCCGTATTAAACAATCAGGGGAACACACTCTCCTCACTTATACTGCTCACCCGGTGACATGTCCCGTGTGTATTAGACAATCAGGGGAACACACTCTCCTCACTTATACTGTTCACCAGGCAACATGTCCCTAATTTTAATCAATCTGGTGAGCACACTCTCCTCACTTATACTGTTCACCTGGTAACATGTCCCGTGCGTATTAAACCAACAGGGGAACACATTCTCCTCACTTATACTGTTCACCTGGTAACATGTCCCGTGTGTATTAAACAATCAGGGGAACACATTCTCCTCACTTATACTGTTCACGTGGTAACATGTCCTGTGTATATTAAACCATCAGGGGAACACACTCTCCTCACTTATACTGTTCACCTGTTGACATGTCCCGTCCGTATTACAAAATCAGGGGAACACACTCTCCTCACTTATACTGTTCACCTGGTAACATGTCCTGTGTGCATTAAACCATCAGGGGAACACACTCTCCTCACTTATACTGTACACCTGGTAACATGTCCTTTGCATATTTAACCATCAGGGGAAAGCACTCCCCTCACTTATTCTGTTCTCATGGTAACACGTCCCGTGTATATGAAACCATCAGTGGAACACACTCTCCTCACTTATACTGTTCAGCTGGTAACATGTCCCGTGTGCATTAAACAATCAGGAGAACACACTCTCCTCACTTATACTGTTCACCTGATAACATGTCCCGTGTGTATTAAACCATAAGGGGAACACACTCTCCTCACTTATACTGTTCACCTGGTAATATGCCCTGTGTATATTAAACCATCAGGGGAACACACTCTCCTCACTTATACTGTTCACCTGGGAACATGTCCCGTGAATATTAAACCATCAGGGGAACACACTCTCCTCACTTATACTGTTCACCTGGTAACATGTTCCGTGTATATTAAACCATCAGGGGAACACACTCTCCTCACTTATACTGTTCACCTGGTAACATGTACCGTGTATATTAAACCATCAGGGGAACACACTCTCCTCAATTATACATTTCACTTGGTGACATGTCCCGTGTGTAGTGAACAATCAGGGGAACACACTCTCCTCACTTATACTGTTCACCTGGTAACATGTCCCGTGTGTATTGCACAATCAGGGGAACACACTCCCCTCACTTATACTGTTCACCTGGTAACATGTCCCGTGCGTATTAAACAATCAGGGGAACATATTCTCCTCACTTATACTGTTCACTTGGTAACATGTCCCGTGCGTATTAAAGCAACAGGGGAACACATTCTCCTCACTTATACTGTTCACCTGGTAACATGTCTCCTGTGTATTAAACAATCAGGGGAACACACTCTCCTCACTTATACTGTTCACTTGGTAACATGTCCCGTGTATATTAAACCATCAGGGGAACACACTCTCCTCACTTATACTGTTCACCTGGTAATATGTCCTGTGTGTATTAAACAATCAGGGGAATACACTCGCCTCACCTATACTGTTCATCTGGTAACATGTCCCGTATATATTAAACCATCAGGGGAACACACTCTCCTCACTTATACTGTTCACATGGTAACATGTCCCGTGTATATTAAACCATCAGGGGAAAACACTCTCCTCACTTATACTGTTCACCTGGTAACATGTCCTGTGTGCATTAAACCATCAGGGGAACACTCTCTCCTCACTTATACTGTACACCTGGTAACATGTCCAGTCAGTATTAAACCATCAGGGGAACACACTCTCCTCACTTATACTGTTCACCTGGTGAAATGTCCCGTGCTTATTAAACCATCAGGGGAACACACTCTCGTCACTTATACTGTTCACCAGGCAACATGTCCCTAATTTTAATCAATCTGGTGAACACACTCTCCTCACTTATACTGTTCACCTGGTAACATGTCCCGTGCGTATTAAACCAAAAGGGGAACACATTCTCCTCACATATACTGTTCACCTGGTAACATGTCCCGTGTGTATTAAACAATCAGGGGAACACATTCTCCTCACTTATACTGTTCACCTGGTAACATGTCCTGTGTATATTAAACCATCAGGGGAACACACTCTCCTCACTTATACTGTTCACCTGGTGACATGTCCCGTCCGTATTAAACAATCAGGGGAAAACACTCTCCTCACTTATACTGCTCACCCGGTGACATGTCCCGTGTGTATTAAACAATCAGGGGAACACACTCTCCTCACTTATACTGTTCACCAGGCAACATGTCCCTAATTTTAATCAATCTGGTGAGCACACTCTCCTCACTTATACTGTTCACCTGGTAACATGTCCCGTGCGTATTAAACCAACAGGGGAACACATTCAACTCACTTATACTGTTCACCTGGTAACATGTCCCGTGTGTATTAAACAATCAGGGGAACACATTCTCCTCCCTTATACTGTTCACCTGGTAACATGTCCTGTGTATATTAAACCATCAGGGGAACACACTCTCCTCACTTATACTGTTCACCTGGTGACATGTCCCGTCCGTATTAAACAATCAGGGGAACACACTCTCCTCACTTATACTGCTCACCCGGTGACATGTCCCGTGTGTATTAAACAATCAGGGGAACACACTCTCCTCACTTATACAGTTCACCTGGTAACATGTCCTGTGTATATTAAACCATCAGCGGAACACACTCTCCTCAATTATACTGTTCACCTGGTGCCATGTCCCGGGTATATTAATCAATCAGGGGAAAACACTCTCCTCACTTATACTGTTCACCTGGTAACATGTCCCATGCGTGTTAAACCATCAGGGGAACACACTCGCCTCACTTATACTGTTCAGCTGGTAACATGTCCCGTGAGTATTAAACAATCAGGGGAACACACTCTCCTCACTTATACTGTTCACCTGGTAATATGTCCTGTGTGTATTAAACAATCAGGGGAATACACTCGCCTCACCTATATTGTTCATCTGGTAACATGTCCCGTATATATTAAACCATCAGGGGAACACACTCTCCTCACTTATACTGTTCACATGGTAACATGTCCCGTGTATATTAAACCATCAGGGGAAAACACTCTCCTCACTTATACTGTTCACCTGGTAACATGTCCTGTGTGCATTAACCTATCAGGGGAACACACTCTCCTCACTTATACTGTACATCTGGTAACATGTCCAGTCAGTATTAAACCATCAGGGGAACACACTCTCCTCACTTATACTGTTCACCTGGTGAAATGTCCCGTGCTTATTAAACCATCAGGGGAACACACTCTCCTCACTTATACTGTTCACCAGGCAACATGTCCCTAATTTTAATCAATCTGGTGAACACACTCTCCTCACTTATACTGTTCACCTGGTAACATGTCACGTGCGTATTAAACCAACAGGGGAACACATTCTCCTCACTTATACTGTTCACCTGGTAACATGTCCCGTGTGTATTAAACAATCAGGGGAACACATTCTCCTCACTTATACTGTTCACCTGGTAACATGTCCTGTGTATATTAAACAATCAGGGGAACACACTCTCCTCACTTATACTGCTCACCCGGTGACATGTCCCGTGTGTATTAAACAATCAGGGGAACACACTCTCCTCACTTATACAGTTCACCTGGTGCCATGTCCCGGGTATATTAATCAATCAGGGGAAAACACTCTCCTCACTTATACTGTTCACCTGGTAACATGTCCCATGCGTGTTAAACCATCAGGGGAACACACTCGCCTCACTTATACTGTTCAGCTGGTAACATGTCCCGTGAGTATTAAACAATCAGGGGAACACACTCTCCTCACTTATCCTGTTCACCTGGTAATATGTCCTGTGTGTATTAAACAATCAGGGGAATACACTCTCCTCACTTATACTGTTCACCCGGTAACATGTCCCGTGTATATTAAACCATCAGTGGAACACACTCTCCTCAATTCTACTGTTCACCTGGTAACATGTCCCGTGAATATTAAACCATCAGGGGAAAGCACTCCCCTCACTTATTCTGTTCTCATGGTAACACGTCCCGTGTATATGAAACCATCAGTGGAACACACTCTCCTCACTTATACTGTTCAGCTGGTAACATGTCCCGTGTGCATTAAACAATCAGGAGAACACACTCTCCTCACTTATACTGTTCACCTGATAACATGTCCCGTGTGTATTAAACCATAAGGGGAACACACTCTCCTCACTTATACTGTTCTCCTGGTAATATGCCCTGTGTATATTAAACCATCAGGGGAACACACTCTCCTCACTTATACTGTTCACCTGGGAACATGTCCCGTGAATATTAAACAATCAGGGGAATACACTCTCCTCACTTATACTGTTCACCCGGTAACATGTTCCGTGTATATTAAACCATCAGTGGAACACACTCTCCTCAATTCTACTGTTCACCTGGTAACATGTCCCGTGAATATTAAACCATCAGGGGAAAGCACTCCCCTCACTTATTCTGTTCTCATGGTAACACGTCCCGTGTATATGAAACCAACAGTGGAACACACTCTCCTCACTTATACTGTTCAGCTGGTAACATGTCCCGTGTGCATTAAACAATCAGGAGAACACACTCTCCTCACTTATACTGTTCACCTGATAACATGTCCCGTGTGTATTAAACCATAAGAGGAACACACTCTCCTCACTTATACTGTTCACCTGGTAATATGCCCTGTGTATATTAAACCATCAGTGGAACACACTCTCCTCACTTATACTGTTCACCTGGGAACATGTCCCGTGAATATTAAACCATCAGGGGAACACACTCTCCTCACTTATACTGTTCACCTGGTAACATGTTCCGTGTATATTAAATCATCAGGGGAACACACTCTCCTCACTTATACTGTTCACCTGGTAACATGTACCGTGTATATTAAACCATCAGGGGAACACACTCTCCTCAATTATACATTTCACTTGGTGACATGTCCCGTGTGCAGTGAACAATCAGGGGAACACACTCTCCTCACTTATACTGTTCACCTGGTAACATGTCCCGTGTGTATTGCACAATCAGGGGAACACACTCCCCTCACTTATACTGTTCACCTGGTAACATGTCCCGTGCGTATTAAACAATCAGGGGAACACATTCTCCTCACTTATACTGTTCACTTGGTAACATGTCCCGTGCGTATTAAAGCAACAGGGGAACACATTCTCCTCACTTATACTGTCCACCTGGTAAAATGTCTCCTGTGTATTAAACAATCAGGGGAACACACTCTCCTCACTTATACTGTTCACTTGGTAACATGTCCCGTGTATATTAAACCATCAGGGGAAAACACTCTCCTCACTTATAATGTTCACCTGGTAACATGTCCTGTGTGCATTAAACCATCAGGGGAACACACTCTCCTCACTTATACTGTACACCTGGTAACATGTCCTTTGCATATTTAGCCATCAGGCCAAAACATTCTGCTCACTTATACTGTTCACCTAGTGACATGTCCCCTGTGTATTAAACAATCAGGGGAACACACTCTCCTCACTTATACTGTACATCTGGTAACATGTCCCGTCAGTACTAAACCATCAGGGGAACACACTCTCCTCACTTATACTGTTCACCTGGTGACATGTCCCCTGTGTATTAAACAATCAGGGGAACACACTCTCCTCACTAATACTGTTCATCTGGTAACATGTCCCGTCAGTATTAAACCATCAGGGGAACACACACTCCTCACTTATACATTTCACTTGGTGAAATGTCCCGTGCTTATTAAACCATCAGGGGAACACACTCTCCTCACTTATACTGTTCACCAGGCAACATGTCCCGTAATTTTAATCAATCTGGTGAACACACTCTCCTCACTTTTACTGTTCACCTGGTGAAATGTCCCGTGCTTATTAAACCATCAGGGGAACACACTCTCCTCACTTATACTGTTCACCAGGCAACATGTCCCGTAATTTTAATCAATCTGGTGAACACACTCTCCTCACTTATACTGTTCACCTGGTAACATGTCCCGTGCGTATTAAACCAACAGGGGAACACATTCTCCTCACTTATACTGTTCACCTGGTAACATGTCCCGTGTGTATTAAACAATCAGGGGAACACATTCTCCTCACTTATACTGTTCACCAGGTAACATGTCCTGTGTATATTAAACCATCAGGGGAACACACTCTCCTCACTTATACTGTTCACCTGGTGACATGTCCCGTCCGTATTAAACAATCAGGGGAACACACTCTCCTCACTTATACTGCTCACCCGGTGACATGTCCCGTGTGTATTAAACAATCAGGGGAACACACTCTCCTCACTTATACAGTTCACCTGGTAACATGTCCTGTGTATATTAAACCATCAGGGGAACACACTCTCCTCAATTATACTGTTCACCTGGTGCCATGTCCCGGGTATATTAATCAATCAGGGGAAAACACTCTCCTCACTTATACTGTTCACCTGGTAACATGTCCCATGCGTGTTAAACCATCAGGGGAACACACTCGCCTCACTTATACTGTTCAGCTGGTAACATGTCCCGTGAATATTAAACAATCAGGGGAACACACTCTCCTCACTTATACTGTTCACCTGGTAATATGTCCTGTGTGTATTAAACAATCAGGGGAATACACTCGCCTCACCTATACTGTTCATCTGGTAACATGTCCCGTATATATTAAACCATCAGGGGAACACACTCTCCTCACTTATACTGTTCACATGGTAACATGTCCCGTGTATATTAAACCATCAGGCGAAAACACTCTCCTCACTTATACTGTTCACCTGGTAACATGTCCAGTGTGCATTAAACCATCAGGGGAACACACTCTCCTCACTTATACTGTTCACCTGGTAACATGTCCCGTGCGTATTAAACAATCAGGGGAACACATTCTCCTCACTTATACTGTTCACTTGGTGACATGTCCCGTGCGTATTAAAGCAACAGGGGAACACATTCTCCTCACTTATACTGTTCACCTGGTAACATGTCTCCTGTATATTAAACAATCAGGGGAACACACTCTCCTCACTTATACTGTTCACTTGGTAACATGTCCCGTGTATATTAAACCATCAGGGGAAAACACTCTCCTCACTTATACTGTTCACCTGGTAACATGTCCTGTGTGCATTAAACCATCAGGGGAACACACTCTCCTCACTTATACTGTACACCTGGTAACATGTCCTTTGCATATTTAACCATCAGGGGAAAACATTCTGCTCACTTATACTGTTCACCTGGTGACATGTCCCCTGTGTATTAAACAATCAGGGGAACACACTCTCCTCACTTATACTGTACATCTGGTAACATGTCCCGTCAGTATTAAACCATCAGGGGAACACACTCTCCTCACTTATACTGTTCACCTGGTAACATGTCCCGTGTGTATTAAACAATCAGGGGAACACACTCTCCTCACTAATACTGTTCATCTGTAACATGTCCCGTCAGTATTAAACCATCAGGGGAACACACACTCCTCACTTATACAGTTCACTTGGTGAAATGTCCCGTGCTTATTAAACCATCAGGGGAACACACTCTCCTCACTTATACTGTTCACCAGGCAACATGTCCCGTGAATATTAAACCATCAGGGGAACACACTCTCCTCACTTATACTGTTCACCTGGTAACATGTTCCGTGTATATTAAACCATCAGGGGAACACACTCTCCTCACTTATACTGTTCACCTGGTAACATGTACCGTGTATATTAAACCATCAGGGGAACACACTCTCCTCAATTATACATTTCACTTGGTGACATGTCCCGTGTGTAGTGAACAATCAGGGGAACACACTCTCCTCACTTATACTGTTCACCTGGTAACATGTCCCGTGTGTATTGCACAATCAGGGGAACACACTCCCCTCACTTATACTGTTCACCTGGTAACATGTCCCGTGCGTATTAAACAATCAGGGGAACACATTCTCCTCACTTATACTGTTCACTTGGTAACATGTCCCGTGCGTATTAAAGCAACAGGGGAACACATTCTCCTCACTTATACTGTTCACCTGGTAACATGTCTCCTGTGTATTAAACAATCAGGGGAACACACTCTCCTCACTTATACTGTTCACTTGGTAACATGTCCCGTGTATATTAAACCATCAGGGGAACACACTCTCCTCACTTATACTGTTCACCTGGTAATATGTCCTGTGTGTATTAAACAATCAGGGGAATACACTCGCCTCACCTATACTGTTCATCTGGTAACATGTCCCGTATATATTAAACCATCAGGGGAACACACTCTCCTCACTTATACTGTTCACATGGTAACATGTCCCGTGTATATTAAACCATCAGGGGAAAACACTCTCCTCACTTATACTGTTCACCTGGTAACATGTCCTGTGTGCATTAAACCATCAGGGGAACACACTCTCCTCACTTATACTGTACACCTGGTAACATGTCCAGTCAGTATTAAACCATCAGGGGAACACACTCTCCTCACTTATACTGTTCACCTGGTGAAATGTCCCGTGCTTATTAAACCATCAGGGGAACACACTCTCGTCACTTATACTGTTCACCAGGCAACATGTCCCTAATTTTAATCAATCTGGTGAACACACTCTCCTCACTTATACAGTTCACCTGGTGCCATGTCCCGGGTATATTAATCAATCAGGGGAAAACACTCTCCTCACTTATACTGTTCACCTGGTAACATGTCCCATGCGTGTTAAACCATCAGGGGAACACACTCGCCTCACTTATACTGTTCAGCTGGTAACATGTCCCGTGAGTATTAAACAATCAGGGGAACACACTCTCCTCACTTATCCTGTTCACCTGGTAATATGTCCTGTGTGTATTAAACAATCAGGGGAATACACTCTCCTCACTTATACTGTTCACCCGGTAACATGTCCCGTGTATATTAAACCATCAGTGGAACACACTCTCCTCAATTCTACTGTTCACCTGGTAACATGTCCCGTGAATATTAAACCATCAGGGGAAAGCACTCCCCTCACTTATTCTGTTCTCATGGTAACACGTCCCGTGTATATGAAACCATCAGTGGAACACACTCTCCTCACTTATACTGTTCAGCTGGTAACATGTCCCGTGTGCATTAAACAATCAGGAGAACACACTCTCCTCACTTATAATGTTCACCTGATAACATGTCCCGTGTGTATTAAACCATAAGGGGAACACACTCTCCTCACTTATACTGTTCACCTGGTAATATGCCCTGTGTATATTAAACCATCAGGGGAACACACTCTCCTCACTTATACTGTTCACCTGGGAACATGTCCCGTGAATATTAAACAATCAGGGGAATACACTCTCCTCACTTATACTGTTCACCCGGTAACATGTTCCGTGTATATTAAACCATCAGTGGAACACACTCTCCTCAATTCTACTGTTCACCTGGTAACATGTCCCGTGAATATTAAACCATCAGGGGAAAGCACTCCCCTCACTTATTCTGTTCTCATGGTAACACGTCCCGTGTATATGAAACCAACAGTGGAACACACTCTCCTCACTTATACTGTTCAGCTGGTAACATGTCCCGTGTGCATTAAACAATCAGGAGAACACACTCTCCTCACTTATACTGTTCACCTGATAACATGTCCCGTGTGTATTAAACCATAAGAGGAACACACTCTCCTCACTTATACTGTTCACCTGGTAATATGCCCTGTGTATATTAAACCATCAGGGGAACACACTCTCCTCACTTATACTGTTCACCTGGGAACATGTCCCGTGAATATTAAACCATCAGGGGAACACACTCTCCTCACTTATACTGTTCACCTGGTAACATGTTCCGTGTATATTAAATCATCAGGGGAACACACTCTCCTCACTTATACTGTTCACCTGGTAACATGTACCGTGTATATTAAACCATCAGGGGAACACACTCTCCTCAATTATACATTTCACTTGGTGACATGTCCCGTGTGCAGTGAACAATCAGGGGAACACACTCTCCTCACTTATACTGTTCACCTGGTAACATGTCCCGTGTGTATTGCACAATCAGGGGAACACACTCCCCTCACTTATACTGTTCACCTGGTAACATGTCCCGTGCGTATTAAACAATCAGGGGAACACATTCTCCTCACTTATACTGTTCACTTGGTAACATGTCCCGTGCGTATTAAAGCAACAGGGGAACACATTCTCCTCACTTATACTGTCCACCTGGTAACATGTCTACTGTGTATTAAACAATCAGGGGAACACACTCTCCTCACTTATACTGTTCACTTGGTAACATGTCCCGTGTATATTAAACCATCAGGGGAAAACACTCTCCTCACTTATAATGTTCACCTGGTAACATGTCCTGTGTGCATTAAACCATCAGGGGAACACACTCTCCTCACTTATACTGTACACCTGGTAACATGTCCTTTGCATATTTAGCCATCAGGCCAAAACATTCTGCTCACTTATACTGTTCACCTAGTGACATGTCCCCTGTGTATTAAACAATCAGGGGAACACACTCTCCTCACTTATACTGTACATCTGGTAACATGTCCCGTCAGTACTAAACCATCAGGGGAACACACTCTCCTCACTTGTACTGTTCACCTGGTGACATGTCCCCTGTGTATTAAACAATCAGGGGAACACACTCTCCTCACTAATACTGTTCATCTGGTAACATGTCCCGTCAGTATTAAACCATCAGGGGAACACACACTCCTCACTTATACATTTCACTTGGTGAAATGTCCCGTGCTTATTAAACCATCAGGGGAACACACTCTCCTCACTTATACTGTTCACCAGGCAACATGTCCCGTAATTTTAATCAATCTGGTGAACACACTTTCCTCACTTATACTGTTCACCTGGTGAAATGTCCCGTGCTTATTAAACCATCAGGGGAACACACTCTCCTCACTTATACTGTTCACCAGGCAACATGTCCCGTAATTTTAATCAATCTGGTGAACACACTCTCCTCACTTATACTGTTCACCTGGTAACATGTCCCGTGCGTATTAAACCAACAGGGGAACACATTCTCCTCACTTATACTGTTCACCTGGTAACATGTCCCGTGTGTATTAAACAATCAGGGGAACACATTCTCCTCACTTATAGTGTTCACCAGGTAACATGTCCTGTGTATATTAAACCATCAGGGGAACACACTCTCCTCACTTATACTGTTCACCTGGTGACATGTCCCGTCCGTATTAAACAATCAGGGGAACACACTCTCCTCACTTATACTGCTCACCCGGTGACATGTCCCGTGTGTATTGAACAATCAGGGGAACACACTCTCCTCACTTATACAGTTCACCTGGTAACATGTCCTGTGTATATTAAACCATCAGGGGAACACACTCTCCTCAATTATACTGTTCACCTGGTGCCATGTCCCGGGTATATTAATCAATCAGGGGAAAACACTCTCCTCACTTATACTGTTCACCTGGTAACATGTCCCATGCGTGTTAAACCATCAGGGGAACACACTCGCCTCACTTATACTGTTCAGCTGGTAACATGTCCCGTGAATATTAAACAATCAGGGGAACACACTCTCCTCACTTATACTGTTCACCTGGTAATATGTCCTGTGTGTATTAAACAATCAGGGGAATACACTCGCCTCACCTATACTGTTCATCTGGTAACATGTCCCGTATATATTAAACCATCAGGGGAACACACTCTCCTCACTTATACTGTTCACATGGTAACATGTCCCGTGTATATTAAACCATCAGGCGAAAACACTCTCCTCACTTATACTGTTCACCTGGTAACATGTCCAGTGTGCATTAAACCATCAGGGGAACACACTCTCCTCACTTATACTGTTCACCTGGTAACATGTCCCGTGCGTATTAAACAATCAGGGGAACACATTCTCCTCACTTATACTGTTCACTTGGTGACATGTCCCGTGCGTATTAAAGCAACAGGGGAACACATTCTCCTCACTTATACTGTTCACCTGGTAACATGTCTCCTGTATATTAAACAATCAGGGGAACACACTCTCCTCACTTATACTGTTCACTTGGTAACATGTCCCGTGTATATTAAACCATCAGGGGAAAACACTCTCCTCACTTATACTGTTCACCTGGTAACATGTCCTGTGTGCATTAAACCATCAGGGGAACACACTCTCCTCACTTATACTGTACACCTGGTAACATGTCCTTTGCATATTTAACCATCAGGGGAAAACATTCTGCTCACTTATACTGTTCACCTGGTGACATGTCCCCTGTGTATTAAACAATCAGGGGAACACACTCTCCTCACTTATACTGTACATCTGGTAACATGTCCCGTCAGTATTAAACCATCAGGGGAACACACTCTCCTCACTTATACTGTTCACCTGGTAACATGTCCCGTGTGTATTAAACAATCAGGGGAACACACTCTCCTCACTAATACTGTTCATCTGTAACATGTCCCGTCAGTATTAAACCATCAGGGGAACACACACTCCTCACTTATACAGTTCACTTGGTGAAATGTCCCGTGAATATTAAACCATCAGGGGAACACACTCTCCTCACTTATACTGTTCACCTGGTAACATGTTCCGTGTATATTAAACCATCAGGGGAACACACTCTCCTCACTTATACTGTTCACCTGGTAACATGTACCGTGTATATTAAACCATCAGGGGAACACACTCTCCTCAATTATACATTTCACTTGGTGACATGTCCCGTGTGTAGTGAACAATCAGGGGAACACACTCTCCTCACTTATACTGTTCACCTGGTAACATGTCCCGTGTGTATTGCACAATCAGGGGAACACACTCCCCTCACTTATACTGTTCACCTGGTAACATGTCCCGTGCGTATTAAACAATCAGGGGAACACATTCTCCTCACTTATACTGTTCACTTGGTAACATGTCCCGTGCGTATTAAAGCAACAGGGGAACACATTCTCCTCACTTATACTGTTCACCTGGTAACATGTCTCCTGTGTATTAAACAATCAGGGGAACACACTCTCCTCACTTATACTGTTCACTTGGTAACATGTCCCGTGTATATTAAACCATCAGGGGAACACACTCTCCTCACTTATACTGTTCACCTGGTAATATGTCCTGTGTGTATTAAACAATCAGGGGAATACACTCGCCTCACCTATACTGTTCATCTGGTAACATGTCCCGTATATATTAAACCATCAGGGGAACACACTCTCCTCACTTATACTGTTCACATGGCAACATGTCCCGTGTATATTAAACCATCAGGGGAAAACACTCTCCTCACTTATACTGTTCACCTGGTAACATGTCCTGTGTGCATTAAACCATCAGGGGAACACACTCTCCTCACTTATACTGTACACCTGGTAACATGTCCAGTCAGTATTAAACCATCAGGGGAACACACTCTCCTCACTTATACTGTTCACCTGGTGAAATGTCCCGTGCTTATTAAACCATCAGGGGAACACACTCTCGTCACTTATACTGTTCACCAGGCAACATGTCCCTAATTTTAATCAATCTGGTGAACACACTCTCCTCACTTATACTGTTCACCTGGTAACATGTCCCGTGCGTATTAAACCAAAAGGGGAACACATTCTCCTCACTTATACTGTTCACCTGGTAACATGTCCCGTGTGTATTAAACAATCAGGGGAACACATTCTCCTCACTTATACTGTTCACCTGGTAACATGTCCTGTGTATATTAAACCATCAGGGGAACACACTCTCCTCACTTATACTGTTCACCTGGTGACATGTCCCGTCCGTATTAAACAATCAGGGGAACACACTCTCCTCACTTATACTGTTCACCAGGCAACATGTCCCGTGAATATTAAACCATCAGGGGAACACACTCTCCTCACTTATACTGTTCACCTGGTAACATGTTCCGTGTATATTAAACCATCAGGGGAACACACTCTCCTCACTTATACTGTTCACCTGGTAACATGTACCGTGTATATTAAACCATCAGGGGAACACACTCTCCTCAATTATACATTTCACTTGGTGACATGTCCCGTGTGTAGTGAACAATCAGGGGAACACACTCTCCTCACTTATACTGTTCACCTGGTAACATGTCCCGTGTGTATTGCACAATCAGGGGAACACACTCCCCTCACTTATACTGTTCACCTGGTAACATGTCCCGTGCGTATTAAACAATCAGGGGAACACATTCTCCTCACTTATACTGTTCACTTGGTAACATGTCCCGTGCGTATTAAAGCAACAGGGGAACACATTCTCCTCACTTATACTGTTCACCTGGTAACATGTCTCCTGTGTATTAAACAATCAGGGGAACACACTCTCCTCACTTATACTGTTCACTTGGTAACATGTCCCGTGTATATTAAACCATCAGGGGAACACACTCTCCTCACTTATACTGTTCACCTGGTAATATGTCCTGTGTGTATTAAACAATCAGGGGAATACACTCGCCTCACCTATACTGTTCATCTGGTAACATGTCCCGTATATATTAAACCATCAGGGGAACACACTCTCCTCACTTATACTGTTCACATGGTAACATGTCCCGTGTATATTAAACCATCAGGGGAAAACACTCTCCTCACTTATACTGTTCACCTGGTAACATGTCCTGTGTGCATTAAACCATCAGGGGAACACACTCTCCTCACTTATACTGTACACCTGGTAACATGTCCAGTCAGTATTAAACCATCAGGGGAACACACTCTCCTCACTTATACTGTTCACCTGGTGAAATGTCCCGTGCTTATTAAACCATCAGGGGAACACACTCTCGTCACTTATACTGTTCACCAGGCAACATGTCCCTAATTTTAATCAATCTGGTGAACACACTCTCCTCACTTATACTGTTCACCTGGTAACATGTCCCGTGCGTATTAAACCAAAAGGGGAACACATTCTCCTCACTTATACTGTTCACCTGGTAACATGTCCCGTGTGTATTAAACAATCAGGGGAACACATTCTCCTCACTTATACTGTTCACCTGGTAACATGTCCTGTGTATATTAAACCATCAGGGGAACACACTCTCCTCACTTATACTGTTCACCTGGTGACATGTCCCGTCCGTATTAAACAATCAGGGGAACACACTCTCCTCACTTATACTGCTCACCCGGTGACATGTCCCGTGTGTATTAAACAATCAGGGGAACACACTCTCCTCACTTATACTGTTCACCAGGCAACATGTCCCTAATTTTAATCAATCTGGTGAGCACACTCTCCTCACTTATACTGTTCACCTGGTAACATGTCCCGTGCGTATTAAACCAACAGGGGAACACATTCTACTCACTTATACTGTTCACCTGGTAACATGTCCCGTGTGTATTAAACAATCAGGGGAACACATTCTCCTCCCTTATACTGTTCACCTGGTAACATGTCCTGTGTATATTAAACCATCAGGGGAACACACTCTCCTCACTTATACTGTTCACCTGGTGACATGTCCCGTCCGTATTAAACAATCAGGGGAACACACTCTCCTCACTTATACTGCTCACCCGGTGACATGTCCCGTGTGTATTAAACAATCAGGGGAACACACTCTCCTCACTTATACAGTTCACCTGCTAACATGTCCTGTGTATATTAAACCATCAGGGGAACACACTCTCCTCAATTATACTGTTCACCTGGTGCCATGTCCCGGGTATATTAATCAATCAGGGGAAAACACTCTCCTCACTTATACTGTTCACCTGGTAACATGTCCCATGCGTGTTAAACCATCAGGGGAACACACTCGCCTCACTTATACTGTTCAGCTGGTAACATGTCCCGTGAGTATTAAACAATCAGGGGAACACACTCTCCTCACTTATACTGTTCACCTGGTAATATGTCCTGTGTGTATTAAACAATCAGGGGAATACACTCGCCTCACCTATATTGTTCATCTGGTAACATGTCCAGTATATATTAAACCATCAGGGGAACACACTCTCCTCACTTATACTGTTCACATGGTAACATGTCCCGTGTATATTAAACCATCAGGGGAAAACACTCTCCTCACTTATACTGTTCACCTGGTAACATGTCCTGTGTGCATTAACCTATCAGGGGAACACACTCTCCTCACTTATACTGTACATCTGGTAACATGTCCAGTCAGTATTAAACCATCAGGGGAACACACTCTCCTCACTTATACTGTTCACCTGGTGAAATGTCCCGTGCTTATTAAACCATCAGGGGAACACACTCTCCTCACTTATACTGTTCACCAGGCAACATGTCCCTAATTTTAATCAATCTGGTGAACACACTCTCCTCACTTATACTGTTCACCTGGTAACATGTCACGTGCGTATTAAACCAACAGGGGAACACATTCTCCTCACTTATACTGTTCACCTGGTAACATGTCCCGTGTGTATTAAACAATCAGGGGAACACATTCTCCTCACTTATACTGTTCACCTGGTAACATGTCCTGTGTATATTAAACAATCAGGGGAACACACTCTCCTCACTTATACTGCTCACCCGGTGACATGTCCCGTGTGTATTAAACAATCAGGGGAACACACTCTCCTCACTTATACAGTTCACCTGGTGCCATGTCCCGGGTATATTAATCAATCAGGGGAAAACACTCTCCTCACTTATACTGTTCACCTGGTAACATGTCCCATGCGTGTTAAACCATCAGGGGAACACACTCGCCTCACTTATACTGTTCAGCTGGTAACATGTCCCGTGAGTATTAAACAATCAGGGGAACACACTCTCCTCACTTATCCTGTTCACCTGGTAATATGTCCTGTGTGTATTAAACAATCAGGGGAATACACTCTCCTCACTTATACTGTTCACCCAGTAACATGTCCCGTGTATATTAAACCATCAGTGGAACACACTCTCCTCAATTCTACTGTTCACCTGGTAACATGTCCCGTGAATATTAAACCATCAGGGGAAAGCACTCCCCTCACTTATTCTGTTCTCATGGTAACACGTCCCGTGTATATGAAACCATCAGTGGAACACACTCTCCTCACTTATACTGTTCAGCTGGTAACATGTCCCGTGTGCATTAAAGAATCAGGAGAACACACTCTCCTCACTTATACTGTTCACCTGATAACATGTCCCGTGTGTATTAAACCATAAGGGGAACACACTCTCCTCACTTATACTGTTCACCTGGTAATATGCCCTGTGTATATTAAACCATCAGGGGAACACACTCTCCTCACTTATACTGTTCACCTGGGAACATGTCCCGTGAATATTAAACAATCAGGGGAATACACTCTCCTCACTTATACTGTTCACCCGGTAACATGTTCCGTGTATATTAAACCATCAGTGGAACACACTCTCCTCAATTCTACTGTTCACCTGGTAACATGTCCCGTGAATATTAAACCATCAGGGGAAAGCACTCCCCTCACTTATTCTGTTCTCATGGTAACACGTCCCGTTTATATGAAACCATCAGTGGAACACACTCTCCTCACTTATACTGTTCAGCTGGTAACATGTCCCGTGTCCATTAAACAATCAGGAGAACACACTCTCCTCACTTATACTGTTCACCTGATAACATGTCCCGTGTGTATTAAACCATAAGAGGAACACACTCTCCTCACTTATACTGTTCACCTGGTAATATGCCCTGTGTATATTAAACCATCAGGGGAACACACTCTCCTCACTTATACTGTTCACCTGGTAACATGTTCCGTGTATATTAAACCATCAGGGGAACACACTCTCCTCACTTATACTGTTCACCTGGTAACATGTACCGTGTATATTAAACCATCAGGGGAACACACTCTCCTCAATTATACATTTCACTTGGTGACATGTCCCGTGTGCAGTGAACAATCAGGGGAACACACTCTCCTCACTTATACTGTTCACCTGGTAACATGTCCCGTGTGTATTGCACAATCAGGGGAACACACTCCCCTCACTTATACTGTTCACCTGGTAACATGTCCCGTGCGTATTAAACAATCAGGGGAACACATTCTCCTCACTTATACTGTTCACTTGGTAACATGTCCCGTGCGTATTAAAGCAACAGGGGAACACATTCTCCTCACTTATACTGTTCACCTGGTAACATGTCTCCTGTGTATTAAACAATCAGGGGAACACACTCTCCTCACTTATACTGTTCACTTGGTAACATGTCCCGTGTATATTAAACCATCAGGGGAAAACACTCTCCTCACTTATAATGTTCACCTGGTAACATGTCCTGTGTGCATTAAACCATCAGGGGAACACACTCTCCTCACTTATACTGTACACCTGGTAACATGTCCTTTGCATATTTAGCCATCAGGCCAAAACATTCTGCTCACTTATACTGTTCACCTAGTGACATGTCCCCTGTGTATTAAACAATCAGGGGAACACACTCTCCTCACTTATACTGTACATCTGGTAACATGTCCCGTCAGTACTAAACCATCAGGGGAACACACTCTCCTCACTTATACTGTTCACCTGGTGACATGTCCCCTGTGTATTAAACAATCAGGGGAACACACTCTCCTCACTAATACTGTTCATCTGGTAACATGTCCCGTCAGTATGAAACCATCAGGGGAACACACACTCCTCACTTATACATTTCACTTGGTGAAATGTCCCGTGCTTATTAAACCATCAGGGGAACACACTCTCCTCACTTATACTGTTCACCAGGCAACATGTCCCGTAATTTTAATCAATCTGGTGAACACACTCTCCTCACTTATACTGTTCACCTGGTGAAATGTCCCGTGCTTATTAAACCATCAGGGGAACACACTCTCCTCACTTATACTGTTCACCAGGCAACATGTCCCTAATTTTAATCAATCTGGTGAACACACTCTCCTCACTTATACTGTTCACCTGGTAACATGTCCCGTGCGTATTAAACCAACAGGGGAACACATTCTCCTCACTTATACTGTTCACCTGGTAACATGTCCCGTGTGTATTAAACAATCAGGGGAACACATTCTCCTCACTTATACTGTTCACCAGGTAACATGTCCTATGTATATTAAACCATCAGGGGAACACACTCTCCTCACTTATACTGTTCACCTGGTGACATGTCCCGTCCGTATTAAACAATCAGGGGAAGACACTCTCCTCACTTATACTGCTCACCCGGTGACATGTCCCGTGTGTATTAAACAATCAGGGGAACACACTCTCCTCACTTATACAGTTCACCTGGTAACATGTCCTGTGTATATTAAACCATCAGGGGAACACACTCTCCTCAATTATACTGTTCACCTGGTGCCATGTCCCGGGTATATTAATCAATCAGGGGAAAACACGCTCCTCACTTATACTGTTCACCTGGTAACATGTCCCATGCGTGTTAAACCATCAGGGGAACACACTCGCCTCACTTATACTGTTCAGCTGGTAACATGTCCCGTGAATATTAAACAATCAGGGGAACACACTCTCCTCACTTATACTGTTCACCTGGTAATATGTCCTGTGTGTATTAAACAATCAGGGGAATACACTCGCCTCACCTATACTGTTCATCTGGTAACATGTCCCGTATATATTAAACCATCAGGGGAACACACTCTCCTCACTTATACTGTTCACATGGTAACATGTCCCGTGTATATTAAACCATCAGGCGAAAACACTCTCCTCACTTATACTGTTCACCTGGTAACATGTCCAGTGTGCATTAAACCATCAGGGGAACACACTCTCCTCACTTATACTGTTCACCTGGTAACATGTCCCGTGCGTATTAAACAATCAGGGGAACACATTCTCCTCACTTATACTGTTCACTTGGTGACATGTCCCGTGCGTATTAAAGCAACAGGGGAACACATTCTCCTCACTTATACTGTTCACCTGGTAACATGTCTCCTGTATATTAAACAATCAGGGGAACACACTCTCCTCACTTATACTGTTCACTTGGTAACATGTCCCGTGTATATTAAACCATCAGGGGAAAACACTCTCCTCACTTATACTGTTCACCTGGTAACATGTCCTGTGTGCATTAAACCATCAGGGGAACACACTCTCCTCACTTATACTGTACACCTGGTAACATGTCCTTTGCATATTTAACCATCAGGGGAAAACATTCTGCTCACTTATACTGTTCACCTGGTGACATGTCCCCTGTGTATTAAACAATCAGGGGAACACACTCTCCTCACTTATACTGTACATCTGGTAACATGTCCCGTCAGTATTAAACCATCAGGGGAACACACTCTCCTCACTTATACTGTTCACCTGGTGACATGTCCCGTGTGTATTAAACAATCAGGGGAACACACTCTCCTCACTAATACTGTTCATCTGTAACATGTCCCGTCAGTATTAAACCATCAGGGGAACACACACTCCTCACTTATACAGTTCACTTGGTGAAATGTCCCGTGCTTATTAAACCATCAGGGGAACACACTCTCCTCACTTATACTGTTCACCAGGCAACATGTCCCTAATTTTAATCAATCTGGTGAACACACTCTCCTCACTTATACTGTTCACCTGGTAACATGTCCCGTGCGTATTAAACCAACAGGGGAACACATTCTCCTCACTTATACTGTTCACCTGGTAACATGTCCTGTGTATATTAAACAATCAGGGGAACACATTCTCCTCACTTATACTGTTCACCTCGTAATATGTCGTGTGTGTATTAAACAATCAGGGGAATACACTCTCCTCACTTATACTGTTCACCCGGTAACATGTCCCGTGTATATTAAACCATCAGTGGAACACACTCTCCTCAATTCTACTGTTCACCTGGTAACATGTCCCGTGAATATTAAACCATCAGGGGAAAGCACTCCCCTCACTTATTCTGTTCACCTGGTAACATGTCCCGTGCGTATTAAACAATCAGGGGAACACATTCTCCTCACTTATACTGTTCACTTGGTGACATGTCCCGTGCGTATTAAAGCAACAGGGGAACACATTCTCCTCACTTATACTGTTCACCTGGTAACATGTCCTGTGTATATTAAACAATCAGGGGAACACATTCTCCTCACTTATACTGTTCACCTCATAATATGTCGTGTGTGTATTAAACAATCAGGGGAATACACTCTCCTCACTTATACTGTTCACCCGGTAACATGTCCCGTGTATATTAAACCATCAGTGGAACACACTCTCCTCAATTCTACTGTTCACCTGGTAACATGTCCCGTGAATATTAAACCATCAGGGGAAAGCACTCCCCTCACTTATTCTGTTCTCATGGTAACATGTCCCGTGTATATGAAACCATCAGTGGAACACAGTCTCCTCACTTATACTGTTCAGCTGGTCACATGTCCCGTGTGCATTAAACAATCAGGAGAACACACTCTCCTCACTTATACTGTTCACCTGATAACATGTCCCGTGTGTATTAAACCATAAGGGGAACACACTCTCCTCACTTATACTGTTCACCTGGTAATATGCCCTGTGTATATTAAACCATCAGGGGAACACACTCTCCTCACTTATACTGTTCACCTGGGAACATGTCCCGTGAATATTAAACCATCAGGGGAACACACTCTCCTCACTTATACTGTTCACCTGGTAACATGTTCCGTGTATATTAAACCATCAGGGGAACATACTCTCCTCACTTATACTGTTCACCTGGTAACATGTACCGTGTATATTAAACCATCAGGGGAACACACTCTCCTCAATTATACATTTCACTTGGTGACATGTCCCGTGTGTCGTGAACAATCAGGGGAACACAGTCTCCTCACTTATACTGTTCACCTGGTAACATGTCCCGTGTGTATTGCACAATCAGGGGAACACACTCTCCTCACTTATACTGTTCACCTGGTAACATGTCCCGTGCGTATTAAACAATCAGGGGAACACATTCTCCTCACTTATACTGTTCACCTGGTAACATGTCCCGTGCGTATTAAAGCAACAGGGGAACACATTCTCCTCACTTATACTGTTCACCTGGTAACATGTCTCCTGTGTATTAAACAATCAGGGGAACACACTCTCCTCACTTATACTGTTCACTTGGTAACATGTCCCGTGTATATTAAACCATCAGGGGAAAACACTCTCCTCACTTATACTGTTCACCTGGTAACATGTCCTGTGTGCATTAAACCATCAGGGGAACACACTCTCCTCACTTATACTGTACACCTGGTAACATGTCCTTTGCATATTTAACCATCAGGGGAAAACATTCTGCTCACTTATACTGTTCACCTGGTGACATGTCCCCTGTGTATTAAACAATCAGGGGAACACACTCTCCTCACTTATACTGTACATCTGGTAACATGTCCCGTCAGTATTAAACCATCAGGGGAACACACTCTCCTCACCTATACTGTTCACCTGGTGACATGTCCCGTGTGTATTAAACAATCATGGGAACACACTCTCCTCACTAATACTGTTCATCTGGTAACATGTCCCGTCAGTATTAAACCATCAGGGGAACACACAGTCCTCACTTATACAGTTCACTTGGTGAAATGTCCCGTGCTTATTAAACCATCAGGGGAACACACTCTCCTTACTTATACTGTTCACCAGGCAACATGTCCCGTAATTTTATTCAATCTGGTGAACACATTCTCCTCACTTATACTGTTCACCTGGTAACATGTCCCGTGTGTATTAAACAATCAGGGGAACACACTCTCCTCACATATACCGTTCACCTGATAACATGTCCCGTGTGTATTAAAACATCAGGGGAACACAATCTCCTCACTTATACTGTTCACCTGGTAACATGCCCTGTGTATATTAAACCATCAGGGGATCACACTCTCCTCACTTATACTGTTTACCTGGTAACATGTCCCGTGTATATTAAACCATCAGGGGAACACACTCTCCTCACTTATACTGTTCACCTGGTTACATATCCCGTGTATATTAAACCATCAGGGGAACACACTCTCCTCACTTACACTGTTCACGTGGTAAAATGTCCTGTGTGCATTAAACCATCAGGGGAACACTCTCCTGACTTATACAGTTCACTTGGTGACATGTCCCGTGCGTATTAAACGATCAGGTGAACACACTCGCCTCACTTATGCTGTTCATCTGGTAACATGTCCCGTTTATATTAAACCATCAGGGGAACACACTCTCCTCACTTGTACTGTTCACCTGGTAACATGTCCCGTGTATATTAAATCATCAGGGGAAAACACTCTCCTCACTTATACTTTTCACCTGGTAACATGTCCTGTGTGCATTAAACCATCAGGGGAACACACTCTCCTCACTTATACTGTACACCTGGTAACATGTCCTTTGCATATTTCACCATCAGGGGAAAACACTCTCCTCACTTATACTGTTCACCTTGTAACATGTCCTGTGTGTATTAAACAATCAGGGGAACACACTCTCCTCACTTATATTGTACATCTGGTAACATGTCCTGTCAGTATTAAACCATCAGTGGAACACACTCTCCTCACTTACACTGTTCACCTGGTGACATGTCCCGTGTATATTAAACCATTAGGGGAACACACTCTCCTCAATTATACTGTTCACCTGGTAACATGTCCCGTGAATATTAAACCATCAGGGGAAAGCACTCTCCTCACTTATTCTGTTCTCATGGTAACATGTCCCGTGTATATGAAACGATCAGGGGAACACACTCTCCTCACTTATACTGTTCAGCTGGTAACATGTCCCGTGTGCATTAAACAATCAGGGGAACACACTCTCCTCACTTATACTGTTCACCTGCTAACATGTCCCGTGTGTATTAAACCATAAGGGGAACACACTCTCCTCACGTATACTGTTCACCTGGTAATACGCCCTGTGTATATTAAACCATCAGGGGAACACACTCTCCTCACTTACACTGTTCACCTGGGAACATGTCCCGTGAATATTAAACCATCAGGGGAACACACTCTCCTCACTTATACTGTTCACCTGGTAACATGTTCCGTGTATATTAAACCATCAGGGGAACACACTCTCCTCACTTATACTGTTCACCTGGTGCCATGTCCCGGGGAAAATCAATCAGGGGAAAACACTCTCCTCACTTATACTGTTCACCTGGTAAAATGTCCCGTGTGCATTAAACAATCAGGGGAACACACTCTCCTCACTTATACCGTTCACCTGATAACATGTCCCGTGTGTATTAAACCATCAGGGGAACACAATCTCCTCACTTATACTGTTCACCTGGTAACATGTCCCGTGTATATTAAACCATCTGGGGAACACACTCTCCTCACTTATACTGCTCACCCGGTGACATGTCCCGTGTGTATTAAACAATCAGGGGAACACACTCTCCTCACTTATACAGTTCACCTGGTAACATGTCCTGTGTATATTAAACCATCAGGGGAACACACTCTCCTCAATTATACTGTTCACCTGGTGCCATGTCCCGGGGAAAATCAATCAGGGGAAAACACTCTCCTCACTTATACTGCTCACCCGGTAACATGTCCCGTGCGTGTTAAACCATCAGGGGAACTCACTCTCCTCACTTATACTGTTCAGCTGTTAACATGTCCCGTGAGTATTAAACAATCAGGGGAACACACTCTCCTCACTTATACTGTTCACCTGGTAATATGTCCTGTGTGTATTAAACAATCAGGGGAATACACTCTCCTCACTTATACTGTTCACCTGGTAACATGTCCCGTGTATATTAAACCATTAGGGGAACACGCTCTCCTCAATTATACTGTTCACCTGGTAACATGTCCCGTGAATATTAAACCTTCAGGGGAAAGCACTCTCCTCACTTATTCTGTTCTCATGGTAACATGTCCCGTGTATATGAAACGATCAGGGGAACACACTCTCCTCACTTATACTGTTCAGCTGGTAACATGTCCCGTGTGCATTGAACAATCAGGGGAACACACTATCCTCACTTATACTGTTCACCTGATAAAATGTCCCGTGTGTATTAAACCATAAGGGGAACACACTCTCCTCACTTATACTGTTCACCTGGTAATACGCCCTGTGTATATTAAACCATCAGGGGAACACAATCTCCTCACTTACATTGTTCACCTGGGAACATGTCCCCTGAATATTAAACCATCAGGGGAACACACTCTCCTCACTTATACTGTTCACCTGGTAACATGTTCCGTGTATATTAAACCATCAGGGGAACACACTCTCCTCACTTATACTGTTCACCTGGTAACATGTACCGTGTATATTAAACCATCAGGGGAACACACTCTCCTCAATTATACATTTCACTTGGTGACATGTCCCGTGTGTAGTGAACAATCAGGGGAACACACTCTCCTCACTTATACTGTTCACCTGGTAACATGTCCCGTGTGTATTGAACAATCAGGGGAACACACTCTCCTCACTTATACCGTTCACCTGGTAACATGTCCCGTGCGTATTAAACAATCATGGGAACACATTTTCCTCACTTATACTGTTCACTTGGTAACATGTCCCGTGCGTATTAAAGCAACAGGGGAACAAACTCTCCTCACTTATACTGTTCACTTGGTAACATGTCCCGTGCTTATTAAACAAACAGGGGAACACATTCTCCTCAATTATACTGTTCACCTGGTAACATGTCCCGTGTGTATTAAACTATCAGGGGAACACATTCTCCTCACTTATACTGTTCACTTGGTAACATGTCCCTTGCGTATTAAACAAACAGGGGAACACATTCTCCTCACTTATACTGTTCACCTGGAAACATGTCCCGTGTGTATTAAACAATCAGGGGAACACATTCTCCTCACTTATACTGTTCACCTGGGAACATGTCCCGTGAATATTAAACCATCAGGGGAACACACTCTCCTCACTTATACTGTTCACCTGGTAACATGTTCCGTGTATATTAAACCATCAGGGGAACACACTCTCCTCACTTATACTGTTCACCTGGTAACATGTACCGTGTATAATAAACCATCAGGGGAGCACACTCTCCTCACTTATACAGTTCACCTGGTAAAATGTCCCGTGTGCATTAAACAATCAGGGGAACACACTCTCCTCACTTATACCGTTCACCAGATAACATGTCCCGTGTGTATTAAACCATCTGGGGAACACACTCTCCTCCCTTATACTGCTCACCCGGTGACATGTCCCGTGAATATTAAACCATCAGGGGAAAGCACTCTCCTGACTTATTCTGTTCTCATGGTAACATGTCCCGTGTATATGAAACGATCAGGGGAACACACTCTCCTCACTTATACTGTTCACTTGGTAACTTGTCCCGTGCTTATTAAACAAACAGGGGAACACATTCTCCTCAATTATACTGTTCACCTGGTAACATGTCCCGTGTGTATTAAACAATCAGGAGAACACATTCTCCTCACTTATACTGTTCACTTGGTAACATGTCCCTTGCGTATTAAACAAACAGGGGAACACATTCTCCTCACTTATACTGTTCACCTGGAAATATGTCCCGTGTGTATTAAACAAACAGGGGAACACATTCTCCTCACTTCTACTGTTCACCTGGTAACATGTCCCGTGCGTGTTAAACCATCAGGGGAACACACTCTCCTCACTTATACTGTTCACCTGGTAACATGTCCCGTGCGTGTTAAACCATCAGGGGAACACACTCTCCTCACTTATACTGTTCACCTGGTGCCATGTCCCGGGTATATTAAACAATCAGGGGAATACACTGTCCTCACTTACACTGTTCACCTGGTAACATGTCCCGTGTATATTAAACCATCAGGGGAACACACTCTCCTCACTTATACTGTTCACCTGGTATAATGTCCCGTGCGTGTTAAACCATCAGGGGAACACACTCTCCTCACTTATACGGTTCACCTGGTATAATGTCCCGTGCGTGTTAAACCATCAGGGGAACACTCTCTCCTCACTTATACTGTTCACCTGGCAACATGTCCCGTGAGTATTAAACAATCAGGGGAACAGACTCTCCTCACTTATACTGTTCACCTGGTAAAATGTCCCGTGCGTGTTAAACCATCAGGGGAACACACTCTCCTCACTTATACTGTTCACCTGGCAACATGTCCCGTGAGTATTAAACAATCAGGGGAAAACACTCTCCTCACTTATACTGTTCACCTGGCAACATGTCCTGTGAAAATTAAACCATCAGGGGAACACCTTCTCCTCACTTATACTGTTCACCTGGTAACATGTCCTGTGTGTATTAAACCATCAGAGGAACACACTCTCCTCACTTCTACTATTCACCTGGTAACATGTCCCGTGAATATTAAACCATCAGGGGAAAGCACTCTACTCACTTATCCTGTTCACCTGGTAACATGTCCCGTGTGCATTAAACCATCAGGGGAACACACACTCCTCACTTATACTGTTCACCTGGTGACATGTCCCGTCAGTATTAAACAATCAGGGGAACACACTCTCCTCAATTATACTGTTCACCTGCTGTCTTGTCCCTGGTATATTAAACCATCAGCGGAACACACTCTCCTCACTTATACTGTTCACCTGGCAACATGTCCCGTGAGTATTAAACAATCAGGGGAACACACTCTCCTCACTTATACTGTTGACCTGGTGACATGTCCCGTCAGTATTAAACAATCAGGGGAACTCACTCTCCTCACTTATACTGTTCACCTGGTAACATGTCCCGTGTATATTTACCCATCAGGGGAACACCTTCTCCTCACTTATACTGTTCACATGGTAACATGTCCTGTGTGTATTAAACCATCAGAGGAACACACTCTCCTCACTTATACTATTCACCTGGTAACATGTCCCGTGAATATTAAACCATCAGGGGAAAGCACTCTCCTCACTTATCCTGTTCACCTGGTAACATGTCCCGTGTGCATTAAACCATCAGGGGAACACACTCTCCTCACTTATACTGTTCACCTGGTGACATGTCCCGTCAGTATTAAACAATCAGGGGAACACACTCTCCTCAATTATACTGTTCACCTGCTGACTTGTCCCGGGTATATTAAACCATCAGCGGAACACACTCTCCTCACTTATACTGTTCACCTGGCAACATGTCCCGTGAGTATTAAACAATCAGGGGAACACACTCTCTTCACTTATACTGTTGACCTGGTGACATGTCCCGTCAGTATTAAACAATCAGGGGAACTCACTCTCCTCACTTATACAGTTCACCTGGTGACATGTCCCGTCAGTATTAAACAATCAGGGGAACACACTCTCTTCACTTATACTGTTGACCTGGTGACATGTCCCGTCAGTATTAAACAATCAGGGGAACTCACTCTCCTCACTTATACTGTTCACCTGGTAACATGTACCTTGTATATTAAACCATAAGGGGAACACACTCTCCTCAATTATACATTTCACTTGGTGACATGTCCTGTGTATATTAAACCATCAGGGTAACACACTCTCCTCACTTATACTGTTCACCTGGTAACATGTACCTTGTATATTAAACCATCAGGGGAACACACACTCCTCAATTATACATTTCACTTGGTGACATGTCCTGTGTATATTAAACCATCATGGGAACACAATCTCCTCACTTATACTGTTCACCAGGTGACATGTCCCATGAGTAATAAACCATCAGGGGAACACACTCTCCTCACTTATACTGTTCACCAGGTGACATGTCCCGTGTGTATTGAACATTCAGGAGAACACACTCTCCTCACTTATACTGTTCACCTGGTAACATGTCCCGTGTACATTAAACCATCAGGGGAACACACTCTCCTCACTTATACTGTTCACCAGGTGACATGTACCGTGTGTATTAAACCATCAGGGGAACACACTCTCCTCACTTATATCGTTCACCAGGTGACATGTCCCGTGTGTATTAAACCATCAGGGGAACACACTCTCCTCACTTATACTGTTCACCTGGCAACAAGTCCCGTGAGTATTAAACAATCAGGGGAACACACTCTCCTCACGTATACTGTTCACCTGGTAACATGTCCCGTGCGTGTTAAACCATCAGGGGAACACACTCTCCTCACTTATACTCTTCACCTGGTGACATGTCCCGTGCGTGTTAAACCATCAGGGGAACACACTCTCCTCACTTATACTGTTCACCTGGTAACATGTCCCGTGCGTGTTAAACCATCAGGGGAACACACTCTCCTCACTTATACTGTTCACCTGGCGACATGTCCCTTGAGTATTAAACAATCAGGGGAACACACTCTCCTCACTTATACTGTTCACCTGGCAACATGTCCTGTGAAAATTAAACCATCAGGGGAACACCTTCTCCTCATTTATACTGTTCACCTGGTAACATGTCCTGTGTGTATTAAACCATCAGAGGAACACACTCTCCTCACTTATACTATTCACCTGCTAACATGTCCCGTGAATATTAAACCCTCAGGGGAAAGCACTCTCCTCACTTATACTGTTCACCTGGTAACATGTCCCGTGTGCATTAAACCATCAGGGGAACACACTCTCCTCACTTATACTGTTCACCTGCTGACTTGTCCCGGTTATATTAAACCATCAGCGGAACACTCTCTCCTCACTTATACTGTTGACCTGGTGACATGTCCCGTCAGTATTAAGCAATCAGGGGAACTCACTCTCCTCACTTATACTGTTCACCTGGTAACATATCCTGTGTATATTAAACCATCAGGGGAACACACTCTCCTCACTTTTCCTGTTCACCTGGCAACATGTCCCGTGAGTATTAAACAATCAGGGGAACACACTCTCCTCACTTATACTGTTGACCAGGTGACATGTCCCGTCATTTCTAAACAATCAGGGGAACTCACTCTCCTCACTTATACTGTTCACCTGGTAACATGTCCCGTGTATATTAAACCATCAGCGGAACACACTCTCCTCACTAATACTGTTCACCTGGTAACATGTCCCGTGCGTGTTGAACCATCAGGGGAACACACTCTCCTCTCATACACTGTTCTCCTGGTAACATGTCCCGTGAGTATTAAACAATCAGGGGAACACACTCTCCTCACTTATACTGTTCACCTGGTAACATGTCCTGTGTATATTAAACCATCAGGGGAACACATTCTCCTCACTTATACTGTTCACCTGGTAACATGTCCCGTGAATATTAAACCATCAGGGGAAAGCACTCTCCTCACTTATACTGTTCACCTGGTACCATGTCCCGTGTGCATTAAACCATCAGGGGAACACACTCTCCTCACTTATACTGTTCACCTGGTGACATGTCCCGTCAGTATTAAACAATCAGGGGAACTCACTCTCCTCACTTATACTCTTCACCTGGTAACATGTCCCGTGCGTATTAAACCATCAGGGGAACACACTCTCCTCACTTATACTGTTCAGCTGGTAACATGTCCCGTGAGTATTAAACAATCAGGGAACACACTCTCCTCACATATACTGTTCACCTGGTAATATGTGCTGTGTGTGTTCAACAATCAGGGGAACACACGCTCCTCACTTATACTGTTCACCTGGCAACATGTCCCGTGAGTATTAAACAATCAGGGGAACACACTCTCCTCACTTATACTGTTCACCAGGTAACATGTCCCGTGCGTGTTAAACCATCAGGGGAACACACTCTCCTCACTTATACTCTTCACCTGGTGACATGTCCCGTGCGTGTTAAACCATCAGGGGAACACACTCTCCTCACTTATACTGTTCACCTGGTAACATGTCCCGTGCGTGTTAAACCATCAGGGGAACACACTCTCCTCACTTATACTGTTCACCTGGCGACATGTCCCTTGAGTATTAAACAATCAGGGGAACACACTCTCCTCACTTATACTGTTCACCTGGCAACATGTCCTGTGAAAATTAAACCATCAGGGGAACACCTTCTCCTCATTTATACTGTTCACCTGGTAACATGTCCTGTGTGTATTAAACCATCAGAGGAACACACTCTCCTCACTTATACTATTCACCTGCTAACATGTCCCGTGAATATTAAACCCTCAGGGGAAAGCACTCTCCTCACTTATACTGTTCACCTGGTAACATGTCCCGTGTGCATTAAACCATCAGGGGAACACACTCTCCTCACTTATACTGTTCACCTGCTGACTTGTCCCGGTTATATTAAACCATCAGCGGAACACTCTCTCCTCACTTATACTGTTGACCTGGTGACATGTCCCGTCAGTATTAAGCAATCAGGGGAACTCACTCTCCTCACTTATACTGTTCACCTGGTAACATATCCTGTGTATATTAAACCATCAGGGGAACACACTCTCCTCACTTTTCCTGTTCACCTGGCAACATGTCCCGTGAGTATTAAACAATCAGGGGAACACACTCTCCTCACTTATACTGTTGACCAGGTGACATGTCCCGTCATTTTTAAACAATCAGGGGAACTCACTCTCCTCACTTATACTGTTCACCTGGTAACATGTCCCGTGTATATTAAACCATCAGCGGAACACACTCTCCTCACTAATACTGTTCACCTGGTAACATGTCCCGTGCGTGTTGAACCATCAGGGGAACACACTCTCCTCTCATACACTGTTCTCCTGGTAACATGTCCCGTGAGTATTAAACAATCAGGGGAACACACTCTCCTCACTTATACTGTTCACCTGGTAACATGTCCTGTGTATATTAAACCATCAGGGGAACACATTCTCCTCACTTATACTGTTCACCTGGTAACATGTCCCGTGAATATTAAACCATCAGGGGAAAGCACTCTCCTCACTTATACTGTTCACCTGGTACCATGTCCCGTGTGCATTAAACCATCAGGGGAACACACTCTCCTCACTTATACTGTTCACCTGGTGACATGTCCCGTCAGTATTAAACAATCAGGGGAACTCACTCTCCTCACTTATACTCTTCACCTGGTAACATGTCCCGTGCGTATTAAACCATCAGGGGAACACACTCTCCTCACTTATACTGTTCAGCTGGTAACATGTCCCGTGAGTATTAAACAATCAGGGAACACACTCTCCTCACATATACTGTTCACCTGGTAATATGTGCTGTGTGTGTTCAACAATCAGGGGAACACACGCTCCTCACTTATACTGTTCACCTGGCAACATGTCCCGTGAGTATTAAACAATCAGGGGAACACACTCTCCTCACTTATACTGTTCACCAGGTAACATGTCCCGTGCGTGTTAAACCATCAGGGGAACACACTCTCCTCACTTATACTCTTCACCTGGTGACATGTCCCGTGCGTGTTAAACCATCAGGGGAACACACTCTCCTCACTTATACTGTTCACCTGGTAACATGTCCCGTGCGTGTTAAACCATCAGGGGAACACACTCTCCTCACTTATACTGTTCACCTGGCGACATGTCCCTTGAGTATTAAACAATCAGGGGAACACACTCTCCTCACTTATACTGTTCACCTGGCAACATGTCCTGTGAAAATTAAACCATCAGGGGAACACCTTCTCCTCATTTATACTGTTCACCTGGTAACATGTCCTGTGTGTATTAAACCATCAGAGGAACACACTCTCCTCACTTATACTATTCACCTGCTAACATGTCCCGTGAATATTAAACCCTCAGGGGAAAGCACTCTCCTCACTTATACTGTTCACCTGGTAACATGTCCCGTGTGCATTAAACCATCAGGGGAACACACTCTCCTCACTTATACTGTTCACCTGCTGACTTGTCCCGGTTATATTAAACCATCAGCGGAACACTCTCTCCTCACTTATACTGTTGACCTGGTGACATGTCCCGTCAGTATTAAGCAATCAGGGGAACTCACTCTCCTCACTTATACTGTTCACCTGGTAACATATCCTGTGTATATTAAACCATCAGGGGAACACACTCTCCTCACTTTTCCTGTTCACCTGGCAACATGTCCCGTGAGTATTAAACAATCAGGGGAACACACTCTCCTCACTTATACTGTTGACCAGGTGACATGTCCCGTCATTTTTAAACAATCAGGGGAACTCACTCTCCTCACTTATACTGTTCACCTGGTAACATGTCCCGTGTATATTAAACCATCAGCGGAACACACTCTCCTCACTAATACTGTTCACCTGGTAACATGTCCCGTGCGTGTTGAACCATCAGGGGAACACACTCTCCTCTCATACACTGTTCTCCTGGTAACATGTCCCGTGAGTATTAAACAATCAGGGGAACACACTCTCCTCACTTATACTGTTCACCTGGTAACATGTCCTGTGTATATTAAACCATCAGGGGAACACATTCTCCTCACTTATACTGTTCACCTGGTAACATGTCCCGTGAATATTAAACCATCAGGGGAAAGCACTCTCCTCACTTATACTGTTCACCTGGTACCATGTCCCGTGTGCATTAAACCATCAGGGGAACACACTCTCCTCACTTATACTGTTCACCTGGTGACATGTCCCGTCAGTATTAAACAATCAGGGGAACTCACTCTCCTCACTTATACTCTTCACCTGGTAACATGTCCCGTGCGTATTAAACCATCAGGGGAACACACTCTCCTCACTTATACTGTTCAGCTGGTAACATGTCCCGTGAGTATTAAACAATCAGGGAACACACTCTCCTCACATATACTGTTCACCTGGTAATATGTGCTGTGTGTGTTCAACAATCAGGGGAACACACGCTCCTCACTTATACTGTTCACCTGGCAACATGTCCCGTGAGTATTAAACAATCAGGGGAACACACTCTCCTCACTTATACTGTTCACCAGGTAACATGTCCCGTGCGTGTTAAACCATCAGGGGAACACACTCTCCTCACTTATACTGTTCACCTGGCAACATGTCCCGTGAGTATTAAACAATCAGGGGAACACACTCTCCTCACTTATCCTGTTCACCTGGTGACATGTCCCGTGTGTATTAAACAATCAGGGGAACACACTCTCCTCACTTATACTGTTCACCTGGTAACATGTCCCCTGTATATTAAACCATCAGGGGAACAAACTCTCATCAATTACACATTTCACTTGGTGACATGTCCTGTGTATATTAAACCATCAGGGGAACACATCTCCTCAATTATACATTTCACTTGGTGACATGTCCTGTGTATATTAAACCATCAGGGGAACACACTCTCCTCACTTATACTGTTCACCAGGTGACATGTCCCGTGTGTATTAAACCATCAGGGGAACACACTCTCCTCACTTATACTGTTCACCAGGTGACATGTCCCGTGTGTATTGAACATTCAGGAGAACACACTTTCCTCACTTATACAGTTCACCTGGTAACATGTCCCGTGTACATTAAACCATCAGGGGAACACACTCTCCTCACTTATACTGTTCACCAGGTGACATGTACCGTGTGTATTAAACCATCAGGGGAACACACTCTCCTCACTTATACTGTTCACCAGGTGACATGTCCTGTGTGTATTAAACCATCAGGGGAACACACTCTCCTCACTTATACTGTTCACCTGGCAACATGTCCCGTGAGTATTAAACAATCAGGGGAACACACTCTCCACACTTATACTGTTCACCTGGTAACATGTCCCGTGCGTGTTAAACCATCAGGGGAACGCACTCTCCTCACTTATACTCTTCACCTGGTGACATGTCCCGTGCGTGTTAAACCATCAGGGGAATACACTCTCCTCACTTATACTCTTCACCTGGTGACATGTCCCGGGTATATTAAACCATCAGCGGAACACACTCTCCTCACTTATACTGTTCACCTGGTAACATGTCCCGTGCGTGTTAAACCATCAGGGGAACACAATCTCCTCACTTATACTGTTCACCTGGCAACATGTCCCGTGAGTATTAAACAATCAGGGGAACACACTCTCCTCACTTATACTGTTCACCTGGCAACATGTCCTGTGAAAATTAAACCATCAGGGGAACACCTACTCCTCACTTATACTGTTCACCTGGTAACATATCCTGTGTGTATTAAACCATCAGAGGAACACACTCTCCTCACTTATACTATTCACCTGGTAACATGTCCCGTGAATATTAAACCATCAGGGGAAAGCATTCTCCTCACTTATCCTGTTCACCTGGTAACATGTCCCGAGTGCATTAAACCATCAGGGGAACACACTCTCCTCACTTATACTGTTCACCTGGTGACATGTCCCGTCAGTATTAAACAATCAGGGGAACACACTCTCCTCACTTATACTGTTCACCTGCTGACTTGTCCCGGGTATATTAAACCATCGGAGGAACAAACTCTCCTGACTTATACTGTCGACCTGGTGACATGTCCCGTCAGTATTAAACAATCAGGGGAACTCACTCTCCTCACTTATACTCTTCACCTGGTAACATGTCCCGTGCGTGTTAAACCATCAGGGGAACACACTCTCCTCACTTATACTGTTCAGCTGGTAACATGTCCCGTGAGTATTAAACAATCAGGGGAACACACTCTCCTCACTTATACTGTTCACCTGGTAATATGTCCTGTGTGTATTAAACAATCATGGGAACACACTCTCCTCACTTATACTGTTCACCTGGTATAATGTCCCGTGCGTGTTAAACCATCAGGGGAACACACTCTCCTCACTTATACTGTTCAGCTGGCAACATGTCCCGTGAGTATTAAACAATCAGGGGAACACACTCTCCTCACTTATACTGTTCACCTGGTAACATGTCCCGTGCGTGTTAAACCATCAGGGGAACACACTCTCCTCACTTATACTGTTCACCTGGTAACATGTCCCGTGCATGTTAAACCATCAGGGGAACACACTCTCCTCACTTATACTGTTCACCTGGTGCCATGTCCCGGGTATATTAAACAATCAGGGGAATACACTCTCCTCACTTACACTGTTCAACTGGTAACATGTCCCGTGTATATTAAACCATCAGGGGAACACACTCTCCTCAATTATACTGTTCACCTGGTAACATGTCCCGTGTATATTAAACCATCAGGGGAAAGCCCTCTCCTCACTTATACTGTTCAGCTGGTAACATGTCCCGTGTATATTATACCATCAGGGGAACACACTCTCCTCACTTATACTGTTCACCTGGTAACATGTCCCATGTATATTAAACAATCAGGGGAACACACTCTCCTCACTTATACTGTTGACCAGGTGACATGTCCCGTCATTTTTAAACAATCAGGGGAACTCACTCTCCTCACTTATACTGTTCACCTGGTAACATGTCCCGTGTATATTAAACCATCAGCGGAACACACTCTCCTCACTAATACTGTTCACCTGGTAACATGTCCCGTGCGTGTTGAACCATCAGGGGAACACACTCTCCTCTCATACACTGTTCTCCTGGTAACATGTCCCGTGAGTATTAAACAATCAGGGGAACACACTCTCCTCACTTATACTGTTCATCTGGTAACATGTCCTGTGTATATTAAACCATCAGGGGAACACATTCTCCTCACTTATACTGTTCACCTGGTAACATGTCCCGTGAATATTAAACCATCAGGGGAAAGCACTCTCCTCACTTATACTGTTCACCTGGTAACATGTCCTGTGTATATTAAACCATCAGGGGAACACATTCTCCTCACTTATACTGTTCACCTGGTAACATGTCCCGTGAATATTAAACCATCAGGGGAACACACTCTCCTCACTTATACTGTTCACCTGGTGACATGTCCCGTCAGTATTAAACAATCAGGGGAACTCACTCTCCTCACTTATACTCTTCACCTGGTAACATGTCCCGTGCGTGTTAAACCATCAGGGGAACACACTCTCCTCACTTATACTGTTCAGCTGGTAACATGTCCCGTGAGTATTAAACAATCAGGGGAACACACTCTCCTCACATATACTGTTCACCTGGTAATATGTGCTGTGTGTGTTAAACAATCAGGGGAACACACGCTCCTCACTTATACTGTTCACCTGGCAACATGTCCCGTGAGTATTAAACAATCAGGGGAACACACTCTCCTCACTTATACTGTTCACCAGGTAACATGTCCCGTGCGTGTTAAACCATCAGGGGAACACACTCTCCTCACTTATACTGTTCACCTGGCAACATGTCCCGTGAGTATTAAACAATCAGGGGAACACACTCTCCTCACTTATCCTGTTCACCTGGTGACATGTCCCGTGTGTATTAAACAATCAGGGGAACACACTCTCCTCACTTATACTGTTCACCTGGTAACATGTCCCCTGTATATTAAACCATCAGGGGAACAAACTCTCATCAATTACACATTTCACTTGGTGACATGTCCTGTGTATATTAAACCATCAGGGGAACACATCTCCTCAATTATACATTTCACTTGGTGACATGTCCTGTGTATATTAAACCATCAGGGGAACACACTCTCCTCACTTATACTGTTCACCAGGTGACATGTCCCGTGTGTATTAAACCATCAGGGGAACACACTCTCCTCACTTATACTGTTCACCAGGTGACATGTCCCGTGTGTATTGAACATTCAGGAGAACACACTTTCCTCACTTATACAGTTCACCTGGTAACATGTCCCGTGTACATTAAACCATCAGGGGAACACACTCTCCTCACTTATACTGATCACCAGGTGACATGTACCGTGTGTATTAAACCATCAGGGGAACACACTCTCCTCACTTATACTGTTCACCAGGTGACATGTCCTGTGTGTATTAAACCATCAGGGGAACACACTCTCCTCACTTATACTGTTCACCTGGCAACATGTCCCGTGAGTATTAAACAATCAGGGGAACACACTCTCCACACTTATACTGTTCACCTGGTAACATGTCCCGTGCGTGTTAAACCATCAGGGGAACGCACTCTCCTCACTTATACTCTTCACCTGGTGACATGTCCCGTGCGTGTTAAACCATCAGGGGAATACACTCTCCTCACTTATACTCTTCACCTGGTGACATGTCCCGGGTATATTAAACCATCAGCGGAACACACTCTCCTCACTTATACTGTTCACCTGGTAACATGTCCCGTGCGTGTTAAACCATCAGGGGAACACAATCTCCTCACTTATACTGTTCACCTGGCAACATGTCCCGTGAGTATTAAACAATCAGGGGAACACACTCTCCTCACTTATACTGTTCACCTGGCAACATGTCCTGTGAAAATTAAACCATCAGGGGAACACCTACTCCTCACTTATACTGTTCACCTGGTAACATATCCTGTGTGTATTAAACCATCAGAGGAACACACTCTCCTCACTTATACTATTCACCTGGTAACATGTCCCGTGAATATTAAACCATCAGGGGAAAGCATTCTCCTCACTTATCCTGTTCACCTGGTAACATGTCCCGAGTGCATTAAACCATCAGGGGAACACACTCTCCTCACTTATACTGTTCACCTGGTGACATGTCCCGTCAGTATTAAACAATCAGGGGAACACACTCTCCTCACTTATACTGTTCACCTGCTGACTTGTCCCGGGTATATTAAACCATCGGAGGAACAAACTCTCCTCACTTATACTGTCGACCTGGTGACATGTCCCGTCAGTATTAAACAATCAGGGGAACTCACTCTCCTCACTTATACTCTTCACCTGGTAACATGTCCCGTGCGTGTTAAACCATCAGGGGAACACACTCTCCTCACTTATACTGTTCAGCTGGTAACATGTCCCGTGAGTATTAAACAATCAGGGGAACACACTCTCCTCACTTATACTGTTCACCTGGTAATATGTCCTGTGTGTATTAAACAATCATGGGAACACACTCTCCTCACTTATACTGTTCACCTGGTATAATGTCCCGTGCGTGTTAAACCATCAGGGGAACACACTCTCCTCACTTATACTGTTCAGCTGGCAACATGTCCCGTGAGTATTAAACAATCAGGGGAACACACTCTCCTCACTTATACTGTTCACCTGGTAACATGTCCCGTGCGTGTTAAACCATCAGGGGAACACACTCTCCTCACTTATACTGTTCACCTGGTAACATGTCCCGTGCATGTTAAACCATCAGGGGAACACACTCTCCTCACTTAAACTGTTCACCTGGTGCCATGTCCCGGGTATATTAAACAATCAGGGGAATACACTCTCCTCACTTACACTGTTCAACTGGTAACATGTCCCGTGTATATTAAAACATCAGGGGAACACACTCTCCTCAATTATACTGTTCACCTGGTAACATGTCCCGTGTATATTAAACCATCAGGGGAAAGCCCTCTCCTCACTTATACTGTTCAGCTGGTAACATGTCCCGTGTATATTATACCATCAGGGGAACAAACTCTCCTCACTTATACTGTTCACCTGGTAACATGTCCCATGTATATTAAACCATCAGGGGAACACATTCTTCTCACTGATACTGTTCTCCTAGTAACATGTCCCGTGTATATTAAACAATGAGGGGAACACACTCTCCTCACTTATACTCGTCACCTTGTAACATGTCCCACGTATATTAAGCAATCAGGGGTACAGGCTCTCTTCTCTTATACTGTTCACCTGGTAATATGTCCCGTGCGTGTTAAACCATCAGGGGAACACACTCTCCTCACTTATGCTGCTCACCTGGTAATATGTCCCGTGAATATTAAACAATCAGGGGAACACACTCTCCTGACTGATACTTTTCACCTGGTAACATGTCCCGTGTATATTAAACCATCAGGGGAACACATTCTCCTCACTTATACTGTTCACCTGGTACCATGTCCTGTGTATATTAAACCATCAGGGGAAAGCCCTCTCCTCACTTATACCGTTCGCCTGGTAACATGTCCCGTGTATATTAAACCACCAGGGGAATACATTCTCCTCACTTATACTGATCACCTGCTAACATGTCCCGTGAATATTGAACCATGAGGGGAATACAGTCTCCTCACTTACACTGTTCACCTGGGAACATGTCCCGTGTATATTAAACCATCAGGGGAACACATTCTCCTCACTTATACTGTTCACCTGCTAACATGTCCCGTGTATATTGAACCATGAGGGGAATACAGTCTCCTCACTTATACTGTTCACCTGGTAACATGTCCCGTGCATATTAAACCATCATGGGTAAGCCCTCTCCTCACTTATACTGCTCACCTGGTAACATGTCCCAGGTATATTATACCATCACGGGAACACACTCTCCTCACTTATACTGTTCACCTGATGACATCTCCCGGGTATATTAAACAATCAGGGGAACTCACTCTCCTCTCTTATACTGTTCACCTGGTACAATGTCCCGTGTATATTAAACCATCAGGGGAACACACTCTCCTCACTTATACGGTTTACCTGTTGACATGTCCTGTTTGTTTAAACCATCAGGGGAACTCACTCTCCTCACTTACACTGTTTACCTGGTAACATGTCCCGTGTGTATTGAACCATCAGGGGAACACACTCTCTTCACTTATACTGTTCACCTGGCAACATGTCCAGTGTGTATTAAACAATAAGGGGAACACACTCACTTCACTTATACTGTTCACCTGGTAACATGTCCCATGTATATTAAACCATCGGGGGAACACACTCTCCTCACTTCTACTGTTCACCTGGTAACATGTCCCCTGCCTGTTAAACCATCATGGGAACACACTCTCCTCACTTATACTGTTCCCCTGGTGACACGTCCCGTCAGTATTAAACAATCATTGGATCACACTCTCCTCACTTATACTGTTGACCTGGTAACATGTCCCGTGCATGTTAAACCATCAGGGGAACACACTCTCCTCACTTATACTGTTCACCTGGTAACAAGTCCCATGTATATTAAACCATCAGGGGAACACATTCTCCTCACTTATAATGTTCACCAGCTAACATGTCCCGTGTATATTGAATCATCAGAGGAATGCAGTCTCATCACTTATACTGTTCGCATGGTAACATGTCCCGTGTATATTAAACCATCAGGGGAACTCACTCTCCTCACTTCTACTGTTCACCTGGTAACATGTCCCGTGTATATTAAACCATCAGGGGAAAGCACTCTCCTCACTTATTCTGTTCACCTGGTAATATGTCCTGTGTGTATTAAACAATCATGGGAACACACTCTCCTCACTTATACTGTTCACCTGGTATAATGTCCCGTGCGTGTTAAACCATCAGGGGAACACACTCTCCTCACTTATACTGTTCAGCTGGCAACATGTCCCGTGAGTATTAAACAATCAGGGGAACACACTCTCCTCACTTATACTGTTCACCTGGTAACATGTCCCCTGCGTGTTAAACCATCAGGGGAACACACTCTCCTCACTTATACTGTTCACCTGGTAACATGTCCCGTGCATGTTAAACCATCAGGGGAACACACTCTCCTCACTTATACTGTTCACCTGGTGCCATGTCCCGGGTATATTAAACAATCAGGGGAATACACTCTCCTCACTTACACTGTTCAACTGGTAACATGTCCCGTGTATATTAAACCATCAGGGGAACACACTCTCCTCAATTATACTGTTCACCTGGTAACATGTCCCGTGTATATTAAACCATCAGGGGAAAGCCCTCTCCTCACTTATACTGTTCAGCTGGTAACATGTCCCGTGTATATTATACCATCAGGGGAACACACTCTCCTCACTTATACTGTTCACCTGGTAACATGTCCCGTGTATATTAAACCATCAGGGGAACACATTCTCCTCACTGATTCTGTTCACCTGCTTACATGTCCCGTGTATATTAAACAATGAGGGGAACACACTCTCCTCACTTATACGGTTCACCTGGTAACATGTCCCATGTATATTAAACCATCAGGGGAACACATTCTTCTCACTGATACTGTTCACCTAGTAACATGTCCCGTGTATATTAAACAATGAGTGGAACACACTCTCCTCACTTATACTCGTCACCTTGCAACATGTCCCACGTATATTAAGCAATCAGGGGTACAGGCTCTCTTCTCTTATACTGTTCACCTGGTAATATGTCCCGTGCGTGTTAAACCATCAGGGGAACACACTCTCCTCACTTATGCTGCTCACCTGGTAATATGTCCCGTGAATATTAAACAATCAGGGGAACACACTCTCCTGACTTATACTTTTCACCTGGTAACATGTCCCGTGTATATTAAACCATCAGGGGAACACATTCTCCTCACTTATACTGTTCACCTGGTAACATGTCCTGTGTATATTAAACCATCAGGGGAAAACAGTCTCCTCACTTATACCGTTCGCCTGGTAACATGTCCCGTGTATATTAAACCACCAGGGGAGTACATTCTCCTCACTTATCCTGTTCACCTGCTAACATGTCCCGTGTATATTAAACCATCAGGGGAAAGCCCTCTCCTCACTTATACTGCTCACCTGTTAACATGTCCCATGTATATTAAACCATCAGGGGAACACATTCTCCTCACTTATACTGTTCACCTGCTAACATGTCCCGTGAATATTGAACCATGATGGGAATACAGTCTCCTCACTTACACTGTTCACCTGGGAACATGTCCCGTGTATATTAAACCATCAGGGGAACACATTCTCCTCACTTATACTGTTCACCTGCTAACATGTCCCGTGTATATTGAACCATGAGGGGAATACAGTCTCCTCACTTATACTGTTCACCTGGTAACATGTCCCGTGCATATTAAACCATCATGGGTAAGCCCTCTCCTCACTTATACTGCTCACCTGGTAACATGTCCCAGGTATATTATACCATCACGGGAACACACTCTCCTCACTTATACTGTTCACCTGATGACATCTCCCGGGTATATTAAACAATCAGGGGAACTCACTCTCCTCTCTTATACTGTTCACCTGGTACAATGTCCCGTGTATATTAAACCATCAGGGGAACACACTCTCCTCACTTATACGGTTTACCTGTTGACATGTCCTGTTTGTTTAAACCATCAGGGGAACTCACTCTCCTCACTTACACTGTTTACCTGGTAACATGTCCCGTGTGTATTGAACCATCAGGGGAACACACTCTCTTCACTTATACTCTTCACCTGGCAACATGTCCAGTGTGTATTAAACAATAAGGGGAACACACTCTCTTCACTTATACTGTTCACCTGGTAACATGTCCCGTGTATATTAAACCATCGGGGGAACACACTCTCCTCACTTCTACTGTTCACCTGGTAACATGTCCCCTGCCTGTTAAACCATCATGGGAACACACTCTCCTCACTTATACTGTTCACCTGGTGACACGTCCCGTCAGTATTAAACAATCATTGGATCATACTCAACTCACTTATACTGTTGACCTGGTAACATGTCCCGTGCATGTTAAACCATCAGGGGAACACACTCTCCTCACTTATACTGTTCACCTGGTAACAAGTCCCATGTATATTAAACCATCAGGGGAACACATTCTCCTCACTTATAATGTTCACCTGCTAACATGTCCCGTGTATATTGAATCATCAGAGGAATACAGTCTCATCACTTATACTGTTCACATGTTAACATGTCCCGTGTATATTAAACCATCAGGGGAACTCACTCTCCTCACTTCTACTGTTCACCTGGTAACATGTCCCGTGTATATTAAACCATCAGGGGAAAGCACTCTCCTCACTTATTCTGTTCACCTGGTAATAAGTCCCGTGTATATTAAACCAACAGGGGAACACACTCTCCTCACTTATACTGTTCACCTGGTAACATGTCCCGTGTATATTGAACCATCAGGGGAACACACTCTCCTCACTTATACTGTTCACCTGGTAACATGTCCCGTGTATTTTGAACAATCAGGGGAACACACTCTCCTCACTTATTCTGTTCACCTGGTAACATGTCCCGTGTATATTAAACAATGAGGGGAACACACTCTCCTCACTTATACTCGTCACCTTGTAACATGTCCCACGTATATTAAGCAATCAGGAGAACAGGCTCTCTTCTCTTATACTTTTCACCTGGTAACATGTCCCATGTATATTAAACCATCAGGGGAACACACTCTCTTCACATATACTGTTCACCTGGTAACATGTCCCGTGTATATTAGACCATCAGGGGAACACACTCTCCTCACTTCTACTCTTCACCTGGTGACACGTCCCGTGCGTGTTAAACCATCAGGGGAACACACTCTCCTCACTTATACTGCTCACCTTGTAACATGTCCCGTGATTATTAAACAATCAGGGGAACACACTCTACTGACTTATACTTTTCACCTGGTAACATGTCCTGTGTATAATAAACAATCAGGGGAAAACAGTCTCCTCACTTATACTGTTCACCTGTTAACATGTCCCGTGTATATTAAACCATCAGGGGAATACATTCTCCTCACTTATACTGTTCACCTGCTAACATGTCCCGTGTATAGTAAGTCATCAGGGGAAAGCACTCTCCTCACTTATACTGTTCAACTGCTAAAATGTCCCGTGTATATTAAACCATCAGGGGAAAGCCTTCTCCTCACTTGCACTGTTCAGCTGGTAACATGTCCCGTATATATTATACCATCAGGGGAACACACTCTCCTCACTTATACTGTTCACCTGGTAACATGTCCCGTGTATATTAAACCATCAGGGGAAAGCCCTCTTCTCCCTTCTGCTGTTCAGCTGGGAACATGTCCCGTGTATATTATACCATCAGGGGAACACACTCTCCTCACTTATACTGTTCACCTGGTAACATGTCCCGTGTATATTAAACCATCAGGGAAACACACTCTCCTCACTTATACTGTTCACCTGGTAACATGTCCCGTGTATTTTAAACCATCAGGGGAACACACTCTCCTCACTTATACTGTTCACCTGGTAACATGTCCCGTGTATATTAAACCATCAGGGGAACTCACTCTCCTCACATATACTGTTCACCTGGTAACATGTCCCGTGTATATTAGAACATCAGGGGAACACACTCTCCTCACTTCTACTCTTCACCTGGTGACACGTCCCGTGCGTGTTAAACCATCAGGGGAACATACTCTCCTCACTTATACTGCTCACCTGGTAACATGTCCAGTGAGTATTAAACCATCAGGGGAACACACTCTCCTCACTTATACTGTTCACCTGGTGACACGTCCCGTGCGTGTTAAACCATCAGGGGAACACACTCTCCTGACTTATACTTTTCACCTGGTAACATGTCCCGTGTATATTAAACCATCAGGGGAACACATTCTCCTCACTTAAACTGTTCACCTGGTAACATGTCCTGTGTATATTAAACCATCAGGGGAAAACAGTCTCCTCACTTATACTGTTCACCTGGTAACATGTCCCGTGTATATTAAACCATCAGGGGAATACATTCTCCTCACTTATACGGTTCACCTGCTAACATGTCCCGTGTATATTAAGTCATCAGGGGAACACACTCTCCTCACTTATACTGTTAACCTGCTAAAATGTCCCGTGTATATTAAACCATCAGGGGAAAGCCCTCTCCTCACTTACACTGTTCAGCTGGTAACATGTCCCGTGTATATTATACCATCAGGGGAACACACTCTCCTCAGTTATACTGTTCACCTGGTAACATGTCCCGTGCAAATTAAACCATCAGGGGAAAGCCCTCTTCTCACTTCTGCTGTTCAGCTGGGAACATGTCCCGTGTATATTATACCATCAGGGGAACACACTCTCCTCACTTATACTGTTCACCTGGTAACATGTCCCGTGTATATTAAACCATCAGGGGAACACACTCTCCTCACTTATACTGTTCACCTGGTAACATGTCCCGTGTATATTAAACCATCAGGGGAAAACATTCTCCTCACTTATACTGTTCACCAGCTAACATGTCCCGTGTATATTGAACCATGAGGGGAATACAGTCTCCTCACTTATACTGTTCACCTGGGAACATGTCCCGTGTATATTAAACCATCAAGGGAACACATTCTCCTCACTTATACTGTTCACCTGCTAACATGTCCCGTGTATATTGAACCATGAGGGGAATACAGTCTCCTCACTTATACTGTTCACCTGGTAACATGTCCCGTGCATATTAAACCATCATGGGTAAGCCCTCTCCTCACTTATACTGCTCAACTGGTAACATGTCCCAGGTATATTATACCATCACGGGAACACACTCTCCTCACTTATACTGTTCACCTGATGACATCTCCCGGGTATATTAAACAATCAGGGGAACTCACTCTCCTCTCTTATACTGTTCACCTGGTACAATGTCCCGTGTATATTAAACCATCAGGGGAACACACTCTCCTCACTTATACGGTTTACCTGTTGACATGTCCTGTTTGTTTAAACCATCAGGGGAACTCACTCTCCTCACTTACACTGTTTACCTGGTAACATGTCCCGTGTGTATTGAACCATCAGGGGAACACACTCTCTTCACTTATACTCTTCACCTGGCAACATGTCCAGTGTGTATTAAACAATAAGGGGAACACACTCTCTTCACTTATACTGTTCACCTGGTAACATGTCCCGTGTATATTAAACCATCGGGGGAACACACTCTCCTCACTTCTACTGTTCACCTGGTAACATGTCCCCTGCCTGTTAAACCATCATGGGAACACACTCTCCTCACTTATACTGTTCACCTGGTGACACGTCCCGTCAGTATTAAACAATCATTGGATCACACTCAACTCACTTATACTGTTGACCTGGTAACATGTCCCGTGCATGTTAAACCATCAGGGGAACACACTCTCCTCACTTATACTGTTCACCTGGTAACAAGTCCCATGTATATTAAACCATCAGGGGAACACATTCTCCTCACTTATAATGTTCACCTGCTAACATGTCCCGTGTATATTGAATCATCAGAGGAATACAGTCTCATCACTTATACTGTTCACATGGTAACATGTCCCGTGTATATTAAACCATCAGGGGAACTCACTCTCCTCACTTCTACTGTTCACCTGGTAACATGTCCCGTGTATATTAAACCATCAGGGGAAAGCACTCTCCTCACTTATTCTGTTCACCTGGTAATAAGTCCCGTGTATATTAAACCAACAGGGGAACACACTCTCCTCACTTATACTGTTCACCTGGTAACATGTCCCGTGTATATTGAACCATCAGGGGAACACACTCTCCTCACTTATACTGTTCACCTGGTAACATGTCCCGTGTATTTTGAACAATCAGGGGAACACACTCTCCTCACTTATTCTGTTCACCTGGTAACATGTCCCGTGTATATTAAACAATGAGGGGAACACACTCTCCTCACTTATACTCGTCACCTTGTAACATGTCCCACGTATATTAAGCAATCAGGAGAACAGGCTCTCTTCTCTTATACTTTTCACCTGGTAACATGTCCCATGTATATTAAACCATCAGGGGAACACACTCTCTTCACATATACTGTTCACCTGGTAACATGTCCCGTGTATATTAGACCATCAGGGGAACACACTCTCCTCACTTCTACTCTTCACCTGGTGACACGTCCCGTGCGTGTTAAACCATCAGGGGAACACACTCTCCTCACTTATACTGCTCACCTTGTAACATGTCCCGTGATTATTAAACAATCAGGGGAACACACTCTACTGACTTATACTTTTCTCCTGGTAACATGTCCTGTGTATAATAAACAATCAGGGGAAAACAGTCTCCTCACTTATACTGTTCACCTGTTAACATGTCCCGTGTATATTAAAGCATCAGGGGAATACATTCTCCTCACTTATACTGTTCACCTGCTAACATGTCCCGTGTATAGTAAGTCATCAGGGGAAAGCACTCTCCTCACTTATACTGTTCAACTGCTAAAATGTCCCGTGTATATTAAACCATCAGGGGAAAGCCTTCTCCTCACTTGCACTGTTCAGCTGGTAACATGTCCCGTATATATTATACCATCAGGGGAACACACTCTCCTCACTTATACTGTTCACCTGGTAACATGTCCCGTGTATATTAAACCATCAGGGGAAAGCCCTCTTCTCCCTTCTGCTGTTCAGCTGGGAACATGTCCCGTGTATATTATACCATCAGGGGAACACACTCTCCTCACTTATACTGTTCACCTGGTAACATGTCCCGTGTATATTAAACCATCAGGGAAACACACTCTCCTCACTTATACTGTTCACCTGGTAACATGTCCCGTGTATTTTAAACCATCAGGGGAACACACTCTCCTCACTTATACTGTTCACCTGGTAACATGTCCCGTGTATATTAAACCATCAGGGGAACTCACTCTCCTCACATATACTGTTCACCTGGTAACATGTCCCGTGTATATTAGAACATCAGGGGAACACACTCTCCTCACTTCTACTCTTCACCTGGTGACACGTCCCGTGCGTGTTAAACCATCAGGGGAACATACTCTCCTCACTTATACTGCTCACCTGGTAACATGTCCAGTGAGTATTAAACCATCAGGGGAACACACTCTCCTCACTTATACTGTTCACCTGGTGACACGTCCCGTGCGTGTTAAACCATCAGGGGAACACACTCTCCTGACTTATACTTTTCACCTGGTAACATGTCCCGTGTATATTAAACCATCAGGGGAACACATTCTCCTCACTTAAACTGTTCACCTGGTAACATGTCCTGTGTATATTAAACCATCAGGGGAAAACAGTCTCCTCACTTATACTGTTCACCTGGTAACATGTCCCGTGTATATTAAACCATCAGGGGAATACATTCTCCTCACTTATACGGTTCACCTGCTAACATGTCCCGTGTATATTAAGTCATCAGGGGAACACACTCTCCTCACTTATACTGTTAACCTGCTAAAATGTCCCGTGTATATTAAACCATCAGGGGAAAGCCCTCTCCTCACTTACACTGTTCAGCTGGTAACATGTCCCGTGTATATTATACCATCAGGGGAACACACTCTCCTCAGTTATACTGTTCACCTGGTAACATGTCCCGTGCAAATTAAACCATCAGGGGAAAGCCCTCTTCTCACTTCTGCTGTTCAGCTGGGAACATGTCCCGTGTATATTATACCATCAGGGGAACACACTCTCCTCACTTATACTGTTCACCTGGTAACATGTCCCGTGTATATTAAACCATCAGGGGAACACACTCTCCTCACTTATACTGTTCACCTGGTAACATGTCCCGTGTATATTAAACCATCAGGGGAAAACATTCTCCTCACTTATACTGTTCACCAGCTAACATGTCCCGTGTATATTGAACCATCAGGGGAATACAGTATCCTCACTTATACTGTTCACCTGGTAACATGTCCCGTGTATATTAACCCTTCAGGGGAACACGCTCTCCTCACTTATACTGTTCACCTGGTAACATGTCCCTTGTTTTTTAAAACATCAGGGGAAAGCCCTCTCCTCACTTATACTGTTCAGCTGGTAACATGTCCCATGTATATTATACCATCAGGGGAACACACTGTCCTCACTTATACTGTTCACCTGGTAACATGTCCCGCGTATATTAAAACATCAGGGGAAAGCACTCTCATCACTTATACTGTTCACCTGGTAACATGTCCCGTGTATATTAAACCATCAGGGGAACTCACTCTCCTCACTTATACTGTTCACCTGGTAACATGTCCCGTGTATGTTAAACCATCAGGGGAACACATTCTCCTCACTTATACTGTTTTCCTGGTAACATGTCCCTTGTTTTTTAAAACATCAGGTGAAAGCCCTCTCCTCACTTATACTGTTCAGCTGGTAACATGTCCCATGTATATTATACCATCAGGGGAACACACTGTACTCACTTATACTGTTCACCTGGTAACATGTCCCTTGTTTTTTAAAACATCAGGGGAAAGCCCTCTCCTCACTTATACTGTTCACCTGGTAACATGTCCCGGGTATTTTAAACCATCAGGGGAACACACTCTTCTCACTTATCCTGTTCACCTGGTAACATGTCCCGTGTATATTAAACCATCAGGGGAACTCACTTTCCTCACATATACTGTTCACCTGGTAACATGTCCCGTGTATATTAGACCATCAGGGGAACACACTCTCCTCACTACTACTCTTCACCTGGTGACACTTGCCGTGCGTGTTAAACCATCAGGGGAACACATTCTCCTCACTTATACTGTTGATCTGGTAACATGTCCCGTGCATGTTAAACCATCAGGGGAACACACTCTCCTCACTTATACTGTTCACCTGGTAACAAGTCCCATGTATATTAAACCATCAGGGGAACACATTCTCCTCACTTATAATGTTCACCTGCTAACATGTCCCGTGTATATTGAATCATCAGAGGAATACAGTCTCATCACTTATACTGTTCACATGGTAACATGTCCCGTGTATATTAAACCATCAGGGGAACTCACTCTCCTCACTTCTACTGTTCACCTGGTAACATGTCCCGTGTATATTAAACCATCAGGGGAAAGCACTCTCCTCACTTATTCTGTTCACCTGGTAATAAGTCCCGTGTATATTAAACCAACAGGGGAACACACTCTCCTCACTTATACTGTTCACCTGGTAACATGTCCCGTGTATATTGAACCATCAGGGGAACACACTCTCCTCACTTATACTGTTCACCTGGTAACATGTCCCGTGTATTTTGAACAATCAGGGGAACACACTCTCCTCACTTATTCTGTTCACCTGGTAACATGTCCCGTGTATATTAAACAATGAGGGGAACACACTCTCCTCACTTATACTCGTCACCTTGTAACATGTCCCACGTATATTAAGCAATCAGGAGAACAGGCTCTCTTCTCTTATACTTTTCACCTGGTAACATGTCCCATGTATATTAAACCATCAGGGGAACACACTCTCTTCACATATACTGTTCACCTGGTAACATGTCCCGTGTATATTAGACCATCAGGGGAACACACTCTCCTCACTTCTACTCTTCACCTGGTGACACGTCCCGTGCGTGTTAAACCATCAGGGGAACACACTCTCCTCACTTATACTGCTCACCTTGTAACATGTCCCGTGATTATTAAACAATCAGGGGAACACACTCTACTGACTTATACTTTTCACCTGGTAACATGTCCTGTGTATAATAAACAATCAGGGGAAAACAGTCTCCTCACTTATACTGTTCACCTGTTAACATGTCCCGTGTATATTAAACCATCAGGGGAATACATTCTCCTCACTTATACTGTTCACCTGCTAACATGTCCCGTGTATAGTAAGTCATCAGGGGAACGCACTCTCCTCACTTATACTGTTCAACTGCTAAAATGTCCCGTGTATATTAAACCATCAGGGGAAAGCCTTCTCCTCACTTGCACTGTTCAGCTGGTAACATGTCCCGTGTATATTATACCATCAGGGGAACACACTCTCCTCACTTATACTGTTCACCTGGTAACATGTCCCGTGCAAATTAAACCATCAGGGGAAAGCCCTCTTCTCACTTCTGCTGTTCAGCTGGGAACATGTCCCGTGTATATTATACCATCAGGGGAACACACTCTCCTCACTTATACTGTTCACCTGGTAACATGACCCGTGTATATTAAACCATCAGGGGAACACACTCTCCTCACTTATACTGTTCACCTGGTAACATGTCCCGTGTATATTAAACCATCAGGGGAAAACATTCTCCTCACTTATACTGTTCACCAGCTAACATGTCCCGTGTATATTGAACCATCAGGGGAATACAGTATCCTCACTTATACTGTTCACCTGGTAACATGTCCCGTGTATATTAACCCATCAGGGGAACACGCTCTCCTCACTTATACTGTTCACCTGGTAACATGTCCCTTGTTTTTTAAAACATCAGGGGAAAGCCCTCTCCTCACTTATACTGTTCAGCTGGTAACATGTCCCATGTATATTATACCATCAGGGGAACACACTGTCCTCACTTATACTGTTCACCTGGTAACATGTCCCGCGTATATTAAAACATCAGGGGAAAGCACTCTCATCACTTATACTGTTCACCTGGTAACATGTCCCGTGTATATTAAACCATCAGGGGAACTCACTCTCCTCACTTATACTGTTCACCTGGTAACATGTCCCGTGTATGTTAAACCATCAGGGGAACACATTCTCCTCACTTATACTGTTTTCCTGGTAACATGTCCCTTGTTTTTTAAAACATCAGGTGAAAGCCCTCTCCTCACTTATACTGTTCAGCTGGTAACATGTCCCATGTATATTATACCATCAGGGGAACACACTGTACTCACTTATACTGTTCACCTGGTAACATGTCCCTTGTTTTTTAAAACATCAGGGGAAAGCCCTCTCCTCACTTATACTGTTCACCTGGTAACATGTCCCGGGTATTTTAAACCATCAGGGGAACACACTCTTCTCACTTATCCTGTTCACCTGGTAACATGTCCCGTGTATATTAAACCATCAGGGGAACTCACTTTCCTCACATATACTGTTCACCTGGTAACATGTCCCGTGTATATTAGACCATCAGGGGAACACACTCTCCTCACTACTACTCTTCACCTGGTGACACGTGCCGTGCGTGTTAAACCATCAGGGGAACACACTCTCCTCACTTATACTGTTGACCTGGTAACATGTCCCGTGCATGTTAAACCATCAGGGGAACACACTCTCCTCACTTATACTGTTCACCTGGTAACAAGTCCCATGTATATTAAACCATCAGGGGAACACATTCTCCTCACTTATAATGTTCACCTGCTAACATGTCCCGTGTATATTGAATCATCAGAGGAATACAGTCTCATCACTTATACTGTTCACATGGTAACATGTCCCGTGTATATTAAACCATCAGGGGAACTCACTCTCCTCACTTCTACTGTTCACCTGGTAACATGTCCCGTGTATATTAAACCATCAGGGGAAAGCACTCTCCTCACTTATTCTGTTCACCTGGTAATAAGTCCCGTGTATATTAAACCAACAGGGGAACACACTCTCCTCACTTATACTGTTCACCTGGTAACATGTCCCGTGTATATTGAACCATCAGGGGAACACACTCTCCTCACTTATACTGTTCACCTGGTAACATGTCCCGTGTATTTTGAACAATCAGGGGAACACACTCTCCTCACTTATTCTGTTCACCTGGTAACATGTCCCGTGTATATTAAACAATGAGGGGAACACACTCTCCTCACTTATACTCGTCACCTTGTAACATGTCCCACGTATATTAAGCAATCAGGAGAACAGGCTCTCTTCTCTTATACTTTTCACCTGGTAACATGTCCCATGTATATTAAACCATCAGGGGAACACACTCTCTTCACATATACTGTTCACCTGGTAACATGTCCCGTGTATATTAGACCATCAGGGGAACACACTCTCCTCACTTCTACTCTTCACCTGGTGACACGTCCCGTGCGTGTTAAACCATCAGGGGAACACACTCTCCTCACTTATACTGCTCACCTTGTAACATGTCCCGTGATTATTAAACAATCAGGGGAACACACTCTACTGACTTATACTTTTCACCTGGTAACATGTCCTGTGTATAATAAACAATCAGGGGAAAACAGTCTCCTCACTTATACTGTTCACCTGTTAACATGTCCCGTGTATATTAAACCATCAGGGGAATACATTCTCCTCACTTATACTGTTCACCTGCTAACATGTCCCGTGTATAGTAAGTCATCAGGGGAACGCACTCTCCTCACTTATACTGTTCAACTGCTAAAATGTCCCGTGTATATTAAACCATCAGGGGAAAGCCTTCTCCTCACTTGCACTGTTCAGCTGGTAACATGTCCCGTGTATATTATACCATCAGGGGAACACACTCTCCTCACTTATACTGTTCACCTGGTAACATGTCCCGTGTATATTAAACCATCAGGGGAAAGCCCTCTTCTCACTTCTGCTGTTCAGCTGGGAACATGTCCCGTGTATATTATACCATGAGGGGAACACACTCTCCTCACTTATACTGTTCACCTGGTAACATGTCCCGTGTATATTAAACCATCAGGGGAACACACTCTCCTCACTTATACTGTTCACCTGGTAACATGTCCCGTGTATATTAAACCATCAGGGGAAAACATTCTCCTCACTTATACTGTTCACCAGCTAACATGTCCCGTGTATATTGAACCATCAGGGGAATACAGTATCCTCACTTATACTGTTCACCTGGTAACATGTCCCGTGTATATTAAACCATCAGGGGAACACGCTCTCCTCACTTATACTGTTCACCTGGTAACATGTCCCTTGTTTTTTAAAACATCAGGGGAAAGCTCTCTCCTCACTTATACTGTTCAGCTGGTAACATGTCCCATGTATATTATACCATCAGGGGAACACACTGTCCTCACTTATACTGTTCACCTGGTAACATGTCCCGTGTATATTAAAACATCAGGGGAAAGCACTCTCATCACTTATACTGTTCACCTGGTAACATGTCCCGTGTATATTAAACCATCAGGGGAACTCACTCTCCTCACTTATACTGTTCACCTGGTAACATGTCCAGTGTATATTAAACCATCAGGGGAACTCAATCTCCTCACTTATACTGTTCACCTTGCAGCATGTCCAGTGTATATAAAACCATCATGGGTAAGCCCTCTCCTCACTTCTACTGTTCACCTGGTAACATGTCCCGTGTACATTATACCATCAGGTGGACACACTCTCCTCACTTATACTGTTCACCTGGTAACATGTCCCGTGCATAATAAACCATCAGGGGAACACACTCTCCTGACTTATACTGTTCACCTGATGACATGTCCCGGGTATATTAAACAATCAGGGGAACTCACTCTCCTCACTTATACTGTTCACCTGATGACATGTCCCGGGTATATTAAACCATCAGGGGAACAGACTCTCCTCACTTATACTGTTCTCCTGTGGACATGTCCTGTTTGTATTAAACCATCAGGGGAACTCACTCTCCTCACTTACACTGTTCACCTGGTAACATGTCCTGTTTGTATTAAACCATCAGGGGAACTCACTCTCCTCACTTACACTGTTTACCTGGTAACATGTCCCGTGTGTATTAAACCATCAGGGGAACACACTCTCTTCACTTATGCTCTTCTCCTGGCAACATGTCCCGTGTATATTAAACTATCAGGGGAACACACTCTCCTCACTTATACTGTTCACCTGGTAACATGTCCCGTGTATATTAAACCATCAGGGGAACACATTCTCCTCACTTATACTGTTCACCTGCTAACATGTCCCGTGTATATTGAACCATGAGGGGAATACAGTCTCCTCATTAAACTGTTCACCTGGGAACATTTCCCGTGTATATTAAACCATCAGTGGAACACACTCTCCTCACTTATACTGTTCACCTGGTGACTTGTCACGTGTATATTAAACCATCAGGGGAAAGCACTTCCTCACTTATACTGTTCACCTGGTAACATGTCCCGTGTATATTAAACCATCAGGGCAATACACTCTCCTCACTTATACTGTTCACCTGATGACATGTCCCAGGTATATTAAACAATCAGGGGAACTCACTCTCCTCACTTATACTGTTCACCTGGTATCATGTCCTGTGTATATTAAACCATCAGGGGAACACACTCTCCTCACTTATACTGTTCACCTGTTGACATGTCCTGTTTGTTTAAACCATCAGGGGAACTCACTCTCCTCACTTACACTGTTCACCTGGTAACATGTCCTGTTTGTATTAAACCATCAGGGGAACTCACTCTCCTCACTTACACTGTTTACCTGGTATCATGTCCCGTGTGTATTAAACCATCAGGGGAACACACTCTCTTCACTTATACTCTTCACCTGGCAACATGTCCCGTGTGTATTCAACAATCAGGGGAACACACTCTCTTCACTTCTACTGTTCACCTGGTAACATGTCCGTGTATATTAAACCATCGGGGGAACACACTCTCCTCACTTCTACTGTTCACCTGGTAACATGTCCCCTGCCTGTTAAACCATCATGGGAACACACTCTCCTCACTTATACTGTTCACCTGTTGACACGTCCCGTCAGTGTTAAACAATCATTGGATCACACTCTCCTCACTTACACTGTTCACCTGCTAACATGTCCCGTGTATATTGAACCATCAGAGGAATGCAGTCTCATCACTTATACTGTTCACATGGTAACATGTCCCGTGTATATTAAACCATCAGGGGAACACACTCTCCTCACTTCTACTGTTCACCTGGTAACATGTCCCGTGTATATTAAACCATCTGGGGAACACACTTTCCTCACTTATACTTTTCACCTGCTAACATGACCCGTGTATTTTTAACAATCAGTAGAACACACTCTCCTCACTTATTCTGTTCACCTGGTAACATGTCCCGTATATATTAAACCATCAGGGGAACACTTTCTCCTCACTGATACTGTTCACCTGCTAACATGTCCCGTGTATATTAAACAATGAGGGGAACACACTCTCCTCACTTATACTCGTCACCTTGTAACATGTGCCACGTATATTAAGCAATCAGGAGAACAGGCTCTCTTCACATATACTGTTCAGCTGGTAACATGTCCCGTGTATATTAGACCATCAGGGGAACACACTCCCCTCACTTCTACTCTTCACCTGGTGACACGTCCCGTGCGTGTTAAACGATCAGGCGAACACACTCTCCTCACTTATACTGCTCACCTGGTAACATGTCCCGTGAGTATTAAACAATGAGGGGAACACACTCTCCTGACTTATAGTTTTCACCTGGTAACATGTCCCGTGTATATTAAACCATCAGCGGAACACATTCTCCTCACTTATATTGTTCACCTGGTAACATGTCCTTTGTATATTAAACCATCAGCGGAAAACAGTCTCCTCACTTATACTGTTCACCTGGTAACATGTCCTGTGTATATTATACCTTCAGGGGAATACATTCTCCTCACTTATACTGTTCACCTGGTAACATGTCCCGTGTATATTGAACCATCAGGGGAATACAGTATCCTCACTTATACTGTTCACCTGGTAACATGTCCCGTGTGTATTAAACCATCAGGGGAACACATTCTCCTCACTTATACTGTTCACCAGGTAACATGTCCCTTGTTTTTTAAAACATCAGGGGAAAGCCCTCTCCTCACTTATACTGTTCACCTGGTAACATGTCCCATGTATAATATACCATCAGGGGAAAGCACTCTCATCACTTATACTGTGCACCTGGTAACATGTCCCGTGTATATTAAACCATCAATGGAACTCACTCTCCTCACTTATACTGTTCATCTGGTAACAAGTCCCGTGTATATTAAACCATCATGGGAAAGCCCTCTCCTCACTTATACTGTTCACCTGGTAACATGTCCCATGTATATTATACCATCAGGGGAACACATTCTCCTCACTTATACTGTTCAACTGGTAACATGTCCCATGTATATTATACCATCAGGGGAAAGCACTCTCATCACTTATACTGTTCACCTGGTAACATGTCCCGTGTATATTATACCATCAGGGGAACACATTCTCCTCACTTATACTGTTCACCTGGTAACAAGTCCCGTGTATATTAAACCATCATGGGAAAGCCCTCTCCTCACTTATACTGTTCACCTGGTAACATGTCCCATGTATATTATACCATCAGGGGAACACATTCTCCTCACTTATACTGTTCACCTGGTAACATGTCCCATGGATATTAAACCATCAGCGGAACACATTCTCCTCACTTATACTGTTCACCTGGTAACATGTCCTGTGTATATTAAACCATCAGGGGAAAACAGTCTCCTCACTTCTTCTGTTCACCTGGTAACATGTCCTGTGTATATTAAACCATCAGGGGAATACATTCTCCTCACTTATACTGTTCACCTGGTAACATGTCCCGTGTATATTGAACCATCATGGGAACACATTCTCCTCACTTATACTGTTCACCTGGTAACATGTCCCTTGTTTTTTAAAACATCAGGGGAAAGCCCTCTCCTCACTTATACTGTTCACCTGGTAACATGTCCCATGTATATTATACCATCAGGGGAACACATTCTCCTCACTTATACTGTTCACCTGGTAACATGTCCCATGTATATTAAACCATCAGGGGAACACATTCTCCTCACTTATACTGTTCACCTTGTAACATGTCCCATGTATATTATACCATCAGGGGAAAGCACTCTCATCACTTATACTGTTCACCTGGTAACATGTCCCGTGTATATTAAACCATCAGGGGAACTCACTCTCCTCACTTATACTGTTCACCTGGTAACATGTCCCGTGTATATTAAACCATCATGGGTAAGCCCTCTCCTCACTTCTACTGTTCACCTGGTAACATGTCCCGTGTATATTATACCATCAGGGGAACACACTCTCCTCACTTATACTGTTCACCTGGTAACATGTCCCGTGTATATTAAACCATCAGGGGAAAGCACTCTACTCTCTTATACTGTTCACCTGGGAACATGTCCCGTGTATATTAAACCATCAGGGGAACACACTCTCCTCACTTATACTGTTCACCTGATGACATGTCCCGGGTCTATTAAACAATCAGTGGAACTCACTCTCCTCACTTATACTGTTCACCTGGTGTCGTGTCCTGTGTATAGTAAACCATCAGGGGAACAGACTCTCCTCACTTATACTGTTCACCTGTTGACATGTCCTGTTTGTATTAAACCATCAGGGGAACTCACTCTCCTCACTTACACTGTTTACCTGGTAACATGTCCCATGTATATTAAACCATCATGGGTAAGCCCTCTCCTCACTTCTACTGTTCACCTGGTAACATGTCCCGTGTATATTAAACCATCAGGGGAACACACTCTCCTCACTTATACTGCTCACCTGGTAACATGTCCCGTGAGTATTAAACAATCAGGGGAACACACTCTCCTGACTTATAGTTTTCACCTGTAACATGTCCCGTGTATATGAAACCATCAGCGGAACACATTCTCCTCACTTATACGCTTCACCTGGTAACATGTCCTGTGTATATTAAACCATCAGGGGAAAACGGTCTCCTCACTTATACTGTTCACCTGGTAACATGTCCTGTGTACATTAAACCATCAGGGGAATACATTCTCCTCACTTATACTGTTCACCTGGTAACATGTCCCGTGTATATTGAACCATCAGGGGAATACAGTATCCTCACTTATACTGTTCACCTGGTAACATGTCCCGTGTATATTATACCATCAGGGGAACACACTCTCCTCACTTATACTGTTCACCTGGTAACATGTCCCGTGTATATTAAACCATCAGGGGAAAGCACTCTCCTCTCTTATACTGTTCACCTGGTAACATGTCCCGTGTATATTAAACCATCAGGGGAACAAACTCTCCTCACTTATACTGTTCACCTGATGACATGTCCCGGGTATATTAAACAATCAGGGGAACTCACTCTCCTCACTTATACTGTTCACCTGGTATCATGTCCTGTGTAAAGTAAACCATCAGGGGAACAGACTCTCCTCATTTATACTGTTCACCTGTTGACATGTCCTGCTTGTATTAAACCATCAGGGGAACTCACTCTCCTCACTTACACTGTTTACCTGGTAACATGTCCCGTGTGTATTAAACCATCAGGGGAACACACTCTCTTCACTTATACTCTTCACCTGGCAACATGTCCCGTGTGTATTAAACAATCAGGGCAACACACTCTCCTCACTTATACTCTTCACCTGGCAACATGTCCCGGGTGTATTAAACCATAGAGGGAAACATACTCTCCTCACTTATACTGTTCACCTGGTAACATGTCCCGTGTATATTAAACCATCAGGGGAACACACTCTCCTCACTTATACTGTTCACCTGGTAACATGTCCCGTGTATATTAAACCATCAGGGGAACACACTCTCGTCACTTATACTGTTCACCTGGTAACATGTCCCGTGTATATTAAACCATCAGGGGAACACATTCTCCTCACTTATACTGTTCACCTGGTAACATGTCCTGTGTATATTAAAACATCAGGGGAAAACAGTCTCCTCACTTATACTGTTCACCTGGTAACATGTCCTGTGTATATTAAACCATCAGGGGAATACATTCTCCTCACTTATACTGTTCACCTGGTAACATGTCCCGTGTATATTGAACCATCATGGGAACACATTCTCCTCACTTATACTGTTCACCTGGTAACATGTCCCTTGTTTTTTAAAACATCAGGGGAAAGCCCTCTCCTCACTTATACTGTTAACCTGGTAACATGTCCCATGTATATTATACCATCAGGGGAACACATTCTCCTCACTTATAGTGTTCACCTGGTAACATGTCCCATGTATATTATACGATCAGGGGAAAGCACTCTCATCACTTATACTGTTCACCTGGTAACATGTCCCGTGTATATTAAACCATCAGGGGAACTCACTCTCCTCACTTATATTGTTCACCTGGTAACATGTCCCGTGTATATTAAACCATCATGGGTAAGCCCTCTCCTCACTTCTACTGTTCACCTGGTAACATGTCCCGTGTATATTAAACCATCAGGGGAATACACTCTCCTCACTTATACTGCTCACCTGGTAACATGTCCCGTGAGTATTAAACAATCAGGGGAACACACTCTCCTGACTTATAGTTTTCACCTGGTAACATGTCCCGTGTATATTAAACCATCAGCGGAACACATTCTCCTTACTTATACGGTTCACCTGGTAACATGTCCTGTGTATATTAAACCATCAGGGGAAAACGGTCTCCTCACTTATACTGTTCACCTGGTAACATGTCCTGTGTATATTAAACCATCAGGGGAATACATTCTCCTCACTTATACTGTTCACCTGGTAACATGTCCCGTGTATATTGAACCATCAGGGGAATACAGTATCCTCACTTATACTGTTCACCTGGTAACATGTCCCGTGTATATTAAACCATCAGGGGAACACATTCTCCTCACTAATACTGTTCACCTGGTAACATGTCCCTTGTTTTTTAAAACATCAGTGGAAAGCCCTCTCCGCACTTATACTGTTCACCTGGTTACATGTCCCATGTATATTATACCATCAGGGGAAAGCACTCTCATCACTTATACTGTTCACCTGGTAACATGTCCCGTGTATATTAATGCATCAGGGGAACTCACTCTCCTCACTTATACTGTTCACCTGGTAACATGTCACGTGTTTATTAAACCATCATGGGTAAGCCCTCTCCTCACTTCTACTGTTCACCTGGTAACATGTCCCGTGTATATTATACCATCAGGGTAACACACTCTCCTCACTTATACTGTTCACCTGGTAACATGTCCCGTGTATATTAAACCATCAGGGGAAAGCACTCTCCTCTCTTATACTGTTCACCTGGTAACATGTCCCGTGTATATTAAACCATCAGGGGAACACACTCCCCTCACTTATACTGTTCACCTGATGACATGTCCCGGGTATATTAAACAATCAGGGGAACTCTCTCTCCTCACTTATACTGTTCACCTGGTATCATGTCCTGTGTATAGTAAACCATCAGGGGAACAGACTCTCCTCACTTATACTGTTCACCTGTTGACATGTCCTGTTTGTATTAAACCATCAGGGGAACTCACTCTCCTCACTTACACTGTTTACCTGGTAACATGTCCCGTGTGTATTAAACCATCAGGGGAACACACTCTCTTCACTTATACTCTTCACCTGGCAACATGTCCCGTGTGTATTAAACAATCAGGGGAACACACTCTCCTCACTTATACTCTTCACCTGGCAACATGTCCCGGGTGTATTAAACCATCAGGGGAACATACTCTCCTCACTTATACTGTTCACCTGGTAACATGTCCCGTGTATATTAAACCATCAGGGGAACACACTCTCCTCACTTCTACTGTTCACCTGGTAACATGTCCCGTGTATATTTAACAATCAGGGGAGCACACTCTCGTCACTTATACTTTTCACCTGGTAACATGTCCCGTGTATATTAAACCATCAGGGGAACACATTCTCCTCACTTATACTGTTCACCTGGTAACATGTCCCTTGTTTTTTAAAACATCAGGGGAAAGCCCTCTCCTCACTTATACTGTTCACCTGGTAACATGTCCCATGTATAATATACCATCAGGGGAAAGCACTCTCATCACTTATACTGTTCACCTGGTAACATGTCCCGTGTATATTAAACCATCAGGGGAACTCACTCTCCTCACTTATACTGTTCATCTGGTAACAAGTCCCGTGTATATTAAACCATCATGGGAAAGCCCTCTCCTCACTTATACTGTTCACCTGGTAACATGTCCCATGTATATTATACCATCAGGGGAACACATTCTCCTCACTTATACTGTTCAACTGGTAACATGTCCCATGTATATTATACCATCAGGGGAAAGCACTCTCATCACTTATACTGTTCACCTGGTAACATGTCCCGTGTATATTATACCATCAGGGGAACACATTCTCCTCACTTATACTGTTCACCTGGTAACAAGTCCCGTGTATATTAAACCATCATGGGAAAGCCCTCTCCTCACTTATACTGTTCACCTGGTAACATGTCCCATGGATATTAAACCATCAGCGGAACACATTCTCCTCACTTATACTGTTCACCTGGTAACATGTCCTGTGTATATTAAACCATCAGGGGAAAACAGTCTCCTCACTTCTTCTGTTCACCTGGTAACATGTCCTGTGTATATTAAACCATCAGGGGAATACATTCTCCTCACTTATACTGTTCACCTGGTAACATGTCCCGTGTATATTGAACCATCATGGGAACACATTCTCCTCACTTATACTGTTCACCTGGTAACATGTCCCTTGTTTTTTAAAACATCAGGGGAAAGCCCTCCCTCACTTACACTGTTCACCTGGTTACATGTCCCATGTATATTATACCATCAGGGGAACACATTCTCCTCACTTATACGGTTCACCAGGTAACATGTCCCATGTATATTAAACCATCAGGGGAACACATTCTCCTCACTTATACTGTTCACCTGGTAACATGTCCCATGTATATTATACCATCAGGGGAAAGCACTCTCATCACTTATACTGTTCACCTGGTAACATGTCCCGTGTATATTAAACCATCAGGGGAACTCACTCTCCGCACTTATACTGTTCACCTGTTAACATGTCCCGTGTATATTAAACCATCATGGGTAATCCCTCTCCTCACTTCTACTGTTCACCTGGTAACATGTCCCGTGTATATTATACCATCAGGGGAACACACTCTCCTCACTTATACTGTTCACCTGGTAACATGTCCCGTGTATATTAAACCATCAGGGGAAAGCACTCTACTCTCTTATACTGTTCACCTGGTAACATGTCCCGTGTATATTAAACAATCAGTGGAACTCACTCTCCTCACTTATACTGTTCACCTGGTATCGTGTCCTGTGTATAGCAAACAATCAGGGGAACAGACTCTCCTCACTTATACTGTTCACCTGTTGACATGTCCTGTTTGTATTAAACCATCAGGGGAACTCACTCTCCTCACTTACACTGTTTACCTGGTAACATGTCCCATGTATATTAAACCATCAGGGGAACACATTCTCCTCACTTATACTGTTCACCTGGTAACATGTCCCATGTATATTATACCATCAGGGGAAAGCACTCTCATCACTTATACTGTTCACCTGGTAACATGTCCCGTGTATATTAAACCATCAGGGGAACTCACTCTCCTCACTTATACTGTTCTCCTGGTAACATGTCCCGTGTATATTAAACCATCATGGGTAAGCCCTCTCCTCACTTCTACTGTTCACCTGGTAACATGTCCCGTGTATATTAAACCATCAGGGGAACACACTCTCCTCACTTATACTGCTCACCTGGTAACATGTCCCGTGAGTATTAAACAATCAGGGGAACACACTCTCCTGACTTATAGTTTTCACCTGGTAACATGTCCCGTGTATATTAAACCATCAGCGGAGCACATTCTCCTCACTTATACGGTTCACCTGGTAACATGTCCTGTGTATATTAAACCATCAGGGGAAAACGGTCTCGTCACTTATACTGTTCACCTGGTAACATGTCCTGTGTACATTAAACCATCAGGGGAATACATTCTCCTCACTTATACTGTTCACCTGGAAACATGTCCAGTGTATATTGAACCATCAGGGGAATACAGTATCCTCACTTATACTGTTCACCTGGTAAAATGTCCCGTGTATATTATACCATCAGGGGAACACACTCTCCTCACTTATACTGTTCACCTGGTAACATGTCCCGTGTATATTAAACCATCAGGGGAAAGCACTCTACTCTCTTATACTGTTCACCTGGTAACATGTCCCGTGTATATTAACCCATCAGGGGAACACACTCTCCTCACTTATGCTGTTCACCTGATGACATGTCCCGGGTCTATTAAACAATCAGTGGAACTCACTCTCCTCACTTATACTGTTCACCTGGTATCATGTCCTGTGTATAGTAAACCATCAGGGGAACAGACTCTCCTCACTTATACTGTTCACCTGTTGACATGTCCTGTTTGTATTAAACCATCAGGGGAACTCACTCTCCTCACTTACACTGTTTACCTGGTAACATGTCCCATGTATGTTAAACCATCAGGGGAACACATTCTCCTCACTTATACTGTTCACCTGTAACATGTCCCGTGTATATTAAACCATCATGGGTAAGCCCTCTCCTCACTTCTACTGTTCACCTGGTAACATGTCCCGTGTATATTAAACCATCAGGGGAACACACTCTCCTCACATATACTGCTCACCTGGTAACATGTCCCGTGAGTATTAAACAATCAGGGGAACACACTCTCCTGACTTATAGTTTTCACCTGGTAACATGTCCCGTGTATATTAAACCATCAGCGGAACACATTCTCCTCACTTATACGGTTCACCTGGTAACATGTCCTGTGTATATTAAACCATCAGGGGAAAACGGTCTCCTCACTTATACTGTTCACCTGGTAACATGTCCTGTGTACATTAAACCATCAGGGGAAAGCACTCTACTCTCTTATACTGTTCACCTGGTAACATGTCCAGTGTATATTAAACCATCAGGGGAACACACTCTCCTCACTTATACTGTTCACCTGATGACATGTCCCGGGTCTATTAAACAATCAGTGGAACTCACTCTCCTCACTTATACTGTTCACCTGGTATCATGTCCTGTGTATAGTAAACCATCAGGGGAACAGACTCTCCTCACTTATACTGTTCACCTGTTGACATGTCCTGTTTGTATTAAACCATCAGGGGAACTCACTCTCCTCACTTACACTGTTTACCTGGTAACATGTCCCATGTATATTAAACCATCAGGGGAACACATTCTCCTCACTTATACTGTTCACCTGTAACATGTCCCGTGTATATTAAACCATCATGGGTAAGCCCTCTCCTCACTTCTACTGTTCACCTGGTAACATGTCCCGTGTATATTAAACCATCAGGGGAACACACTCTCCTCACATATACTGCTCACCTGGTAACATGTCCCGTGAGTATTAAACAATCAGGGGAACACACTCTCCTGACTTATAGTTTTCACCTGGTAACATGTCCCGTGTATATTAAACCATCAGCGGAACACATTCTCCTCACTTATACGGTTCACCTGGTAACATGTCCTGTGTATATTAAACCATCAGGGGAAAAAGGTCTCCTCAATTATACTGTTCACCTGGTAACATGTCCTGTGTACATTAAACCATCAGGGGAAAGCACTCTACTCTCTTATTCTGTTCACCTGGTAACATGTCCAGTGTATATTAAACCATCAGGGGAACACACTCTCCTCACTTATACTGTTCACCTGATGACATGTCCCGGGTCTATTAAACAATCAGTGGAACTCACTCTCCTCACTTATACTGTTCACCTGGTATCATGTCTTGTGTATAGTAAACCATCAGGGGAACAGACTCTCCTCACTTATACTGTTCACCTGTTGACATGTCCTGTTTGTATTAAACCATCAGGGGAACTCACTCTCCTCACTTACACTGTTTACCTGGTAACATGTCCCATGTATATTAAACCATCAGGGGAACACATTCTCCTCACTTATACTGTTCACCTGGTAACATGTCCCATGTTTATTATACCATCAGGGGAAAGCACTCTCATCACTTATACTGTTCACCTGGTAACATGTCCCGTGTATATTAAACCATCAGGGGAACTCACTCTCCTCACTTATACTGTTCACCTGGTAACATGTCCCGTGTATATTAAACCATCATGGGTAAGCCCTCTCCTCAGTTATACTGCTCACCTGGTAACATGTCCCGTGAGTATTAAACAATCAGGGGAACACACTCTCCTGACTTATAGTTTTCACCTGGTAACATGTCCCGTGTATATTAAACCATCAGCGGAACACATTCTCCTCACTTATACGGTTCACCTGGTAACATGTCCTGTGTATATTAAACCATCAGGGGTAAACTGTCTCCTCACTTATACTGTTCACCTGGTAACATGTCCTGTGTACATTAAACCATCAGGGGAATACATTCTCCTCACTTATACTGTTCACCTGGTAACATGTCCCGTGTATATTGAACCATCAGGGGAATACAGTCTCCTCACTTATACTGTTCACCTGGTAACATGTCCCTTGTTTTTTAAAACATCAGGGGAAAGCCCTCTCCGCACTTATACTGTTCACCTGGTAACATGTCCCATGTATATTATACGATCAGGGGAAAGCACTCTCATCACTTATACTGTTCACCTGGTAACATGTCCCGTGTATATTAAACCATCGGTGGAACTCACTCTCCTCACTTATACTGTTCACCTGGTAACATGTCACGTGTTTATTAAACCATCATGGGTAAGAACTCTCCTCACTTCTACTGTTCACCTGGTAACATGTCCCGTGTATATTATACCATCAGGGTAACACACTCTCCTCACTTATACTGTTCACCTGGTAACATGTCCCGTGTATATTAAACCATCAGGGGAAAGCACTCTCCTATCTTATACTGTTCACCTGGTAACATGTCCCGTGTATATTAAACCATCAGGGGAACACACTCTCCTCACTTATACTGTTCACCTGATGACATGTCCCGGGTATATTAAACAATCAGGGGAACTCACTCTCCTCACTTATACTGTTCACCTGGTATCATGTCCTGTGTATAGTAAACCATCAGGGGAACAGACTCTCCTCATTTATACTGTTCACCTGTTGACATGTCCTGTTTGTATTAAACCATCAGGGGAACTCACTCTCCTCACTTACACTGTTTACCTGGTAACATGTCCCGTGTGTATTAAACCATCAGGTTAACACACTCTCTTGACTTATACTCTTCACCTGGCAACATGTCCCGTGTGTATTAAACAATCAGGGCAACACACTCTCCTCACTTATACTCTTCACCTGGCAACATGTCCCGGGTGTATTAAACCATCAGGGGAACATACTCTCCTCACTTATACTGTTCACCTGGTAACATGTCCCGTGTATATTAAACCATCAGGGTAACACACTCTCCTCACTTATACTGTTCACCTGGTAACATGTTCCGTATATATTAAACCATCAGGGGAACACACTCTCGTCACTTATACTGTTCACCTGGTAACATGTCCCGTGTATATTAAACCATCAGGGGAACACATTCTCCTCACTTATACTGTTCACCTGGTAACATGTCCCTTGTTTTTTAAAACATCAGGGGAAAGCCCTCTCCTCACTTATACTGTTCACCTGGTAACATGTCCCATGTATAATATACCATCAGGGGAAAGCACTCTCATCACTTATACTGTTCACCTGGTAACATGTCCCGTGTATATTAAACCATCAGGGGAACTCACTCTCCTCACTTATACTGTTCACCTGGTAACAAATCCAGTGTATATTAAACCATCATGGGAAAGCCCTCTCCTCACTTATACTGTTCACCTGGTAACATGTCCCATGTATATTATACCATCAGGGGAACACATTCTCCTCACTTATACTGTTCACCTGGTAACATGTCCCATGTATATTATACCATCAGGGGAAAGCACTCTCATCACTTATACTGTTCACCTGGTAACATGTCCCGTGTATATTATACCATCAGGGGAACACATTCTCCTCACTTATACTGTTCACCTGGTAACAAGTCCCGTGTATATTAAACCATCATGGGAAAGCCCTCTCCTCACTTATACTGTTCACCTGGTAACATGTCCCTTGTATATTATACCATCAGGGGAACACATTCTCCTCACTTATACTGTTCACCTGGTAACATGTCCCATGGATATTAAACCATCAGCGGAACACATTCTCCTCACTTATACTGTTCACCTGGTAACATGTCCTGTGTATATTAAGCCATCAGGGGAAAACAGTCTCCTCACTTCTTCTGTTCACCTGGTAACATGTAAAGTGTATATTAAACCATCAGGGGAATACATTCTCCTCACTTATACTGTTCACCTGGTAACATGTCCCGTGTATATTGAACCATCATGGGAACACATTCTCCTCACTTATACTGTTCACCTGGTAACATGTCCCTTGTTTTTTAAAACATCAGGGGAAAGCCCTCTCCGCACTTATACTGTTCACCTGGTAACATGTCCCATGTATATTATATCATCAGGGGAACACATTCTCCTCACTTATACTGTTCACCTGGTAACATGTCCCATGTATATTAAACCATCAGGGGAACACATTCTCCTCACTTATACTGTTCACCTGGTAACATGTCCCATGTATATTATACCATCAGGGGAAAGCACTCTCTTCACTTATACTGTTCACCTGGTAACATGTCCCGTGCATATTAAACCATCAGGGGAACTCACTCTCCTCACTTATACTGTTCACCTGGTAACATGTCCCGTGTATATTAAACCATCAAGGGTAAGCCCTCTCCTCACTTCTACTGTTCACCTGGTAACATGTCCCGTGTATATTATACCATCAGGGGAACACACTCTCCTCACTTATACTGTTCACCTGGTAACATGTCCCGTGTATATTAAACCATCAGGGGAAAGCACTCTACTCTCTTATACTGTTCACCTGGTAACATGTCCCGTGTATATTAAACCATCAGGGGAACACACTCTCCTCACTTATACTGTTCACCTGATGACATGTCCCGGGTATATTAAACAATCAGTGGAACTCACTCTCCTCACTTATACTGTTCACCTGGTATCATGTCCTGTGTATAGTAAACCATCAGGGGAACAGACTCTCCTCACTTATACTGTTCACCTGTTGACATGTCCTGTTTGCAATAAACCATCAGGGGAACTCACTCTCCTCACTTACACTGTTTACCTGGTAACATGTCCCGTGTGTATTAAACCATCAGGGGAACACACTCTCTTCACTTATACTCTTCACCTGGCAACATGTCCCGTGTGTATTAAACAATCAGGGGAACACACTTTCCTCACTTATACTCTTCACCTGGCAACATGTCCCGGGTGTATTAAACCATCAGGGGAACACACTCTCCTCACTTAAAATGTTCACCTGGTAACATGTCCTGTGTATATTAAACCATCAGGGGAATACATTCTCCTCACTTATACTGTTCACCTGGTAACATGTCCCGTGCATATTGAACCATCAGGGGAATACAGTATCCTCACTTATACTGTTCACCTGGTAACATGTCCCGTGTATATTAAACCATCAGGGGAACACATTCTCCTCACTTATACTGTTCACCTGGTAACATGTCCCCTGTTTTTTAAAACATCAGGGGAAAGCCCTCTCCTCACTTATACTGTTCACCTGGTAACATGTCCCATGCATATTATACCATCAGGGGAAAGCACTCTCATCACTTATACTGTTCACCTGGTAACATGTCCCGTGTATATTAAACCATCAGGGGAACTCACTCTCCTCACTTATACTGTTCACCTGGTAACATGTCACGTGTTTATTAAACCATCATGGGTAAGCCCTCTCCTCTCTTCTACTGTTCACCTGGTAAAATGTCCCGTGTATATTATACCATCAGGGGAACACACTCTCCTAACTTATACTGTTCACCTGGTGACATGTCCCGTGTATATTAAACCATCAGGGGAAAGCACTCTCCTCTCTTATACTGTTCACCTGGTAACATGTCCCGTGTATATTAAACCATCAGGGGAACACACTCTCCTCACTTATACTGTTCTCCTGATGACATGTCCCGGATATATTAAACAATCAGGGGAACTCACTCTCCTCACTTATACTGTTCACCTGGTATCATGTCCTGTGTATAGTAAACCATCAGGGGAACAGACTCTCCTCACTTATACTGTTCACCTGTTGACATGTCCTGTTTGTATTATACCATCAGGGGAACTCACTCTCCTCACTTACACTGTTTACCTGGTAACATGTCCTGTGTGTATTAAACCATCAGGGGAACACACTCTCTTCACTTATACTGTTCACCTGGCAACATGTCCCGTGTGTATTAAACAATCAGGGGAACACACTCTCCTCACTTATACTCTTCACCTGGCAACATGTCCCGGGTGTATTAAACCATCAGGGGAACGCACTCTCCTCACTTATACTGTTCACCTGGTAACATGTCCCGTGTATACTAAACCATCAGGGGAACACACTCTCCTCACTTATACTGTTCACCTGGTAACATGTCCCGTGTATATTTAACAATCGGGGAACACACTCTCGTCACTTATACTGTTCACCTGGTAACATGTCCTGTGTATATTAAACCATCAGGGGAAAACAGTCTCCTCACTTATACTGTTCACCTGGTAACATGTCCTGTGTATATTAAAACATCAGGGGAATACATTCTCCTCACTTATACTGTTCACCTGGTAACATGTCCCGTGTATATTGAACCATCATGGGAACACATTATCCTCACTTATACTGTTCACCTGGTAACATGTCCCTTGTTTTTTAAAACATCAGGGGAAAGCCCTCTCCTCACTTATACTGTTCACCTGGTAACATGTCCCATGTATATTATACCATCAGGGGAACACATTCTCCTCACTTATACTGTTCACGTGGTAACATGTCCCATGTATATTAAACCATCAGGGGAACGCATTCTCCTCACTTATACTGTTCACCTGGTAACATGTCCTATGTATATTATACCATCAGGGGAAAGCACTCTCATCACTTATACTGTTCACCTGGCAACATGTCCCGTGTATATTAAACCATCAGGGGAACTCACTCTCCTCACTTATGCTGTTCACCTGGTAACATGTCCCGTGTATATTAAACCATCATGGGTAAGCCCTCTCCTCACTTCTAGAGTTCACCTGGTAACATGTCCCGTGTATATTAAACCATCAGGGGAAAGCACTCTAATCTCTTATACTGTTCACCTGGTAACATGTCCCGTGTATATTAAACCATCAGGGGAACACACTCGCCTCACTTATACTGTTCACCTGATGACATGTCCCGGGTATATTAAACATTCAGTGGAACTCACTCTCCTCACTTATACTGTTCACCGGGTATCATGTCCTGTGTATATTAAACCATCAGGGGAAAGCACTCTACTCTCTTATACTGTTCACCTGATGACATGTCCCGTGTATATTATACCATCAGGGGAACACGCTCTCCTCACTTATACTGTTCACCTGGTAACATGTCCCGTGTATATTAAACCATCAGGGGAAAGCACTCTACTCTCTTATACTGTTCACCTGGTAACATGTCCCGTGTATATTAAACCATCAGGGGAACACACTCTCCTCACTTATACTGTTCACCTGATGACATGTCCCGGATATATTAAACAATCAGTGGAACTCACTCTCCTCACTTATACTGTTCACCTGGTATCATGTCCTGTGTATAGTAAACCATCAGGGGAACAGACTCTCCTCACTTGTACTGTTCACCTGTTGACATGTCCTGTTTGTATTAAACCATCAGGGGAACTCACTCTCCTCACTTACACTGTTTACCTGGCAACATGTCCCGTGTGTATTAAACAATCAGGGGAACACTCTCTCCTCACTTATACTCTTCACCTGGCAACATGTCCCGGGTGTATTAAACCATCAGGGGAACACACTCTCCTCACTTATACTGTTCACCTGGTAACATGTCCCGTGTATATTAAACCATCAGGGGAACACACTCTCCTCACTTATACTCGTCACCTTGTAACATGTGCCACGTATATTAAGCAATCAGTAGAACAGGCTCTCTTCTCTTGTACTGTTCACCTGGTAACATGTCCCATGTATATTAGACCATCAGGGGAACACACTCTCCTCACTTCTACTCTTCACCTGGTGACACGTCCCGTGCGTGTTAAACCATCAGGGGAACACACTCTCCTCACTTCCACTGCTCACCTGGTAACATGTCCCGTGAGTATTAAACAATCAGGGGAACACACTCTCCTGACTTATAGTTTTCACCTGGTAACATGTCCCGTGTATATTAAACCATCAGCGGAACACATTCTCCTCACTTATACTGTTCACCTGGTAACATGTCCTGTGTTTATTAAACCATCAGGGGAAAACAGTCTCCTCACTTATACTGTTCACCTGGTAACATGTCCTGTGTATATTAAACCATCAGGGGAATATATTCTCCTCACTTATACTGTTCACCTGGTAACATGTCCCGTGTATATTGAACCATCAGGGGAATACAGTATCCTCACTTATACTGTTCACCTGGTAACATGTCCCGTTTATATTAAACCATCAGGGGAACACATTCTCCTCACTTATACTGTTCACCTGGTAACATGTCCCATGTATATTATACCATCAGGGGAAAGCCCTCTCCTCACTTATACTGTTCACCTGGTAACATGTCCCGTGTATATTAAACCATCAGGGGAACTCACTCTCCTCACTTATACTGTTCACCTGGTAACAAGTCCCGTGTATATTAAACCATCATGGGAAAGTCCTCTCCTCACTTATACTGTTCACCTGGTAACATGTCCCATGTATATTATACCATCAGGGGAACGCATTCTCCTCACTTATACTGTTCACCTGGTAACATGTCCCATGTATATTATACCATCAGGGGAAAGCACTCTCATCACTTATACTGTTCACCTGGTAACATGTCCCGTGTATATTATACCATCAGGGGAACACATTCTACTCACTTATACTGTTCACCTGGTAACAAGTCCCGTGTATATTAAACCATCATGGGAAAGCGCTCTCCTCACTTGTACTGTTCACCTGGTAACATGTCCCATGTATATTATACCATCAGGGGAACACATTCTCCTCACTTATACTGTTCACCTGGTAACATGTCCCATGTTTATTAAACCATCAGGGAACACATTCTCCTCACTTATAATGTTCACCTGGTAACATGTCCCATGTATATTATACCATCAGGGGAAAGCACTCTCATCACTTATACTGTTCACCTGGTAACATGCCCCGTGTATATTAAACCATCATGGGTAAGCCCTCTCCTCACTTCTACTGTTCACCTGGTAACATGTCCCGTTTATATTATTCCATCAGGGGAACACACTCTCCTCACTTATACTGTTCACCTGGTAACATGTCCCGTGTATATTAAACCATCAGGGGAAAGCATTCTCCTCTCTTATACTGTTCACCTGGTAACATGTCCCGTGTATATTAAACCATCAGTGGAACACACTCTCCTCACTTATACTGTTCACCTGATGACATGTCCCGGGTATATTAAACAATCAGTGGAACTCACTCTCCTCACTTATACTGTTCACCTGGTAACATGTCCCGTGTATATTAAACCATCAGGGGAACACACTCTCCTCACTTATACTCGTCACCTTGTAACATGTGCCACGTATATTAAGCAATCAGGAGAACAGGCTCTCTTCTCTTATACTGTTCACCTGGTAACATGTCCCATGTATATTAGACCATCAGGGGAACACACTCTCCTCACTTCTACTCTTCACCTGGTGACACGTCCCGTGCGTGTTAAACCATCAGGGGAACACACTCTCCTCACTTATACTGCTCACCTGGTAACATGTCCCGTGAGTATTAAACAATCAGGGGAACACACTCTCCTGACTTATAGTTTTCACCTGGTAACATGTCCCGTGTATATTAAACCATCAGCGGAACACATTCTCCTCACTTATACTGTTCACCTGGTAACATGTCCTGTGTATATTAAACCATCCGGGGAAAACATTCTCCTCACTTATACTGTTCACCTGGTAACATGTCCTGTGTATATTAAACCATCAGGGGAATACATTCTCCTCACTTATACTGTTCACCTGGTAACATGTCCCGTGTATATTGAACCATCAGGGGAATACAGTATCCTCACTTATACTGTTCACCTGGTAACATGTCCCATGTATATTATACCATCAGGGGAAAGCACTCTCATCACTTATACTGTTCACCTGGTAACATGTCCCGTGTATATTAAACCATCAGGGGAACACACTCTCCTCACTTATACTGTTCACCTGGTAACATGTCCCGTGTATATTTAACAATCAGGGGAACACACTCTCGTCACTTATACTGTTCACCTGGTAACATGTCCCGTGTATATTAAACCATCAGGGGAACACACTCTCCTCACTTATACTGTTCACCTGGTAACATGTCCCGTGTATATTTAACAATCAGGGGAACACACTCTCCTCACTTATACTGTTCACCTGGTAACAAGTCGCGTGTATATTAAACCATCATGGGAACACACTCTCCTCACTTATACTGCTCACCTGGTAACATGTCCCGTGTATATTAAACCATCAGGGGAACACATTCTCCTCACTGATGCTGTTCACCTGCTAACATGTCCCGTGTATATTAAACCATCAGGGGAACACACTCTCCTCACTTATACTGTTCACCTGGTAACATGTCCCGTGTATATTTAACAATCAGGGGAACACACTCTCGTCACTAATGCTGCTCAGCTGGTAACATGTCCCGTGTATAATAAACCATCAGGGGAACACATTCTCCTCACTGATGCTGTTCACCTGATAACATGTCCCACGTATATTAAGCAATCTGGGGAACAGGCTCTCTTCACTTATATTGTTCACCTGGTAACATGTCCCATGGATGTTAAACCATCAGGGGAACACACTCTCTTCACATCTTCTGTTCACCTGGCAACATGTCCCGTGTATATTAGATCATCAGGGGAACACTGTCTCCTCACTTCTACTCTTCACCTGGTGACACGTCCCGTGCATGTTAAACCATCAGGGGAACACACTCTCCTCACTTATACTGCTCACCTGGTAACATGTCCCGTGTATATTAAACCATCAGGGGAATACATTCTCCTCACTTATACTGTTCACCTGCTAACATGTCCCGTGTATATTAAACCATCAGGGGAAAGGCCTCTCCTCACTTATACTGCTCACCTGGTAACATGTCCCATGTATATTAAACCATCAGGGGAACACATTCTCCTCACTTATACTGTTCACCTGCTAACATGTCCCGTGTATATTGAACCATGAGGGGAATACCGTCTCCACACTTACACTGTTCACCTGGGAACATGTCCCGTGTATATTAAACCATCAGTGGAACACACTCTCCTCACTTATACTGTTCACCTGGAAACATGTCCCGTGCATATTAAACCATCATGGGTAAGCCCTCTCCTCACTTATACTGCTCACCTGGTAACATGTCCCGGGTATATTAAACAATCAGGGGAACTCACTCTCCTCACTTATACTGTTCACCAGTTGACATGTCCTGTTTGTTTAAACCATCAGGGGAACTCACTCTCCTCACTTACACTGTTCACCTGGTAACATGTCCTGTTTGTATTATACCATCAGGGGAACTCACTCTCCTCACTTACACTGTTTAACTGGTAACATGTCCCGTGTGTATTAAACCATCAGGGGAACACACTCTCTTCACTTATACTTCACCTGGCGTCATGTCCCGTGTGTATTAAACAATAAGGGGAACACACTCTCTTCACTTATACTGTTCACCTGGTAACATGTCCCGTGTATATTAAACCATCGGGGGAACACACTCTCCTCACTTCTACTGTTCACCTGGTAACATGTCCCCTGCCTGTTAAACCATCAGGGGAACACACTCTCCTCACTTCTACTCTTCACCTGGTAACATGTCCCGTGTGTATTAAACAATCAGGGGAATACATTCTCCTCACTTATACTGTTCACCTGGTAACATGTCCCGGGTGTATTAAACCATCAGGGGAACACACTCTCCTCACTTATACTGTTGATCTGGTAACATGTCCCGTGCATGTTAAACCATCAGGGGAACACACTCTCCTCACTTATACTGTTCACCTGGTAACAAGTCCCATGTATATTAAACCATCAGGGGAACACATTCTCCAAACTTATACTGTTCACATGGTAACATGTCCCGTGTATATTAAAGCATCAGGGGAACTCACTCTCCTCACTTCTACTGTTCACCTGGTAACATGTCCCGTGTATATTAAACCATCAGGGGAAAGCACTCTCCTCACTGATTCTGTTCACCTGGTAATAAGTCCCGTGTATATTAAACCAACAGGGGAACACAGTCTCATCACTTATACTGTTCACCTGATAACATGTCCCGTGTATATTAAACCATCAGGGGAATACATTCTCCTCACTTATACTGTTCTCCTGCTAACATGTCCCGTGTATATTAAACCATCAGGGGAAAGCCCTCTCCTCACTTATACTGTTCAGCTGGTAACATGTCCCGTGTATATTATACCATCAGGGGAACACACACTCCTCACTTATACTGTTCACCTGATGACATGTCCCGGGTATATTAAACAATCAGGGGAACTCACTCTCCTCACTTATACTGTTCACCTGGTATCATGTCCTGTGTATATTAAACCATCAGGGGAACACACTCTCCTCACTTATACTGTTCACCTGATGACATGTCCCGGGTATATTAAACAATCAGGGGAACTCACTCTCCTCGCTTATACTGTACACCTGGTATCATGTCCTGTGTATATTAAACCATCAGGGGAACACACTCTCCTCTCTTATACGGTTCACCTGATGACATGTCCCGGGTATATTAAACAATCAGGGGAACTCACTCTCCTCACTTATACAGTTCACCTGGTAACATGTCCTGTGTATATTAAACCATCAGGGAACACACTCTCCTCACTTATACTGTTCACCTGTTGACATGTCCTGTTTGTATTAAACCATCAGGGGAACTCACTCTCCTCACTTACATTGTTCACCTGGTAACATGTCCTGTTTGTATTAAACCATCGGGGGAACACACACTCCTCGCTTCTCCTGTTCACCTGGTAACATGTCCGCTGCCTGTAAACCATCATGGGAACACACTCTCCTCACTTATACTGTTCACCTGGTGACACGTCCCGTCAGTGTTAAACAATCATTGGATCACACTCTCCTCACTTACACTGTTCACCTGGTAACATGTCCCGGGTGTATTAAACCATGAGGGGAACACATTCTCCTCACTTATAATGTTCACCTGCTAACATGTCCCGTGTATATTAAACCATCAGGGGAACACACTCTCCTCACTTCTACTGTTCACCTGGTAACATGTCGCGTGTATATTAAACCATCAGGGGAAAGCCCTCTCCTCACTTATTCTGTTCACCTTGTAACATGTCCCACGTATATTAAGCAATCAGGAGAGCATGCTCTCTTCTCTTATACTGTTCACCTGGTAACATGTCCCATGTATATTAAACCATCAGGGGAACACACTCTCTTCACATATACTGTTCACCTGGTAACATGTCACGTGTATGTTAGACCATCAGGGGAACACACTCTCCTCACTTCTATTCTTCACCTGGTGACACGTCCCGTGCTTGTTAAACCATCAGGGGAACACACTCTCCTCACTTATACTGCTCACCTGGTAACATGTCCCGTGAGTATTAAACAATCAGGGGAACACACTCTCCTGACTTATAGTTTTCACCTGGTAACATGTCCCGTGTATATTAAACCATCAGCGGAACACATTCTCCTCATTATACTGTTCACCTGGTAACATGTCCTGTGTATATTAAACCATCACGGCAAAACAGTCTCCTCACTTATACTGTTCACCTGGTAACATGTCCTGTGTATATTAAACCATCAGGGGAATACATTCTCCTCACTTATACTGTTCACCTGGTAACATGTCCCGTGTATATTGAACCGTCAGGGGAACACATTCTCCTCACTTATACTGTTCACCTGGTAACATGTCCCTTGTTTTTTTAAAACATCAGGGGAAAGCCCTCTGCTCACTTATACTGTTCACCTGGTAACATGTCCCGTGTATATTATACCAGCAGGGGAACACACTCTCCTCACTTATACTGTTCACCTGGTAACATGTCCCGTGTATATTAAACCATCAGGGGAAAGCACTCTCCTCACTTATACTGTTCACCTGGTAACATGTCCCGTGTATATTAAACCATCAGGGGAACACACTCTCCTCACTTATACTGTTCACCTGATGACACGTCCCGTGCGTGTTAACCCATCAGGGGAACACACTCTCCTGACTTATAGTTTTCACCTGGTAACATGTCCCGTGTATATTAAACCATCAGGGGAACACATTCTCCTCACTTAAACTGTTCACCTGGTAACATGTCCTGTGTATATTAAACCATCAGGGGAAAACAGTCTCCTCACTTATACTGTTCACCTGGTAACATGTCCCGTGTATATTAAACCATCAGGGGAATAAACTCTCCTCACTTATACTGTTCACCTGCTAAAATGTCCCGTGTATATTAAACCATCAGGGGAAAGCCCTCTCCTCACTTACACTGTTCCGCTGGTAACATGTCCCGTTTATATTATACCATCAGGGGAACACTCTCTCCTCACTTATACTGTTCACCTGGTAACATGTCCCGTGTATATTAAACCATCAGGGGAAAGCCCTCTTCTCACTTCTGCTGTTCAGCTGGGAACATGTCCCGTGTATATTATACCATCAGGGGAACACACTCTCCTCACTTATACTGTTCACCTGGTAACATGTCCCGTGTATATAAAACCATCAGGGGAAAACATTCTCCTCACTTATACTGTTCACCAGCTAACATGTCCCGTGTATATTGAACCATCAGGGGAATACAGTATCCTCACTTATACTGTTCACCTGGTAACATGTCCCGTGTATGTTAAACCATCAGGGAAACACATTCTCCTCACTTATACTGTTCACCTGGTAACATGTCCCTTGTTTTTTAAAACATCAGGGGAAAGCCCTCTCCTCACTTATACTGTTCAGCTGGTAACATGTCCCAAGTATATTATACCATCAGGGGAACACACTGTCCTCACTTATACTGTTCACCATGTAACATGTCCCGAGTATATTAAAACATCCGGGGAAAGCACTCTCATCACTTATACTGTTCACCTGGTAACATGTCCCGTGTATATTAAACCATCAGGGGAACTCACTCTCCTCACTTATACTGTTCACCTGGTAACATGTCCCGTGTATATTAAACCATCAGGGGAACTCACTCTCCTCACTTATACTGTTCACCTGGCAACATGTCCCGTGTATATTAAACCATCATGGGTAAGCCCTCTCCTCACTTCTACTGTTCACCTGGTAACATGTCCCGTGTACATTATACCATCAGGTGGACACACTCTCCTCACTTATACTGTTCACCTGGTAACATGTCCCGTGTATATTAAACCATCAGGGGAACACACTCTCCTCACTTATACTGTTCACCTGATGACATGTCCCGGGTATATTAAACAATCAGGGGAACTCACTCTCCTCACTTATACTGTTCACCTGATGACATGTCCTGGGTATATTAAACCATCAGGGGAACAGACTCTCCTCACTTATACTGTTCACCTGTGGACATGTGCTGTTTGTATTAAACCATCAGGAGAACTCACTCTCCTCACTTACACTGTTCACCTGGTAACATGTCCTGTTTGTATTAAGCCATCAGGGGAACTCACTCTCCTCACTTACACTGTTTACCTGGTAACATGTCCCGTGTGTATTAAACCATCAGGGGAACACACTCTCTTCACTTATGCTGTTCACCTGGTAACATGTCCCGTGTATATTAAACCATCAGGGGAACACACTCTCTTCACCTATGCTGTTCACCTGGTAACATGTCCCGTGTATATTAAACCATCAGGGGAACACACTCTCCTCACTTATACTGTTCACCTGGTAACATGTCCCGTGTATATTAAACCATCAGGGGAACACATTCTCCTCACTTATACTGTTCACCTGCTAACATGTCCGGTGTATATTGAACCATGAGGGGAATACAGTCTCCTCACTTACACTGTTCATCTGGTAACATGTCCCGTGTATATTAAACCATCAGTGGAACACACTCTCCTCACTTATACTGTTCACCTGGTAACATGTCCCGTGCATATTAAACCATCATGGGTAAGCCCTCACCTCACTTATGCTGCTCACCTGGTAACATGTCCCGTGTATATTAAATCATCAGGGGAACACACTCTCCTCACTTATACTGTTCACCTGGTGACATGTCCCGTGTATATTAAACCATCAGGGGAAAGCACTCTCCTCACTTATACTGTTCACCTGGTAACATGTCCCGTGTATATTAAACCATCAGGGCAACACACTCTCCTCACTTATACTGTTCACCTGATGACATGTCCCAGGTATATTAAACAATCAGGGGAACTCATTCTCCTCACTTATACTGTTCACCTGGTATCATGTCCTGTGTATATTAAAACATCAGGGGAACACACTCTCCTCACTTATACTGTTCACCTGTTGACATGTCCTGTTTGTTTAAACCATCAGGGGAACTCACTCTCCTCACTTACACTGTTCACCTGGTAACATGTACTGTTTGTACTAAACCATCAGGGGAACTCACTCTCCTCACTTACACTGTTTACCTGGTAACATGTCCCGTGTGTATTAAACCATCAGGGGAACACACTCTCTTCACTTATACTCTTCACCTGGCAACATGTCCCGTGTGTATTAAACAATCAGGGGAACACACTCTCTTCACTTATACTGTTCACCTGGTAACATGTCCCGTGTATATTAAACCATCGGGGGAACACACTCTCCTCACTTCTACTGATCACCTGGTAACATGTCCCCTGCCTGTTAAACCATCATGGGAACACACTCTCCTCACTTATACTGTTCACCTGGTGACACGCCCCGTCAGTGTTAAACAATCATTGGATCACACTCTCCTCACTTACACTGTTCACCTGGTAACATGTCCCGGGTGTATTAAACCATCAGGGGAACACACTCTCCTCACTTATACTGTTGACCTGGTAACATGTCCCGTGCATGTTAAACCATCAGGGGAGCACAATCTCCTCACTTATACTGTTCACCTGCTAACATGTCCCGTGTATATTCAACCATCAGAGGAATACAGTCTCATCACTTATACTGTTCACATGGTAACATGTCCCGTGTATATTAAACCATCAGGGGAACACACTCTCCTCACTTCTACTGCTCACCTGGTAACATGTCGCGTGTATATTAAACCATCAGGGGAAAGCCCTCTCCTCACTTATTCTGTTCACCTGGTAATAAGTCCCGTGTATATTAAACCAACAGGGGAACACACTCTCCTCACTTATACTGTTCACCTGCTAACATGACCCGTGTATTTTTAACAATCAGGGGAACACACTCTCCTCACTTATTCTGTTCACCTGGTAACATGTCCCGTATATATTAAACCATCAGGGGAACACATTCTCCTCACTGATACTGTTCAACTGCTAACATGTCCCGTGTATATTAAACAATGAGGGGAACACACTCTCCTCAGTTTTCCTCGTCACCTTGTAACATGTGCCACGTATATTAAGCAATCAGGAGAACACACTCTCTTCACTTATACTGTTCACCTGGTAACATGTCCCATGTATATTAAACCATCAGGGGAACACACTCTCTTCACATATACTGTTCACCTGGTAACATGTCCCGTGTATATTAGACCATCAGGGGAACACACTCTCCTCACTTCTACTCTTCACCTGGTAACACGTCCGTGCGTGTTAAACCATCAGGGGAACAAACTCTCCTCACTTATACTGCTCACCTGGTAACATGTCCCGTGAGTATTAAACAATCAGGGGAACACACTCGCCTGACTTATAGTTTTCACCTGGTAACATGTCCCGTGTATATTAAACCATCAGCGGAACACATTCTCCTCACTTATACTGTTCACCTGGTAACATGTCCTGTGTATATTAAACCATCAGGGGAAAACAGTCTCCTCACTTATACTGTTCACCTGGTAACATGTCCCGTGTATATTGAACCATCAGGGGAATACATTCTCCTCACTTATACTGTTCACCTGGTAACATGTCCCGTGTGTATTAAACCATCAGGGGAACACATTCTCCTCACTTATACTGTTCACCTGGTAACATGTCCCTTGTTTTTTAAAACATCAGGGGAAAGCCCTCTCCTCACTTATACTGTTCACCTGGTAACATGTCCCGTGTATATTATACCATCAGGGGAAAGCACTCTCATCACTTATACTGTTCACCTGGTAACTTGTCCCGTGTATATTAAACCATCAGGGGAACTCACTCTCCTCACTTATACTGTTCACCTGGTAACATGTCCCGTGTATATTAAACGATCATGGGTAAGCCCTCTCCTCACTTCTCCTGTTCACCTGGTAACATGTCCCGTGTATATTATACCATCAGGGGAACACACTCTCCTCACTTATACTGTTCACCTGGTAACATGTCCCGTGTATATTAAACCATCAGGGGAAAGCACTCTCCTCACTTATACTGTTCACGTGATGACATGTCCCGGGTATATTAAACAATCAGGGGAACTCAATCTCCTCACTTATACTGTTCACCTGTTGACATGTCCTGTTTGTATTAAACCATCAGGGGAACACACTCTCTTCACTTATACTCTTCACCTGGCAACATGTCCCGTGTGTATTAAACAATCAGGGGAACACCATCCCCTCACTGATACTCTTCACCTGGCAACATGTCCCGGGTGTATTAAACCATCAGGGGAACACACTCTCCTCACATATACTGTTCAGCTGGTAACATGTCCCGTGTATATTAAACCATCAGGGGAACACACTCTCCTCACTTATACTCGTCACCTTGTAACATGTGCCACGTATATTAAGCAATCAGGAGAACAGGCTCTCTTCTCTTATACTTTTCACCTGGTAACATGTCCCATGTATATTAAACCATCAGGGGAACACACTCTCTTCACATATACTGTTCACCTGGTAACATGTCCCGTGTATATTAGCCCATCAGGGGAACACACTCTCCTCACTTCTACTCTTCACCTGGTGACACGTCCCGTGCGTGTTAAACCATCAGGGGAACACACTCTCCTCACTTATACTGCTCACCTGGTAACATGTCCCGTGAGTATTAAACAATCAGGGGAACACACTCTCCTGACTTATAGTTTTCACCTGGTAACGTGTCCCGTGTATATTAAAGCATCAGCGGAACACATTCTCCTCACTTATACTGTTCACCTGGTAACATGTCCTGTGTATATTAAACCATCAGGGGAAAACAGTCTCCTCACTTATACTGTTCACCTGGTAACATGTCCTGTGTATATTAAACCATCAGGGGAATACATTCTCCTCACTTATACTGTTCACCTGGTCACATGTCCCGTGTATATTGAACCATCATGGGAATACAGTATCCTCACTTATACTGTTCACCTGGTAACATGTCCCGTGTATATTAAACCATCAGGGGAACACATTCTCCTCACTTATACTGTTCACCTGGTAACATGTCCCTTGTTTTTAAAAACATCAGGGGAAAGCCCTCTCCTCACTTATACTGTTCACCTGGTAACATGTCCCATGTATATTATACCATCAGGGGAAAGCACTCTCATCACTTATACTGTTCACCTGGTAACAAGTCCCGTGTATATTAAACCATCATGGGTAAGACCTCTCCTCACTTCTACTGTTCACCTGGTAACATGTCCCGTGTATATTATACCATCAGGGGAACACACTCTCCTCACTTATACTGTTCACCTGGTAACATGCCCCGTGTATATTAAACCATCAGGGGAAAGCACTCTCCTCTCTTATACTGTTCACCTGGTAACATGTCCCGTGTATATTAAACCATCAGGGGAACACACTCTCCTCACTTATACTGTTCACCTGGCAACATGTCCCATGTATATTATACCATCAGGGGAAAGCACTCTCATCATTTATACTGTTCACCTGGTAACATGTCCCGTGTATATTAAACAATCAGGGGACCTCACTCTCCCTTTTTATACTGTTCACCTTGTAACATGTCCCGTGTATATTAAACCATCATGGGTAAGCCCTCTCCTCACTTCTACCGTTCACCTGGTAACATGTCCCGTGTATATTATACCATCAGGGGAACACACTCTCCTCACTTATACTGTTCACCTGGTAACATGTCCCGTGTATATTAAACCATCAGGGGAAAGCACTCTCCTCTCTTACACTGTTCACCTGGTAACATGTCCCGTGCATATTAAACCATCACGGGAACACACTCTCCTCACTTATACTGTTGACCTGATTACGTGTCCCGGGTATATTAAACAATCAGTGGAACTCACTCTCCTCACTTATACTGTTCACCTGGTATCATGTCCTGTGTATAGTAAGCCATCAGGGGAACAGTCTCTCCTCACTTATACTGTTCACCTGTTGACATGCCCCGTGTGTATTAAACCATCAGGGGAACACACTCTCTTCACTTATACTCTTCACCTGGCAACATGTCCCGTGTGTATTAAACAATCAGGGGAACACACTCTCCTCACTTATACTCTTCACCTGGCAACATTGCCCGGGTGTATTAAACCATCAGGGGAACACACTCTCCTCACTTATACTGTTCACCTGGTAACATGTCCCGTGTATATTAAACCATCAGGGGAACACACTCTCCTCACTTATACTCGTCACCTTGTAACATGTGCCACGTATATTAAGCAATCAGGAGAACAGGCTCTCTTCTCTGATACTGTTCACCTGGTAACATGTCCCGTGTATATTATACCATCAGGGGAACACACTCTCCTCACTTATACTGTTCACCTGGTAACATGTCCCGTGTATATTAAACCATCAGGGGAAAGCACTCTCCTCTGTTATTCTGTTCACCTGGTAACATGTCCCGTGTATATTAAACCATCAGGGGAACACACTCTCCTCACTTATACTGTTCACCTGGTATCATGTCCTGTGTATAGTAAACCATCAGGGGAACAGACTCTCCTCACTTATACTGTTCACCTGTTGACATGTCCTGTTTGTATTAAACCATCAGGGGAACTCACTCTCCTCACTTACACTGTTTACCTGGTAACATGTCCCGTGTGTATTAAACCATCAGGGGAACACACTCTCTTCACTTATACTCTTCTCCTGGCAACATGTCCCGTGTGTATTAAACAATCAGGGGAACACACTCTCCTCACTTATACTCTTCACCTGGCAACATGTCCCGGGTGTATTAAACCATCAGGGGAACACACTCTCCTCACTTATACTGTTCACCGGGTAACATGTCCCGTGTATATTAAACCATCAGGGGAACACACTCTTCTCACTTATACTGTTCACCTGGTAACATGTCCCGTGTATATTAAACCATCAGGGGAACACACTCTCCTCACTTATACTGTTCACCTGGTAACATGTCCCGTGTATATTAAACCATCAGGGGAACACACTCTCCTCTCTTATACTGTTCACCTGGTAACATGACCCGTGTATATTAAACCATCAGGGGAACACACTCTCCTCACTTATACTGTTCACCTGGTAACATGTCCCGTGTATATTTAACAATCAGGGGAACACACTCTCGTCACTAATGCTGCTCAACTGGTAACATGTCCCGTGTATATTAAAGCATCAGGGGAACACATTCTCCTCACTGATGCTGTTCACCTGCTAACATGTCCCACGTATATTAAGCAATCAGGGGAACAGGCTCTCTTCACTAATATTGTTCACCTGGTAACATGTCCCATGTATGTTAAACCATCAGGGGAACACACTCTCTGCACATATACTGTTCACCTGGTAACATGTCCCGTGTATATTAGATCATCAGGGGAACACTCTCTCCTCACTTCTACTCTTCACCTGGTGACACGTCCCGTGCATGTTAAACCATCAGGGGAACACACTCTCCTCACTTATACTGCTCACCTGGTAACATGTCCCGTGTATATTAAACCATCAGGGGAATACATTCTCCTCACTTATCCTGTTCACCTGCTAACATGTCCCGTGTATATTAAACCATCAGGGGAAAGCCCTCTCCTCATTTCTACTGCTCACCTGGTAACATGTCCCATGTATATTAAACCATCAGGGGAACACATTCTCCTCACTTATACTGTTCACCTGCTAACATGTCCCGTGTGTATTAAACAATCAGGGGAACACACTCTCCTCACTTATACTCTTCACCTGGCAACATTGCCCGGGTGTATTAAACCATCAGGGGAACACACTCTCCTCACTTATACTGTTCACCTGGTAACATGTCCCTTGTATATTAAACCATCAGGGGAACACACTCTCCTCACTTATACTGTTCACCTGGTAACATGTCCCGTGTATATTAAACCATCAGGGGAAAGCACTCTCCTCTCTTATACTGTTCACCTGGTAACATGTCCCCTGTATATTAAACCATCAGGGGAACACACTCTCCTCACTTTTTCTGTTCACCTTTATCATGTCCTGTGTATATTAAACCATCAGGGGAACTCACTCTCCTCACTTACACTGTTTACCTGGTAACATGTCCCGAGTGTATTAAACCATCAGGGGAACACACTCTCTTCACTTATGCTCTTCACCTGGCAACATGTCCCGTGTGTATTAAACAATCAGGGGGACACACTCTCCTCACTTATACACTTCACCTGGCAACATGTCTCGGGTGTATTAAACCATCAGGGGAACACACTCTCCTCACTTATACAGTTCACCTGGTAACATGTCCCGTGTATATTAAACCATCAGGGGAACACACTCTCCTCACCTATACTGTTCACCTGGTAACATGTCCCGTGTATATTAAACCATCAGGGGAACACACTTTCCTCACTTATACTGTTCACCTGGTAACATGTCCCGTGTATATTAAACCATCAGGGGAACACACTCTCCTCTCTTATACTGTTCACCTGCTAACATGACCCGTGTATATGAAACCAGCAGGGGAACACACTCTCCTCACTTATACTGTTCACCTGGTAACATGTCCCGTGTATATTTAACAATCAGGGGAACACACTCTCGTCACTAATGCTGCTCCACTGGTAACATTTCCCGTGTATATTAAAGCATCAGGGGAACACATTCTCCTCACTGATGCTGTTCACCTGCTAACATGTCCCACGTATATTAAGCAATCAGGGGAACAGGCTCTCTTCACTTATATTGTTCACCTGGTAACATGTCCCATGTATGTTAAACCATCAGGGGAACACACTCTCTTCACATATACTGTTCACCTGGTAACATGTCCCGTGTATATTAGATCATCAGGGGAACACTCTCTCCTCACTTCTACTCTTCACCTGGTGACACGTCCCGTGCATGTTAAACCATCAGGGGAACACACTCTCCTCACTTATACTGCTCACCTGGTAACATGGCCCGTGTATATTAAACCATCAGGGGAATACATTCTCCTCACTTATCCTGTTCACCTGCTAACATGTCCCGTGTATATTAAACCATCAGGGGAAAGCCCTCTCCTCATTTCTACTGCTCACCTGGTAACATGTCCCATGTATATTAAACCATCAGGGGAACACATTCTCCTCACTTATACTGTTCACCTGCTAACATGTCCCGTGTATATTGAACCATGAGGGGAATACAGTCTCCTCACATACACTGTTCACCTGGGAACATGTCCCGTGTATATTAAACCATCAGTGGAACACACTCTCCTCACTTATACTGTTCACCTGGTAACATGTCCCGTGCATATTAAACCATCATGGGTAAGCTCTCTCCTCACTTATACTGCTCACCTGGTAACATGTCCCGGGTATATTAAACAATCAGGGGAACTCACTCTACTCACTTATACTGTTCACCTGGTATCATGTCCCGTGTATATTAAACCATCAGGGGAACACACTCTCCTCACTTATACTGTTCACCTGTTGACATGTCCTGTTTGTTTAAACCATCAGGGGAACTCCCTCTCCTCACTTACACTGTTCACCTGGTAACATGCCCTGTTTGTATTAAACCATCAGGGGAACTCACTCTCCTCACTTACACTGTTTAACTGGTAACATGTCCCGCGTGTATTAAACCATCAGGGGAACACACTCTCTTCACTTGTACTCTTCACCTGGCAACATGTCCCGTGTGTATTAAACAATAAGGGGAACACACTCTCTTCACTTATACTGTTCACCTGGTAACATGTCCCGTGTATATTAAACCATCGGGGGAACACACTCTCCTCACTTCTACTGTTCACCTGGTAACATGTCCCCTGCCTGTTAAACCATCAGGGGAACACACTCTCCTCACTTCTACTGTTCACCTGGTAACATGTCCCGTGTGTATTAAACAATCAGGGGAATACATTCTCCTCACTTATACTGTTCACCTGGTGACACGTCCCGTCAGTATTAAACAATCATTGGATCACACTCTCCTCACTTATACTGTTCACCTGGTAACATGTCCCGGGTGTATTAAACCATCAGGGGAACACACTCTCCTCACTTATACTGTTGACCTGGTAACATGTCCCGTGCATGTTAAACCATCAGGGGAACACACTCTCCTCACTTATACTGTTCACCTGGTAACAAGTCCCATGTATATTAAACCATCAGGGGAACACATTCTCCTAACTTATAATGTTCACCTGCTAACATGTCCCGGGTATATTAAACAATCAGGGGAACTCACTCTCCTCACTTATACTGTTCATATGGTATCATGTCCTGTGTATATTAAACCATCAGGCGAACACACTCTCCTCACTTATACTGTTCAACTGATGACATGTCCCGGGTATATTAAACAATCAGGGCAACTCACTCTCCTCGCTTATACTGTACACCTGGTATCATGTCCTGTGTATATTAAACCATCAGGGGAACACACTCTCCTCACTTATACTGTTTACCTGATGACATGTCCCGGGTATATTAAACAATCAGGGGAACTCACTCTCCTCACTTATACAGTTCACCTGGTAACATGTCCTGTGTATATTAAACCATCAGGGAACACACTCTCCTCACTTATACTGTTCACCTGTTGACATGTCCTGTTTGTATTAAACCATCAGGGGAACTCACTCTCCTCACTTACATTGTTCACCTGGTAACATGTCCTGTTTGTATTAAACCATCGGGGGAACACACTCTCCTCACTTCTACAGTTCACCTGGTAACATGTCCCCTGCCTGTTAAACAATCATGGGAACACACTCTCCTCACTTATACTGTTCACCTGGTGACACGTCCCGTCAGTGTTAAACAATCATTGGATCACACTCTCCTCACTTACACTGTTCACCTGGTAACATGTCGCGTGTATATTAAACCATCAGGGGAAAGCCATCTCCTCACTTATTCTGTTCACCTGGTAATAAGTCCCGTGTATATTAAACCAACAGGGGAACACACTCTGCTCACTTATACTGTTCACCTGGTAACATGTCCCGTGTATATTAAACCATCAGGGGAACACACTCTCTTCACTTATGCTCTTCACCTGGCAACATGTCCCGTGTGTATTAAACAATCAGGGGGACACACTCTCCTCACTTATACACTTCACCTGGCAACATGTCTCGGGTGTATTAAACCATCAGGGGAACACACTCTCCTCACTTATACAGTTCACCTGGTAACATGTCCCGTGTATATTAAACCATCAGGGGAACACACTCTCCTCTCTTATACTGTTCACCTGCTAACATGACCCGTGTATATGAAACCAGCAGGGGAACACACTCTCCTCACTTATACTGTTCACCTGGTAACATGTCCCGTGTATATTTAACAATCAGGGGAACACACTCTCGTCACTAATGCTGCTCCACTGGTAACATTTCCCGTGTATATTAAAGCATCAGGGGAACACATTCTCCTCACTGATGCTGTTCACCTGCTAACATGTCCCACGTATATTAAGCAATCAGGGGAACAGGCTCTCTTCACTTATATTGTTCACCTGGTAACATGTCCCATGTATGTTAAACCATCAGGGGAACACACTCTCTTCACATATACTGTTCACCTGGTAACATGTCCCGTGTATATTAGATCATCAGGGGAACACTCTCTCCTCACTTCTACTCTTCACCTGGTGACACGTCCCGTGCATGTTAAACCATCAGGGGAACACACTCTCCTCACTTATACTGCTCACCTGGTAACATGGCCCGTGTATATTAAACCATCAGGGGAATACATTCTCCTCACTTATCCTGTTCACCTGCTAACATGTCCCGTGTATATTAAACCATCAGGGGAAAGCCCTCTCCTCATTTCTACTGCTCACCTGGTAACATGTCCCATGTATATTAAACCATCAGGGGAACACATTCTCCTCACTTATACTGTTCACCTGCTAACATGTCCCGTGTATATTGAACCATGAGGGGAATACAGTCTCCTCACTTACACTGTTCACCTGGGAACATGTCCCGTGTATATTAAACCATCAGTGGAACACACTCTCCTCACTTATACTGTTCACCTGGTAACATGTCCCGTGCATATTAAACCATCATGGGTAAGCTCTCTCCTCACTTATACTGCTCACCTGGTAACATGTCCCGGGTGTATTAAACAATCAGGGGAACTCACTCTACTCACTTATACTGTTCACCTGGTATCATGTCCCGTGTATATTAAACCATCAGGGGAACACACTCTCCTCACTTATACTGTTCACCTGTTGACATGTCCTGTTTGTTTAAACCATCAGGGGAACTCCCTCTCCTCACTTACACTGTTCACCTGGTAACATGCCCTGTTCGTATTAAACCATCAGGGGAACTCACTCTCCTCACTTACACTGTTTAACTGGTAACATGTCCCGCGTGTATTAAACCATCAGGGGAACACACTCTCTTCACTTGTACTCTTCACCTGGCAACATGTCCCGTGTGTATTAAACAATAAGGGGAACACACTCTCTTCACTTATACTGTTCACCTGGTAACATGTCCCGTGTATATTAAACCATCGGGGGAACACACTCTCCTCACTTCTACTGTTCACCTGGTAACATGTCCCCTGCCTGTTAAACCATCAGGGGAACACACTCTCCTCACTTCTACTGTTCACCTGGTAACATGTCCCGTGGGTATTAAACAATCAGGGGAATACATTCTCCTCACTTATACTGTTCACCTGGTGACACGTCCCGTCAGTATTAAACAATCATTGGATCACACTCTCCTCACTTATACTGTTCACCTGGTAACATGTCCCGGGTGTATTAAACCATCAGGGGAACACACTCTCCTCACTTATACTGTTGACCTGGTAACATGTCCCGTGCATGTTAAACCATCAGGGGAACACACTCTCCTCACTTATACTGTTCACCTGGTAACAAGTCCCATGTATATTAAACCATCAGGGGAACACATTCTCCTAACTTATAATGTTCACCTGCTAACATGTCCCGTGTATATTGAACCATCAGGGGAACACACTCTCCTCTCTTATACTGTTGACCTGGTAACATGTCCCGTGCATGTTAAACCATCAGGGGAACACACTCTCCTCACTTATACTGTTCACCTGGTAACAAGTCCCATGTATATTAAACCATCAGGGGAAAGCACTCTCCTCACTTATTATGTTCACCTGGTAATAAGTCACGTGTATATTAAACCAACAGGGGAACACAGTCTCATCACTTATACTGTTCACCTGATGACATGTCCCGGGTATATTAAACAATCAGGGGAACTCACTCTCCTCACTTATACTGTTCATATGGTATCATGTCCTGTGTATATTAAACCATCAGGCGAACACACTCTCCTCACTTATACTGTTCAACTGATGACATGTCCCGGGTATATTAAACAATCAGGGGAACTCACTCTCCTCGCTTATACTGTACACCTGGTATCATGTCCTGTGTATATTAAACCATCAGGGGAACACACTCTCCTCACTTATACTGTTTACCTGATGACATGTCCCGGGTATATTAAACAATCAGGGGAACTCACTCTCCTCACTTATACAGTTCACCTGGTAACATGTCCTGTGTATATTAAACCATCAGGGAACACACTCTCCTCACTTATACTGTTCACCTGTTGACATGTCCTGTTTGTATTAAACCATCAGGGGAACTCACTCTCCTCACTTACATTGTTCACCTGGTAACATGTCCTGTTTGTATTAAACCATCGGGGGAACACACTCTCCTCACTTCTACAGTTCACCTGGTAACATGTCCCCTGCCTGTTAAACAATCATGGGAACACACTCTCCTCACTTATACTGTTCACCTGGTGACACGTCCCGTCAGTGTTAAACAATCATTGGATCACACTCTCCTCACTTACACTGTTCACCTGGTAACATGTCGCGTGTATATTAAACCATCAGGGGAAAGCCATCTCCTCACTTATTCTGTTCACCTGGTAATAAGTCCCGTGTATATTAAACCAACAGGGGAACACACTCTGCTCACTTATACTGTTCACCTGGTAACATGTCCCGTGTATATTAAACCATCTGGGGAACACACTCTCCTCACTTATACTGTTCACCTGGTAACATGTCCCGTGTATTTTTAACAATCAGGGGAACACATTCTGCTCACTTCTACTGTTCACCTGGTAACATGTCCCGTGTATATTAAACCATCTGGGGAACACACTCTCCTCACTTATACTGTTCACCTGGTAACATGTCCCGTGCATTTTTAACAATCAGGGGAACACACTCTCCTCACTGATACTGTTCACCTGCTAACATGTCCCGTGTATATTAAACAATGAGGGGAACACACTCTCCTCACTTATACTCATCACCTTGTAACATGTCCCACGTATATTAAGCAATCAGGAGAACAGGCTCTCTTCTCTTATACTGTTCACCTGGTAACATGTCCCATGTATATTAAACCATCAGGGGAAAACACTCTCTTCACATATACTGTTCACCTGGTAACATGTCCCGTGTATATTAGACCATCAGGGGAACACACTCTCCTCACTTCTACTCTTCACCTGGTGACACGTCCCGTGCGTGTTAAACCATTAGGGGAACACACTCTCCTCACTTATACTGCTCACCTGGTAACATGTCCCGTGAGTATTAAACAATCAGGGGAACACACTCTCCTGACTTATAGTTTTCACCTGGTAACATGTCCCGTGTATATTAAACCATCAGCGGAACACATTCTCCTCACTTATACTGTTCACCTGGTAACATGTCCTGTGTATATTAATCCATCAGGGGGAAACAGTCTCCTCACTTATGCTGTTCACCTGGTAACATGTCCTGTGTATATTAAACCATCAGGGGAATACATTCTCCTCACTTATACTGTTCACCTGGTAACATGTCCCGTGTATATTGAACCGTCAGGGGAATACAGGATCCTCACTTATACTGTTCACCTGGTAACATGTCCCGTGTATATTAAACCATCAGGGGAACACATTCTCCTCACTTATACTGTTCACCTGCTAACATGTCCCTTGTTTTTTAAACCATCAGGGGAAAGCCCTCTCCTCACTTATACTGTTCACCTGGTAACATGTCCCGTGTATATTATACCATCAGGGGAACACACTCTCCTCACTTATACTGTTCACCTGGTAACATGTCCCGTGTACATTAAACCATCAGGGGAAAGCACTCTCCTCACTTATACTGTTCACCTGGTAACATGTCCCGTGTATATTAAACCATCAGGGGAACACACTCTCCTCACTTATACTGTTCACCTGATGACATGTCCCGGGTATATTAAACAATCAGGGGAACTCACTCTCCTCACTTATACTGTTCACCTGGTATCATGTCCTGTGTATAGTAAACCATCAGGGGAACAGACTCTCCTCACTTATACTGTTCACCTGTTGACATGTCCTGTTTGTATTAAACCATCAGGGGAACTCACTCTCCTCACTTACACTGTTTACCTGGTAACATGTCCCGTGTGTATTAAACAATCAGGGGAACACACTCTCCTCACTTATGCTCTTCACCTGGCAACATGTCCCGGGTGTATTAAACCATCAGGGGAACACACTCTCCTCACTTATACTGTTCACCTGGTAACATGTCCCATGTATATTAAACTACGAATGGAACACATTCTCCTCACTTACACTGTTCACCTGCTAACATGTCCAGTGTATATTGAACCATCAGGGGAATACAGTCTCATCACTTATACTGGTCACCTGGTAACATGTCCCGTGTATATTAAACCATCAGGGGAACACACTCTCCTCACTTATACTGTTCACCTGGTAACATGTCCCGTGTATATTAAACCATCAGGGGAACACACTCTCCTCACGTATACTGTTCACCTGGTAACATGTCACGTGCATATTAAACCATCATGGGTAAGCCCTCTCCTCACTTATACTGCTCTCCTGGTAACATGTCCCGGGTATATTAAACAATCAGGGGAACTCACTCTACTCACTTATACTGTTCACCTGGTATCATGTCCCGTGTATATTAAACCATCAGGGAACACACTCTCCTCACTTATACTGTTCACCTGTTGACATGTCCTGTTTGTTTAAACCATCAGGGGAACTCCCTCTCCTCACTTACACTGTTCACCTGGTAACATGCCCTGTTTGTATTAAACCATCAGGGGAACTCACTCTCCTCACTTACACTGTTTAACTGGTAACATGTCACGCGTGTATTAAACCATCAGGGGAACACACTCTCTTCACTTGTACTCTTCACCTGGCAACATGTCCCGTGTGTATTAAACAATAAGGGGAACACACTCTCTTCACTTATACTGTTCACCTGGTAACATGTCCCGTGTATATTAAACCATCGGGGGAACACACTCTCCTCACTTCTACTGTTCACCTGGTAACATGTCCCCTGCCTGTTAAACCATCAGGGGAACACACTCTCCTCACTTCTACTGTTCACCTGGTAACATGTCCCGTGCGTATTAAACAATCAGGGGAATACATTATCCTCACTTATACTGTTCACCTGGTGACACGTCCCGTCAGTATTAAACAATCATTGGATCACACTCTCCTCACTTATACTGTTCACCTGGTAACATGTCCCGGGTGTATTAAACCATCAGGGGAACACACTCTCCTCACTTATACTGTTGACCTGGTAACATGTCCCGTGCATGTTAAACCATCAGGGGAACACACTCTCCTCACTTATACTGTTCACCTGGTAACAAGTCCCATGTATATTAAACCATCAGGGGAACACATTCTCCTAACTTATAATGTTCACCTGCTAACATGTCCCGTGTATATTGAACCATCAGAGGAATACAGTCTCATCACTTATACTGTTCACCTGGTAACATGTCCCGTGTATATTAAACCATCAGGGGAAAGCACTCTCCTCACTTATTATGTTCACCTGGTAATAAGTCACGTGTATATTAAACCAACAGGGGAACACAGTCTCATCACTTATACTGTTCACCTGATGACATGTCCCGGGTATATTAAACAATCAGGGGAACACACTCTCCTCACGTATACTGTTCACCTGGTAACATGTCCCGTGCATATTAAACCATCATGGGTAAGCCCTCTCCTCACTTATACTGTTCACCTGCTAACATGTCCAGTGTATATTGAACCATCAGGGGAATACAGTCTCATCACTTATACTGGTCACCTGGTAACATGTCCCGTGTATATTAAACCATCAGGGGAACACACTCTCCTCACTTATACTGTTCACCTGGTAACATGTCCCGTGTATATTAAACCATCAGGGGAACACACTCTCCTCACGTATACTGTTCACCTGGTAACATGTCCCGTGCATATTAAACCATCATGGGTAAGCCCTCTCCTCACTTATGCTGCTCACCTGGTAACATGTCCCGGGTATATTAAACAATCAGGGGAACTCACTCTACTCACTTATACTGTTCACCTGGTATCATGTCCCGTGTATATTAAACCATCAGGGGAACACACTCTCCTCACTTATACTGTTCACCTGTTGACATGTCCTGTTTGTTTAAACCATCAGGGGAACTCCCTCTCCTCACTTACACTGTTCACCTGGTAACATGCCCTGTTTGTATTAAACCATCAGGGGAACTCACACTCCTCACTTACACTGTTTAACTGGTAACATGTCCCGCGTCTATTAAACCATCAGGGGAAAACACTCTCTTCACTTGTACTCTTCACCTGACAACATGTCCCGTGTGTATTAAACAATAAGGGGAACACACTCTCTTCACTTATACTGTTCACCTGGTAACATGTCCCGTGTATATTAAACCATCGGGGGAACACACTCTCCTCACTTCTACTATTCACCTGGTAACATGTCCCCTGCCTGTTAAACCATCAGGGGAACACACTCTCCTCACTTCTACTGTTCACCTGGTAACATGTCCCGTGTGTATTAAGCAATCAGGGGAATACATTCTCCTCACTTATACTGTTCACCTGGTGACACGTCCCGTCAGTATTAAACAATCATTGGATCACACTCTCCTCACTTATACTGTTCACCTGGTAACATGTCCCGGGTGTATTAAACCATCAGGGGAACACACTCTCCTCACTTATACTGTTGACCTGGTAACATGTCCCGTGCATGTTAAACCATCAGGGGAACACACTCTCCTCACTTATACTGTTCACCTGGTAACAAGTCCCATGTATATTAAACCATCAGGGGAACACATTCTCCTAACTTATAATGTTCACCTGCTAACATGTCCCGTGTATATTGAACCATCAGAGGAATACAGTCTCATCACTTATACTGTTCACCTGGTAACATGTCCCGTGTATATTAAACCATCAGGGGAAAGCACTCTCCTCACTTATTATGTTCACCTGGTAATAAGTCACGTGTATATTAAACCAACAGGGGAACAAAGTCTCATCACTTATACTGTTCACCTGATGACATGTCCCGGGTATATTAAACAATCAGGGGAACTCACTCTCCTCACTTATACTGTTCATATGGTATCATGTCCTGTGTATATTAAACCATCAGGCGAACACACTCTCCTCACTTATACTGTTCAACTGATGACATGTCCCTTGTATATTAAACAATCAGGGGAACTCACTCTCCTCGCTTATACTGTACACCTGGTATCATGTCCTGTGTATATTAAACCATCAGGGGAACACACTCTCCTCACTTATACTGTTCACCTGATGACATGTCCCGGGTATATTAAACAATCAGGGGAACTCACTCTCCTCACTTATACAGTTCACCTGGTAACATGTCCTGTGTATATTAAACCATCAGGGAACACACTCTCCTCACTTATACTGTTCACCTGTTGACATGTCCTGTTTGTATTAAACCATCAGGGGAACTCACTCTCCTCACTTACATTGCTCACCTGGTAACATGTCCTGTTTGTATTAAACCATCGGGGGAACACACTCTCCTCACTTCTACAGTTCACCTGGTAACATGTCCCCTGCCTGTTAAACAATCATGGGAACACACTCTCCTCACTTATACTGTTCACCTGGTGACACGTCCCGTCAGTGTTAAACAATTATTGGATCACACTCTCCTCACTTACACTGTTCACCTGGTAACATGTCGCGTGTATATTAAACCATCAGGGGAAAGCCATCTCCTCACTTATTCTGTTCACCTGGTAATAAGTCCCGTGTATATTAAACCAACAGGGGAACACACTCTGCTCACTTATACTGTTCACCTGGTAACATGTCCCGTGTATATTAAACCATCTGGGGAACACACTCTCCTCACTTATACTGTTCACCTGGTAACATGTCCCGTGTATTCTTAACAATCAGGGGAACACATTCTGCTCACTTATACTGTTCACCTGGTAACATGTCCCGTGTATATTAAACCATCTGGGGAACACACTCTCCTCACTTATACTGTTCACCTGGTAACATGTCCCGTGTATTTTTAACAATCAGGGGAACACACTCTCCTCACTGATACTGTTCACCTGCTAACATGTCCCGTGCATATTAAACAATGAGGGGAACACACTCTCCTCACTTATACTCGTCACCTTGTAACATGTCCCACGTATATTAAGCAATCAGGAGAACAGGCTCTCTTCTCTTATACTGTTCACCTGGTAACATGTCCCATGTATATTAAACCATCAGGGGAAAACACTCTCTTCACATATACTGTTCACCTGGTAACATGTCCCGAGTATATTAGACCATCAGGGGAACACACTCTCCTCACTTCTACTCTTCACCTGGTGACACGTCCCGTGCGTGTTAAACCATTAGGGGAACACACTCTCCTCACTTATACTGCTCACCTGGTAACATGTCCCGTGAGTATTAAACAATCAGGGGAACACACTCTCCTGACTTATAGTTTTCACCTGGTAACATGTCCCGTGTATATTAAACCATCAGCGGAACACATTCTCCTCACTTATACTGTTCACCTGGTAACATGTCCTGTGTATATTAATCCATCAGAAGGAAACAGTCTCCTCACTTATGCTGTTCACCTGGTAACATGTCCTGTGTATATTAAACCATCAGGGGAATACATTCTCCTCACTTATACTGTTCACCTGGTAACATGTCCCGTGTATATTGAACCGTCAGGGGAATACAGGATCCTCACTTATACTGTTCACCTGGTAACATGTCCCGTGTATATTAAACCATCAGGGGAACACATTCTCCTCACTTATACTGTTCACCTGCTAACATGTCCCTTGTTTTTTAAAACATCAGGGGAAAGCCCTCTCCTCACTTATACTGTTCACCTGGTAACATGTCCCGTGTATATTATACCATCAGGGGAACACACTCTCCTCACTTATACTGTTCACCTGGTAACATGTCCCGTGTACATTAAACCATCAGGGGAAAGCACTCTCCTCACTTATACTGTTCACCTGGTAACATGTCCCGTGTATATTAAACCATCAGGGGAACACACTCTCCTCACTTATACTGTTCACCTGATGACATGTCCCGGGTATATTAAACAATCAGGGGAACTCACTCTCCTCACTTATACTGTTCACCTGGTATCATGTCCTGTGTATATTAAACCATCAGGGGAACACACTCTCCTCACTTATACTGTTCACCTGTTGACATGTCCTGTTTGTATTAAACCATCAGGGGAACTCACTCTCCTCACTTACACTGTTTAATTGGTAACATGTCCCGTGTGTATTAAACAATCAGGGGAACACACTCTCCTCACTTATACTCTTCACCTGGCAACATGTCCCGGGTGTATTAAACCATCAGGGGAACACACTCTCCTCACTTATAATGTTCACCTGGTAACATGTCCCATGTATATTAAACTATGAATGGAACACATTCTCCTCACTTACACTCTTCACCTGCTAACATGTCCAGTGTATATTGAACCATCAGGGGAATACAGTCTCATCACTTATACAGGTCACCTGGTAACATGTCCCGTGTATATTAAACCATCAGGGGAACACACTCTCCTCACTTATACTGTTCACCTGGTAACATGTCCCGTGTATATTAAACCATCAGGGGAACACACTCTCCTCACTTATACTGTTCACCTGGTAACATGTCCCGTGTATCTTAAACCATCAGGGGAACACACTCTCCTCACGTATACTGTTCACCTGGAAACATGTCCCGTGTATATTTAACAATCAGGGGAACACACTCTCCTGACTTATAGTTTTCACCTGGTAACATGTCCCGTGTATATTAAACCATCAGCGGAACACATTCTCCTCACTTATACTGTTCACCTGGTAACATGTCCTGTGTATATTAATCCATCAGGGGAAAACAGCCTCCTCACTTATACTGTTCACCTGGTAACATGTCCTGTGTATATTAAACCATCAGGGGAATACATTATCCTCACTTATACTGTTCACCTGGTAACATGTCCCGTATATATTGAACCGTCAGGGGAATACAGGATCCTCACTTATACTGTTCACCTGGTAACATGTCCCGTGTATATTAAACCATCAGGGGAACACATTCTCCTCACTTATACTGTTCACCTGCTAACATGTCCCTTGTTTTTTAAAACATCAGGGGAAAGCCCTCTCCTCACTTTTCCTGTTCACCTGGTAACATGTCCCGTGTATATTATACAATCAGGGGAACACACTCTTCTCACTTATACTGTTCACCTGGTAACATGTCCCGTGTATATTAAACCATCAGGGGAAAGCACTCTCCTCACTTATACTGTTCACCTGGTAACATGTCCCGTGTATATTAAACCATCAGAGGAACACACTCTCCTCACTTATACTGTTCACCTGATGACATGTCCCAGGTATATTAAACAATCAGGGGAACTCACTCTCCTCACTTATACTGTTCACCTGGTATCATGTCCTGTGTATAGTAAACCATCAGGGGAACAGAGTCTCCTCACTTATACTGTTTACCTGGTAACATGTCCCGTGTGTATTAAACAATCAGGGGAACACACTCTCCTCACTTATACTCTTCAGCTGGCAACATGTCCCGGGTGTATTAAACCATCAGGGGAACACACTCTCCTCACTTCTACTGTTCACCTGGTAACATGTCCCATGTATATTAAACTATGAATGGAACACATTCTCCTCACTTACACTGTTCACCTGCTAACATGTCCAGTGTATATTGAACCATCAGGGGAATACAGTCTCATCACTTATACTGGTCACCTGGTAACAAGTCCCGTGTATATTAAACCATCAGGGGAACACACTCTCCTCACTTATACTGTTCACCTGGTAACATGTCCCGTGTATATTAAACCATCAGGGGAACACACTCTCCTCACTTATACTGTTCACCTGGTAACATGTCCCGTGTATCTTAAACCATCAGGGGAACACACTCTCCTCACTTATACTGTTCACCTGGTAACATGTCCCGTGTATATTTAACAATCAGGGGAACACACTCTCGTCACTAATGCTGCTCACCTGGTAACATGTCCCGTGTATATTAAACCATCAGGGGAACACATTCTCCTCACTGATGCTGTTCACCTGCTAACATGTCCCGTGTATATTAAACCATCAGGGGAACACATTCTCCTCACTTATACTGTTCACCTGGTAACATGTCCCGTGTATATTTAACAATCAGGGGAACACACTCTCGTCACTGATGCTGTTCACCTGCTAACATGTCCCGTGTATATTAAACCATCAGGGGAACACCCTCTCTTCACATATACTGTTCACCTGGTAACATGTCCCATGTATATTAAACCATCAGGGGAATACATTCTCCTCACTTATACTGTTCACCTGGTAACATGTCCCATGTATATTAAACCATCAGGGGAACACATTTTCCTCACTTATACTGTTCACCTGCTAACATGTCCCGTGTATATTGAACTATGAGGGGAATACAGTCTCCTCACTTACACTGTTCACCTGGGAACATGTCCCGTGTATATTAAACCATCAGTGGAACACACACTCCTCACTTATACTGCTCGCCCTGGTAACATGTCCCGGGTACATTAAACCATCAGGGGAACACACTCTCCTCACTTATACTGTTCACCTGTTGACATGTCCTGTTTGTTTAAACCATCAGGGGAACACACTCTCCTCACTTATACTGTTCACCTGTTGACATGTCCTGTTTGTTTAAACCATCAGGGGAACTCACTCTCCTCACTTACACTGTTCACCTGGTAACATGTCCCGTGTGTATTAATCCATCAGGGGAACACACTCTCTTCACTTATACTCTTCACCTGGCAACATGTCCCGTGTGTATTAAACAATAAGGGGAACACACTCTCTTCACTTATACTGTTCAACTGGTAACATGTCCCGTGTATATAAAACCATCGGGGGAACACACTCTCCTCACGTCTACTGTTCACCTGGTAACATGTCCCCTGCCTGTTAAACCATCATGGGAACACACTCTCCTCACTTCTACTGTTCACCTGGTAACATGTCCAGTGTGTATTAAGCAATCAGGGGAACACACTCTCCTCACTTATACTGTTCAACAGGTGACACGTCCCGTCAGTATTAAACAATCATTGGATCACACTCTCCTCACTTATACTGTTCACCTGGTAACATGTCCCGTGCATGTTAAACCATCAGGGGAACACACTCTCCTTACTTATACTGTTCACCTGGTAACAAGTCCCATGTATATTAAACCATCAGGGGAACACATTCTCCTAACTTATAATGTTCACCTGCTAACATGTCCCGTGCATATTGAACCATCAGAGGAATACAGTCTCATCACTTATACTGTTCACATGGTAACATGTCTCGTGTATATTAAACCATCATTGGACCTCACTCGCCTCACTTCCACTGTTCACCTGTTGACATGTCCTGTTTGTTTAAACCATCAGGGGAACTCACTCTCCTCACTTACACTGTTCACCTGGTATCATGTCCTGTGTATATTAAACCATAAGGGGAAAGCCCTCTCCTCATTTATTCTGTTCACCTGGTAATAAGTCCCGTGTATATTAAATCATCAGGGGAACACACTCTCCTCACTTATAGTGTTCACCTGCGAACATATCCCGTGTATATTAAACCATCAGGGAACACACTCTCCTTACTTATACTGTTCACCTGCTAACATGTCACGCGTATATTAAACCATCAGGGGAACACACTCTCCTCACTTCTACTGTTCACCTGGTAACATGTCCCGTGTATATTAAACCATCTGGGGAACACACTCTCCTCACTTCTACTGTTCACCTGGTGACATGTCCCCTGCCTGTGAAACCATCAGGGGAACTCACTCTCCGCACTGATACTGTTTTCCTGGTAACATGTCCCGTGTGTATTAAACCATCAGGGGAACACACTCTCCTCACTTATACTGTTCACCTGGTAACATGTCCCGTGTATATTTAACAATCAGGGGAACACACTCTCGTCACTAATGCTGTTCACCTGGTAACATGTCCCGTGTATATTAAACCATCAGGGGAACACATTCTCCTCACTGATGCTGTTCACCTGCTAACATGTCCCGTGTATATTAAACCATCAGGGGAACACATTCTCCTCATTTATACTGTTCACCTGGTAACATGTCCCGTGTATATTTAACAATCAGGGGAACACACTCTCGTCACTAATGCTGCTCACCTGGTAACATGTCCCGTGTATATTAAACCATCAGGGGAACACATTCTCCTCACTGATGCTGTTCACCTGCTAACATGTCCCGTGTATATTAAACCATCAGGGGAACACATTCTCCTCACTTATACTGTTCACCTGGTAACATGTCCCGTGTATATTTAACAATCAGGGGAACACACTCTCGTCACTGATGCTGTTCACCTGCTAACATGTCCCTTGTATATTAAACCATCAGGGGAACACCCTCTCTTCACATATACTGTTCAACTGGTAACATGTCCCATGTATATTAAACCATCAGGGGAATACATTCTCCTCACTTATACTGTTCACCTGCTAACATGTCCCGTGTATATTAAACCATCAGGGGAAAGCCCTCTCCTCACTTATACTGCTCACCTGGTAACATGTCCCATGTATATTAAACCATCAGGGGAACACATTCTCCTCACTTATACTGTTCACCTGCTAACATGTCCCCTGCCTGTTAAACCATCAGGGGAACACACTCTCCTCACTTCTACTGTTCACCTGGTAACATGTCCCGTGTGTATTAAGCAATCAGCGGAACACACCCTCCTCACTTATACTGTTCACCAAGTGACACGTCCCGTCAGTATTAAACAATCATTGGATCACACTCTCCTCACTTATACTGTTCACCTGGTAACATGTCCCGGGTGTATTAAACCATCAGGGGAACACACTCTCCTCACTTATACTGTTGACCTGGTTACATGTCCCGTGCATGTTAAACCATCAGGGAAACACACTCTCCTTACTTATACTTTTCACCTGGTAACAAGTCCCATGTATATTAAACCATCAGGGGAACACATTCTCCTAACTTATAATGTTCACCTGCTAGCATGTCCCGTGTATATTGAACCATCAGAGGAATACAGTCTCATCACTTATACTGTTCACATGGTAACATGTCCCGTGTATATTACACCATCATTGGAACTCACTCTCCTCACTTCCACTGTTCACCTGGTAACATGTCCCGTGTATATTAAACCATCAGGGGAAAGCACTCTCCTCACTTATTCTGTTCACCTGGTAATACGTCCCGTGTATATTAAACCAACAGGGTACCACAGTCTCATCACTTATACTGTTCACCTGGTAACATGTCCCGTGTATATTAAACCATCAGGGGAATACATTCTCCTCACTTATACTGTTCACCTGCTAACATGTCCCGTGTATATTAAACCATCAGGGGAACAGACTCTCCACACTTATACTGTTCACCTGCTAACATGTCCCGTGTATATTAAACCATCAGGGGAAAGCCCTCTCCTCACTTATACTGTTCAACTGGTAACATGTCCCGTGTATATTATACCATCAGGGGAACACACTCTCCTCACTTATACTGTTCACCTGATGACATGTCCCGGGTATATTAAACAATCAGGGGAATTCACTCTCCTCACTTATACTGTTCACCTGGTATCATGTCCTGTGTATATTAAACCATCAGGGGAACACTCTCTCCTCACTTATACTGTTCACCTGATGACATGTCCCGGGTATATTAAACAATCAGGGGAACTCACTCTCCTCGCATATACTGTACACCTGGTATCATGTCCTGTGTATATTAAACCATCAGGGGAACACACTCTCCTCACTTATACTGTTCACCTGTTGACATGTCCTGTTTGTATTAAACCATCAGGGGAACTCACTCTCCTCACTTACACTGTTCACCTGGTAACATGTCCCGTGTATATTAAACCATCGGGGGAACACACTCTCCTCACTTCTACTGTTCACCTGGTAACATGTCCCCTGCCTGTGAAACCATCAGGGGAACTCACTCTCCGCACTTATACTGTTTTCCTGGTAACATGTCCCGTGTGTATTAAACCATCAGGGGAACACACTCCCTTCACTTATACTCTTCACCTGGCAACATGTCACGTGTGTATTAAACAATCAGGGGAACACACACTCTTCAATTATACTGTCCACCTGGTAACATGTCCCGTGTATATTAAACCATCAGGGGAACACACTCTCCTCACTTCTACTGTTCACCTGGTAACATGTCCCCTGCCTGTTAAACCATCATGGGAACACACTCTCCTCACTTATGCTGTTCACCTGGTAACATGTCCCGTGTATATTAAACAATCATTGGATCACACTCTCCTCACTTATAATGTTCACCTGGTAACATGTCCCGGGTGCATTAAAACATCAGGGGAACACACTCTCCTCACTTCTACTGTTCACCTGGTAACATGTCCCCTGCCTGTGAAACCATCATGGAAACACACTCTCCTCACTTATACTGTTCACCTGGTAACATGTCCCGTGTATATTAAACAATCATTGGATCACACTCTCCTCACTTTTAATGTTCACCTGGTAACATGTCCCGGGTGTATTAAACCATCAGGGGAACACACTCTCCTCACTTATACTGTTTACCCGCTTTCATGTCCCGTGTATATTGAACCATCAGGGGAATACAGTCTCATCACTTATACTGTTCAACTGGTAACATGTCCCGTGCATATTAAACCATCAGGGGAACACACTCTCCTCACTTGTACTGTTCACCTGGTAACATGTCCCGTGTATATTAAACCATCAGGGGAAAGCCCTCTCCTCACTTATTCTGTCCACCTGGTAATAGGTCCCGCGTATATTAAACCATCAGGGGAACACACTCTCCTCACTTATACTGATCACATGGTAACATGTCCCGTGTATATTAAACCATCTGGGGAACACACTCTCTTCACTTATACTGTTCATCTGGTAACATGTCCCGTGTATATTTAACAATCAGGGGACACATTCTCCTCACTGATATTGTTCACCTGCTAACATGTCCCGTGTATGTTAAGCAATGAGGGGAACACAATCTCCTCACTTATACTCGTCACCTTGTAACATGTCCCACGTATATTAAGCAATCAGGGGAACACACTCTCGTCACTAATGCTGCTCACCTGGTAACATGTCCCGTGTATATTAAACCATCAGGGGAACACATTCTCCTCACTGATGCTGTTCACCTGCTAACATGTCCCGTGTATATTAAACCATCAGGGGAACACATTCTCCTCACTTATACTGTTCACCTGGTAACATGTCCCGTGTATATTTAACAATCAGGGGAACACACTCTCGTCACTGATGCTGTTCACCTGCTAACATGTCCCGTGTATATTAAACCATCAGGGGAACACACTCTCCTCACTTATACTGTTCACCTGGTAACATGTCCCGTGTATATTTAACAATCAGGGGAACACACTCTCGTCACTAATGCTGTTCACCTGTTAACATGTCCCACGTATATTAAGCAATCAGGGGAACAGGCTCTCTTCACTTATACAGTTCACCTGGTAACATGTCCCATGTATATTAAACCATCAGGGGAACACACTCTCTTCACATATAATGTTTACCTGGTAACATGTCCCGTGTATATTTGACCATCAGGGGAAAACACTCTCCTCACTTCTACTCTTCACCTGGTGACACGTCCCGTGCGTGTTAAACCTTCAGGGGAACACACTCTCCTCACTTATCCTGTTCACCTGCTAACATGTCACGTGTATATTAAACAATGAGGGGAACACACTCTCCTCACTTATACTCTTCACCTTGTAACATGTCCCACGTATATTAAACCATCAGGGGAACACACTCTCCTCACTTATACTGTTCACCTGGTAACATGTCCCGTGTATATTAAACCATCAGGGGAACACACTCTCCTCACTTATACTGTTCACCTGGTAACATGTCCCGTGTATCTTAAACCATCAGGGGAACACACTCTCCTCACGTATACTGTTCACCTGGAAACATGTCCCGTGTATATTTAACAATCAGGGGAACACACTCTCCTGACTTATAGTTTTCACCTGGTAACATGTCCCGTGTATATTAAAACATCAGCGGAACACATTCTCCTCACTTATACTGTTCACCTGGTAACATGTCCTGTGTATATTAATCCATCAGGGGAAAACAGCCTCCTCACTTTTACTGTTCACCTGGTAACTTGTCCTGTGTATATTAAACCATCAGGGGAATACATTATCCTCACTTATACTGTTCACCTGGTAACATGTCCCGTGTATATTGAACCGTCAGGGGAATACAGGATCCTCACTTATACTGTTCACCTGGTAACATGTCCCGTGTATATTAAACCATCAGGGGAACACATTCTCCTCACTTATACTGTTCACCTGCTAACATGTCCCTTGTTTTTTAAAACATCAGGGGAAAGCCCTCTCCTCACTTTTCCTGTTCACCTGGTAACATGTCCCGTGTATATTATACAATCAGGGGAACACACTCTCCTCACTTATACTGTTCACCTGGTAACATGTCCCGTGTATATTAAACCATCAGGGGAAAGCACTCTCCTCACTTATACTGTTCACCTGGTAACATGTCCCGTGTATATTAAACCATCAGGGGAACACACTCTCCTCACTTATACTGTTCACCTGATGACATGTCCCAGGTATATTAAACAATCAGGGGAACTCACTCTCCTCACTTATACTGTTCACCTGGTATCATGTCCTGTGTATAGTAAACCATCAGGGGAACAGAGTCTCCTCACTTATACTGTTTACCTGGTAACATGTCCCGTGTGTATTAAACAATCAGGGGAACACACTCTCCTCACTTATACTCTTCAGCTGGCAACATGTCCCGGGTGTATTAAACCATCAGGGGAACACACTCTCCTCACTTCTACTGTTCACCTGGTAACATGTCCCATGTATATTAAACTATGAATGGAACACATTCTCCTCACTTACACTGTTCACCTGCTAACATGTCCAGTGTATATTGAACCATCAGGGGAATACAGTCTCATCACTTATACTGGTCACCTGGTAACAAGTCCCGTGTATATTAAACCATCAGGGGAACACACTCTCCTCACTTATACTGTTCACCTGGTAACATGTCCCGTGTATATTAAACCATCAGGGGAACACACTCTCCTCACTTATACTGTTCACCTGGTAACATGTCCCGTGTATCTTAAACCATCAGGGGAACACACTCTCCTCACTTATACTGTTCACCTGGTAACATGTCCCGTGTATATTTAACAATCAGGGGAACACACTCTCGTCACTAATGCTGCTCACCTGGTAACATGTCCCGTGTATATTAAACCATCAGGGGAACACATTCTCCTCAATGATGCTGTTCACCTGCTAACATGTCCCGTGTATATTAAACCATCAGGGGAACACATTCTCCTCACTTATACTGTTCACCTGGTAACATGTCCCGTGTATATTTAACAATCAGGGGAACACACTCTCGTCACTGATGCTGTTCACCTGCTAACATGTCCCGTGTATATTAAACCATCAGGGGAACACCCTCTCTTCACATATACTGTTCACCTGGTAACATGTCCCATGTATATTAAACCATCAGGGGAATACATTCTCCTCACTTATACTGTTCACCTGGTAACATGTCCCATGTATATTAAACCATCAGGGGAACACATTTTCCTCACTTATACTGTTCACCTGCTAACATGTCCCGTGTATATTGAACTATGAGGGGAATACAGTCTCCTCACTTACACTGTTCACCTGGGAACATGTCCCGTGTATATTAAACCATCAGTGGAACACACACTCCTCACTTATACTGCTCGCCCTGGTAACATGTCCCGGGTACATTAAACCATCAGGGGAACACACTCTCCTCACTTATACTGTTCACCTGTTGACATGTCCTGTTTGTTTAAACCATCAGGGGAACACACTCTCCTCACTTATACTGTTCACCTGTTGACATGTCCTGTTTGTTTAAACCATCAGGGGAACTCACTCTCCTCACTTACACTGTTCACCTGGTAACATGTCCCGTGAGTATTAATCCATCAGGGGAACACACTCTCTTCACTTATACTCTTCACCTGGCAACATGTCCCGTGTGTATTAAACAATAAGGGGAACACACTCTCTTCACTTATACTGTTCAACTGGTAACATGTCCCGTGTATATAAAACCATCGGGGGAACACACTCTCCTCACGTCTACTGTTCACCTGGTAACATGTCCCCTGCCTGTTAAACCATCATGGGAACACACTCTCCTCACTTCTACTGTTCACCTGGTAACATGTCCCGTGTGTATTAAGCAATCAGGGGAACACACTCTCCTCACTTATACTGTTCAACAGGTGACACGTCCCGTCAGTATTAAACAATCATTGGATCACACTCTCCTCACTTATACTGTTCACCTGGTAACATGTCCCGGGTGTATTAAACCATCAGGGGAACACACTCTCCTCACTTATACTGTTGACCTGGTAACATGTCCCGTGCATGTTAAACCATCAGGAGAACACACTCTCCTGTTTTATACTGTTCACCTGGTAACAAGTCCCATGTATATTAAACCATCAGGGGAACACATTCTCCTAACTTATAATGTTCACCTGCTAACATGTCCCGTGCATATTGAACCATCAGAGGAATACAGTCTCATCACTTATACTGTTCACATGGTAACATGTCTCGTGTATATTAAACCATCATTGGAACTCACTCGCCTCACTTCCACTGTTCACCTGTTGACATGTCCTGTTTGTTTAAACCATCAGGGGAACTCACTCTCCTCACTTACACTGTTCACCTGGTATCATGTCCTGTGTATATTAAACCATAAGGGGAAAGCCCTCTCCTCATTTATTCTGTTCACCTGGTAATAAGTCCCGTGTATATTAAATCATCAGGGGAACACACTCTCCTCACTTATAGTGTTCACCTGCTAACATATCCCGTGTATATTAAACCATCAGGGAACACACTCTCCTTACTTATACTGTTCACCTGCTAACATGTCACGCGTATATTAAACCATCAGGGGAACACACTCTCCTCACTTCTACTGTTCACCTGGTAACATGTCCCGTGTATATTAAACCATCTGGAGAACACACTCTCCTCACTTCTACTGTTCACCTGGTGACATGTCCCCTGCCTGTGAAACCATCAGGGGAACTCACTCTCCGCACTGATACTGTTTTCCTGGTAACATGTCCCGTGTGTATTAAACCATCAGGGGAACACACTCTCCTCACTTATACTGTTCACCTGGTAACATGTCCCGTGTATATTTAACAATCAGGGGAACACACTCTCGTCACTAATGCTGTTCACCTGGTAACATGTCCCGTGTATATTAAACCATCAGGGGAACACATTCTCCTCACTGATGCTGTTCACCTGCTAACATGTCCCGTGTATATTAAACCATCAGGGGAACACATTCTCCTCACTTATACTGTTCACCTGGTAACATGTCCCGTGTATATTTAACAATCAGGGGAACACACTCTCGTCACTAATGCTGCTCACCTGGTAACATGTCCCGTGTATATTAAACCATCAGGGGAACACATTCTCCTCACTGATGCTGTTCACCTGCTAACATGTCCCGTGTATATTAAACCATCAGGGGAACACATTCTCCTCACTTATACTGTTCACCTGGTAACATGTCCCGTGTATATTTAACAATCAGGGGAACACACTCTCGTCACTGATGCTGTTCACCTGCTAACATGTCCCGTGTATATTAAACCATCAGGGGAACACCCTCTCTTCACATATACTGTTCAACTGGTAACATGTCCCATGTATATTAAACCATCAGGGGAATACATTCTCCTCACTTATACTGTTCACCTGCTAACATGTCCCGTGTATATTAAACCATCAGGGGAAAGCCCTCTCCTCACTTATACTGCTCACCTGGTAACATGTCCCATGTATATTAAACCATCAGGGGAACACATTCTCCTCACTTATACTGTTCACCTGCTAACATGTCCCCTGCCTGTTAAACCATCAGGGGAACACACTCTCCTCACTTCTACTGTTCACCTGGTAACATGTCCCGTGTGTATTAAGCAATCAGCGGAACACACCCTCCTCACTTATACTGTTCACCAGGTGACACGTCCCGTCAGTATTAAACAATCATTGGATCACACTCTCCTCACTTATACTGTTCACCTGGTAACATGTCCCGGGTGTATTAAACCATCAGGGGAACACACTCTCCTCACTTATACTGTTGACCTGGTAACATGTCCCGTGCATGTTAAACCATCAGGGAAACACACTCTCCTTACTTATACTGTTCACCTGGTAACAAGTCCCATGTATATTAAACCATCAGGGGAACACATTCTCCTAACTTATAATGTTCACCTGCTAGCATGTCCCGTGTATATTGAACCATCAGAGGAATACAGTCTCATCACTTATACTGTTCACATGGTAACATGTCCCGTGTATATTACACCATCATTGGAACTCACTCTCCTCACTTCCACTGTTCACCTGGTAACATGTCCCGTGTATATTAAACCATCAGGGGAAAGCACTCTCCTCACTTATTCTGTTCACCTGGTAATACGTCCCGTGTATATTAAACCAACAGGGGACCACAGTCTCATCACTTATACTGTTCACCTGGTAACATGTCCCGTGTATATTAAACCATCAGGGGAATACATTCTCCTCACTTATACTGTTCACCTGCTAACATGTCCCGTGTATATTAAACCATCAGGGGAACAGACTCTCCGCACTTATACTGTTCACCTGCTAACATGTCCCGTGTATATTAAACCATCAGGTGAAAGCCCTCTCCTCACTTATACTGTTCAACTGGTAACATGTCCCGTGTATATTATACCATCAGGGGAACACACTCTCCTCACTTATACTGTTCACCTGATGACATGTCCCGGGTATATTAAACAATCAGGGGAATTCACTCTCCTCACTTATACTGTTCACCTGGTATCATGTCCTGTGTATATTAAACCATCAGGGGAACACTCTCTCCTCACTTATACTGTTCACCTGATGACATGTCCCGGGTATATTAAACAATCAGGGGAAGTCACTCTCCTCGCATATACTGTACACCTGGTATCATGTCCTGTGTATATTAAACCATCAGGGGAACACACTCTCCTCACTTATACTGTTCACCTGTTGACATGTCCTGTTTGTATTAAACCATCAGGGGAACTCACTCTCCTCACTTACACTGTTCACCTGGTAACATGTCCCGTGTATATTAAACCATCGGGGGAACACACTCTCCTCACTTCTACTGTTCACCTGGTAACATGTCCCCTGCCTGTGAAACCATCAGGGGAACTCACTCTCCGCACTTATACTGTTTTCCTGGTAACATGTCCCGTGTGTATTAAACCATCAGGGGAACACACTCTCTTCACTTATACTCTTCACCTGGCAACATGTCACGTGTGTATTAAACAATCAGGGGAACACACACTCTTCAATTATACTGTCCACCTGGTAACATGTCCCGTGTATATTAAACCATCAGGGGAACACACTCTCCTCACTTCTACTGTTCACCTGGTAACATGTCCCCTGCCTGTTAAACCGTCATGGGAACACACTCTCCTCACTTATGCTGTTCACCTGGTAACATGTCCCGTGTATATTAAACAATCATTGGATCACACTCTCCTCACTTATAATGTTCACCTGGTAACATGTCCCGGGTGCACTAAAACATCAGGGGAACACACTCTCCTCACTTCTACTGTTCACCTGGTAACATGTCCCCTGCCTGTGAAACCATCATGGAAACACACTCTCCTCACTTATACTGTTCACCTGGTAACATGTCCCGTGTATATTAAACAATCATTGGATCACACTCTCCTCACTTTTAATGTTCACCTGGTAACATGTCCCGGGTGTATTAAACCATCAGGCGAACACACTCTCCTCACTTATACTGTTTACCCGCTAACATGTCCCGTGTATATTGAACCATCAGGGGAATACAGTCTCATCACTTATACTGTTCAACTGGTAACATGTCCCGTGCATATTAAACCATCAGGGGAACACACTCTCCTCACTTGTACTGTTCACCTGGTAACATGTCCCGTGTATATTAAACCATCAGGGGAAAGCCCTCTCCTCACATATTCTGTCCACCTGGTAATAGGTCCCGCGTATATTAAACCATCAGGGGAACACACTCTCCTCACTTATACTGATCACATGGTAACATGTCCCGTGTATATTAAACCATCTGGGGAACACACTCTCTTCACTTATACTGTTCATCTGGTAACATGTCCCGTGTATATTTAACAATCAGGGGACACATTCTCCTCACTGATATTGTTCACCTGCTAACATGTCCCGTGTATGTTAAGCAATGAGGGGAACACAATCTCCTCACTTATACTCGTCACCTTGTAACATGTCCCACGTATATTAAGCAATCAGGGGAACAGGCTCTCTTCACTTATACAGTTCACCTAGTAACATGTCCCATGTATATTAAACCATCAGGGGAACACACTCTCTTCACATATAATGTTTACCTGGTAACATGTCCCGTGTATATTAGACCATCAGGGGAAAACACTCTCCTCACTTCTACTCTTCACCTGGTGACACGTCCCGTGCGTGTTAAACCTTCAGTGGAACACACTCTCCTCACTTATCCTGTTCACCTGCTAACATGTCACGTGTATATTAAACAATGAGGGGAACACACTCTCCTCACTTATACTCTTCACCTTGTAACATGTCCCACGTATATTAAGCAATCAGGGGAACAGGCTCTCTTCACTTATACTGTTCACCTGGTTACATGTCCCATGTATATTAAACCATCAGGGGAACACACTCTCTTCACATATACTGTTCACCTGGTAACATGTCCCGTGTATATTAGACCATCAGGGGAACACACTCTCCTCACTTCTACTTTTCACCTGGTGACACGTCCCGTGCGTGTTAAACCATCAGGGGAACACACTCTCTTCACTTATACTGCTCACCTGGTAACATGTCCTGTGAGTATTAAACAATCAGGGGAACACACTCTCCTAACATATACTTTTCACCTGGTAACATGTCCCGTGTATATTAAACCATCAGGGGAACACATTCTCCTCACTTATACTGTTCACTTGGTAACATGTCCCGTGTATATTAAACCGTCAGGGGAACACAGTCTCCTCACTTATACTGTTCACCTGGTAACATGTCCCGTGTATATTAAACCATCAGGGGAATACATTCTCCTCACTTATACTGTTCACCTGCTAACATGTCCCGTGTATATTAAACCATCAGGGGAACACACTCTCCTCACTTATACTGTTCACCTGTTAACATGTCCCGTGGAAATTAAACCATCAGGGGAACACACTCTCTTCACATCTACTGTTCACCTGGTAACATGTCCCGTGTATATTAGACCATCAGGGGAAGACACTCTCCTCACTTCTACTCTTCACCTGGTGACACGTCCAGTGCGTGTTAAACCATCAGGGGAACACACTCTCCTCACTTATACTGTTCACCTGTTGACATGTCCTGTTTGTATTAAACCATCAGGGGAACTCATTCTCCTCACTTACACTGTTCACCTGGTAACATGTCCCGTGTATATTAAACCATCAGGGGAACTCACTCTCCTCACTTACACTGTTCACCTGGTAACATGTCCCGTGTGTATTAAACCATCAGGGGAACACACTCTCTTCACTTATACTCTTCACCTGGCAACATGTCACGTGTGTATTAAACAATCAGGGGAACACACACTCTTCAATTATACTCTCCACCTGGTAACATGTCCCGTGTATATTAAACCATCAGGGGAACACACTCTCCTCACTTCTACTGTTCACCTGGTAACATGTCCCCTGCCTGTTAAACCATCATGGGAACACACTCTCCTCACTTATGCTGTTCACCTGGTAACATGTCCCGTGTATATTAAACAATCATTGGATCACACTCTCCTCACTTATAATGTTCACCTGGTAACATGTCCCGGGTGCATTGAAACATCAGGGGAACACACTCTCCTCACTTCTACTGTTCACCTGGTAACATGTCCCCTGCCTGTGAAACCATCATGGGAACACACTCTCCTCACTTATACTGTTCACCTGGTAACATGTCCCGTGTATATTAAACAATCATTGGATCACACTCTCCTCACTTTTAATGTTCACCTGGTAACATGTCCCGGGTGTATTAAACCATCAGGGGAACACACTCTCCTCACTTATACTGTTTACCCGCTAACATGTCCCGTGTATATTGAACCATCAGGGGAATACAGTCTCATCACTTATACTGTTCAACTGGTAACATGTCCCGTGCATATTAAACCATCAGGGGAACACACTCTCCTCACTTGTACTGTTCACCTGGTATCATGTCCCCTGTATATTAAACCATCAGGGGAAAGCCCTCTCCTCACTTATTCTGTTCACCTGGTAATAGGTCCCGCGTATATTAAACCATCAGGGGAACACACTCTCCTCACTTATACTGATCACATGGTAACATGTCCCGTGTATATTAAACCATCTGGGGAACACACTCTCTTCACTTATACTGTTCATCTGGTAACATGTCCCGTGTATATTTAACAATCAGGGGACACATTCTCCTCACTGATACTGTCCACCTGCTAACATGTCCCGTGTATGTTAAACAATGAGGGGAACACAATCTCCTCACTTATACTCGTCACCTTGTAACATGTCCCACGTATATTAAGCAATCAGGGGAACAGGCTCTCTTCACTTATACAGTTCACCTGGTAACATGTCCCATGTATATTAAACCATCAGGGGAACACACTCTCTTCACATATAATGTTTACCTGGTAACATGTCCCGTGTATATTAGACCATCAGGGGAAAACACTCTCCTCACTTCTACTCTTCACCTGGTGACACGTCCCGTGCGTGTTAAACCTTCAGGGGAACACACTCTCCTCACTTATACTGTTCACCTGCTAACATGTCACGTGTATATTAAACAATGAGGGGAACACACTCTCCTCACTTATACTCTTCACCTTGTAACATGTCCCACGTATATTAAGCAATCAGGGGAACAGGCTCTCTTCACTTATACTGTTCACCTGGTAACATGTCCCATGTATATTAAACCATCAGGGGAACACACTCTCTTCACATATACTGTTCACCTGGTAACATGTCACGTGTATATTAGACCATCAGGGGAACACACTCTCCTCACTTCTACTTTTCACCTGGTGACACGTCCCGTGCGTGTTAAACCATCAGGGGAACACACTCTCCTCACTTATACTGCTCACCTGGTAACATGTCCTGTGAGTATTAAACAATCAGGGGAACACACTCTCCTCACTTATACTTTTCACCTGGTAACATGTCCCGTGTATATTAAACCATCAGGGGAACACATTCTCCTCACTTATACTGTTCACCTGGTAACATTTCCCGTGTATATTAAACCATCAGGGCAACACAGTCTCCTCACTTATACTGTTCACCTGGTAACATGTCCCGTGTATATTAAACCATCAGGGGAACACACTCTCCTCACTTATACTGTTCACCTGCTAACATGTCCCGTGTATATTAAACCATCAGGGGAACACACTCTCTTCACATATACTGTTCACCTGGTAACATGTCCCGTGTATATTAGACCATCAGGGGAAGACACTCTCCTCACTTCTACTCTTCACCTGGTGACACGTCCCGTGCGTGTTAAACCATCAGGGGAACACACTCTACTCACTTATACTGTTCACCTGGTAACATGTCCCGTGTATATAAAACCATCAGGGGAACACATTCTCCTCACAGATACTGTTCACCTGCTAACATGTCCCGTGTATATTAAACAATGAGGGGAACACACTCTCCTCACTTATACTCGTCACCTTGTAACATGTCCCGTGTGTATTAAACAATCAGGGGGACATACTCTCCTCACTTATACTGTTCACCTGGTAACATGTCCTGTGAGTATTAAACAATCAGGGGAACACACTCTCCTAACTTATACTTTTCACCTGGTAACATGTCCCGTGTATATTAAACCATCAGGGGAACACATTCTCCTCACTTATACTGTTCACTTGGTAACATGTCCCGTGTATATTAAACCGTCAGGGGAACACAGTCTCCTCACTTATACTGTTCACCTGGTAACATGTCCCGTGTATATTAAACCATCAGAGGAATACATTCTCCTCACTTATACTGTTCACCTGCTAACATGTCCCGTGTATATTAAACCATCAGGGGAACACACTCTCCTGACTTATACTGTTCACCTGTTAACATGTCCCGTGTATATTAAACCATCAGGGGAACACACTCTCTTCACATCTACTGTTCACCTGGTAACATGTCCCGTGTATATTTGACCATCAGGGGAAGACACTCTCCTCACTTCTACTCTTCACCTGGTGACACGTCCAGTGCGTGTTGAACCATCAGGGGAACACACTCTCCTCACTTATACTGTTCACCTGTTGACATGTCCTGTTTGTATTAAACCATCAGGGGAACTCACTCTCCTCACTTACACTGTTCACCTGGTAACATGTCCCGTGTATATTAAACCATCGGGGGAACACACTCTCCTCACTTCTACTGTTCACCTGGTAACATGTCCCCTGCGTGTGAAACCATCAGTGGAACTCACTCTCCGCACTTATACTGTTTTCCTGGTAACATGTCCCGTGTGTATTAAACCATCAGGGGAACACACTCTCTTCACTCATACTCTTCACCTGGCAACATGTCACGTGTGTATTAAACAATCAGGGGAACACACACTCTTCAATTATACTGTCCACCTGGTAACATGTCCCCTGCCTGTTAAACCATCATGGGAACACACTCTCCTCACTTATGCTGTTCACCTGGTAACATGTCCCGTGTATATTAAACAATCATTGGATCACACTCTCCTCACTTTTAATGTTCACCTGGTAACATGTCCCGGGTGTATTAAACCATCAGGGGAACACACTCTCCTCACTTATTCTGTTCACCTGGTAATAGGTCCCGCGTATATTAAACCATCAGGGGAACACACTCTCCTCACTTATAATGTTCACCTGGTAACATGTCCCGGGTGCATTAAAACATCAGGGGAACACACTCTCCTCACTTCTACTGTTCACCTGGTAACATGTCCCGTGTATATTAAACAATCATTGGATCACACTCTCCTCACTTTTAATGTTCACCTGGTAACATGTCCCGGGTGTATTAAACCATCAGGGGAACACACTCTCCTCACTTATTCTGTTCACCTGGTAATAGGTCCCGCGTATATTAAACCATCAGGGGAACACACTCTCCTCACTTATACTGATCACATGGTAACATGTCCCGTGTATATTAAACCATCTGGGGAACACACTCTCTTCACTTATACTGTTCATCTGGTAACATGTCCCGTGTATATTTAACAATCAGGGGACACATTCTCCTCACTGAACTGTTCACCTGCTAACATGTCCCGTGTATGTTAAACAATGAGGGGAACACAATCTCCTCACTTATACTCGTCACCTTGTAACATGTCCCACGTATATTAAGCAATCAGGGGAACAGGCTCTCTTCACTTATACAGTTCACCTGGTAACATGTCCCATGTATATTAAACCATCAGGGGAACACACTCTCTTCACATATAATGTTTACCTGGTAACATGTCCCGTGTATATTAGACCATTAGGGGAAAACACTCTCCTCACTTCTACTCTTCACCTGGTGACACGTCCCGTGCGTGTTAAACCTTCAGGGGAACACACTCTCCTCACTTATACTGTTCACCTGCTAACATGTCACGTGTATATTAAACAATGAGGAGAACACACTCTCCTCACTTATACTCTTCACCTTGTAACATGTCCCACGTATATTAAGCAATCAGGGGAACAGGCTCTCTTCACTTATACTGTTCACCTGGTAACATGTCCCATGTATATTAAACCATCAGGGGAACACACTCTCTTCACAAATACTGTTCACCTGGTAACATGTCCCGTGTATATTAGACCATCAGGGGAACACACTCTCCTCACTTCTACTTTTCACCTGGTGACACGTCCCGTGCGTGTTAAACCATCAGGGGAACACACTCTCCTCACTTATACTGCTCACCTGGTAACATGTCCTGTGAGTATTAAACAATCAGGGGAACACACACTCCTAACTTATACTTTTCACCTGGTAACATGTCCCGTGTATATTAAACCATCAGGGGAAAGCACTCTCCTCACTTATACAGTTCACCTGGTAACATGTCCCGTGTTTATTAATCCATCAGGGGAATACATTCTCCTCACTTCTACTGTTCACCTGCTAACATGTCCCCTGCCTGTTAAACCATCATGGGAACACACTCTCCTCACTTATACTTTTCATCTGGTAACATGTCCCATGTATATGAAACCATGAGGGGAACACATTCTCCTCACTTATACTGTTCACCTGCTAACATGTCCCGTGTATATTGAACCATCAGGGGAATACAGTCTCATCACTTATACTGTTCACCTGGTAACATATCCCGTGTATATTAAACCATCAGGGGAACACACTCTCCTCACTTATACTGTTCACCTGGTAAGATGTCCCGTGTATATTAAACCATCAGGGGAAAGACCTCACCTCACTTATTCTGTTCACCTGGTAATAAGTCCCGTGTAAATTAAACCATCAGGGGAACACACTCTCCTCACTTATACTGTTCACCTGGTAACATGTCCCGTGTATATTAAACCATCTGGGGAACACACTCTCCTCACTTATACTGTTCACCTGGTAACATGTCCCGTGTATATTTAACAATCAGGGGAACACACTCTCCTCAATTATACTGTTCACCTGGTAATAGGTCCCGTGTATATTAAACCATCAGGGGAACACACTCTCCTCAATTATCCTGATCACATGGTAACATGTCCCGTGTATATTAAACCATCTGGGAACACACTCTCTTCACTTATACTGTTCATCTGGTAACATGTCCCGTGTATATTTTACAATCAGGGGACACATTCTCCTCACTGATACTGTTCACCTGCTAACATGTCCCGTGTATGTTAAACAATGAGGGGAACACAATCTCCTCACTTATACTCGTCACCTTGTAACATGTCCCACGTATATTAAGCAATCAGGGGAACAGGCTCTCTTCACTTATGCAGTTCACCTGGTAACATGTCCCGTGTATGTTAAACCATCAGGGGAACACACTCTCTTCACATATAATGTTCACCTGGGAACATGTCCCGTGTATATTAGACCATCAGGGGAACACACTCTCCTCACTTCTACTCTTCACCTGGTGACACGTCCCGTGCGTGTTAAACCGTCAGGGGAACACACTCTCCTCACTTATACTGTTCACCTGCTAACATGTCACGTGTATATTAAACAATGAGGGGAACACACTCTCCTCACTTATACTCGTCACCTTGTAACATGTCCCACGTATATTAAGCAATCAGGGGAACAGGCTCTCTTCACTTATACTGTTCACCTGGTAACATGTCCCATGTATATTAAACCATCAGGAGAACACACTCTCTTCACATATACTGTTCACCTGGTAACATGTCCCGTGTATATTAGACCATCAGGGGAACACACTCACCTCACTTCTACTCTTCACCTGGTGACACGTCCCGTGCGTGTTAAACCATCAGGGGAACACACTCTCCTCACTGATACTGCTCACCTGGTAACATGTCCTGTGAGTATTAAACAATCAGGGGAACACACTCTCCTAACTTATACTTTTCACCTGGTAACATGTCCCGTGTATATTAAACCATCAGGGGAACACGTTCTCCTCACTTATACTGTTCACCTGGTAACATGTCCCGTGTATATTAAACCATCAGGGGAATACATTCTCCTCACTTATACTGTTCACCTGCTAACATGTCCCGTGTATATTAAACCATCAGGGGAACACACTCTCCTCACTTATACTGTTCACCTGCTAACATGTCCCGTGTATATTAAACCATCAGGGGAACACACTCTCTTCACAAATACTGTTCACCTGGTAACATGTCCCGTGTATATTAGACCATCTGGGGAAGACACTCTCCTCACTTCTACTCTTCACCTGGTGACACGTCCCGTGCGTGTTAAACCATCAGGGGAACACACTCTCCTCACTTATACTGTTCACCTGGTAACATGTCCCGTGTATATTAAACCATCAGGGGAACACATTCTCCTCACTGATACTGTTCACCTGCTAACATGTCCCGTGTATATTAAACAATGAGGGGAACACACTCTCCTCACTTATACTCGTCACCTGGTAACATGTCCCGTGAGTATTAAACAATCAGGGGGACACACTCTCCTCACTTATACTGTTCACCTGCTAACATGTCCCGTGTATATTAAACCATCAGGGGAACACATTCTCCTCACTGATACTGTTCACCTGGTAACATGTCCCGTGTATATTAAACAATGATGGGAACACACTCTCCTCACTTATACACGTCACCTTGTAACATGTCCCGTGAGTATTAAACAATCAGGGGGACACACTCTCCTCACTTATACTGTTCACCTGGTAACATGTCCCGTGAGTATTAAACAATCAGGGGGACACACTCTCCTGACTTATACTTTTCACCTGGTATCATGTCCCGTGTATATTAAACCATCAGGGGAACACATTCTCCTCACTTATACTGTTCACCTGGTAACATGTCCTGTGTATATTAAAACATCAGGGGAAAGCCCTCTCCTCACTTATACTGTTCACCTGGTAACTTGTCCCGTGTGTATTAAACCATCAGGGGAACAGACTCTCCTCACTTATACTGTTCACCTGGTAACATGTCCCGTGTATATTAAACCATCAGGGGAAAGCACTCTCCTCACTTATACTGTTCACCTGGTAACATATCCCGTGTATATTAAACCATCAGGGGAACACACTCTCCTCACTTATACTGTTCACCTGGTAACATGTCCCGTGTATATTAAACCATCTGGGGAACACACTCTCCTCACTTATACTGTTCACCTGGTAACATGTCCCGTGTATATTTAACAATCAGGGGAACACACTCTCCTCAATTATACTGTTCACCTGGTAATAGGTCCCGTGTATATTAAACCATCAGGGGAACACACTCTCCTCAATTATCCTGATCACATGGTAACATGTCCCGTGTATATTAAACCATCTGGGAACACACTCTCTTCACTTATACTGTTCATCTGGTAACATGTCCCGTGTATATTTAACAATCAGGGGACAAATTCTCCTCACTGATACTGTTCACCTGCTAACATGTCCCGTGTATGTTAAACAATGAGGGGAACACAATCTCCTCACTTATACTCGTCACCTTGTAACATGTCCCACGTATATTAAGCAATCAGGGGAACAGGCTCTCTTCACTTATGCAGTTCACCTGGTAACATGTCCCGTGTATGTTAAACCATCAGGGGAACACACTCTCTTCACATATAATGTTCACCTGGGAACATGTCCCGTGTATATTAGACCATCAGGGGAACACACTCTCCTCACTTCTACTCTTCACCTGGTGACACGTCCCGTGCGTGTTAAACCGTCAGGGGAACACACTCTCCTCACTTATACTGTTCACCTGCTAACATGTCACGTGTATATTAAACAATGAGGGGAACACACTCTCCTCACTTATACTCGTCACCTTGTAACATGTCCCACGTATATTAAGCAATCAGGGGAACAGGCTCTCTTCACTTATACTGTTCACCTGGTAACATGTCCCATGTATATTAAACCATCAGGAGAACACACTCTCTTCACATATACTGTTCACCTGGTAACATGTCCCGTGTATATTAGACCATCAGGGGAACACACTCACCTCACTTCTACTCTTCACCTGGTGACACGTCCCGTGCGTGTTAAACCATCAGGGGAACACACTCTCCTCACTGATACTGCTCACCTGGTAACATGTCCTGTGAGTATTAAACAATCAGGGGAACACACTCTCCTAACTTATACTTTTCACCTGGTAACATGTCCCGTGTATATTAAACCATCAGGGGAACACGTTCTCCTCACTTATACTGTTCACCTGGTAACATGTCCCGTGTATATTAAACCATCAGGGGAATACATTCTCCTCACTTATACTGTTCACCTGCTAACATGTCCCGTGTATATTAAACCATCAGGGGAACACACTCTCCTCACTTATACTGTTCACCTGCTAACATGTCCCGTGTATATTAAACCATCAGGGGAACACACTCTCTTCACAAATACTGTTCACCTGGTAACATGTCCCGTGTATATTAGACCATCTGGGGAAGACACTCTCCTCACTTCTACTCTTCACCTGGTGACACGTCCCGTGCGTGTTAAACCATCAGGGGAACACACTCTCCTCACTTATACTGTTCACCTGGTAACATGTCCCGTGTATATTAAACCATCAGGGGAACACATTCTCCTCACTGATACTGTTCACCTGCTAACATGTCCCGTGTATATTAAACAATGAGGGGAACACACTCTCCTCACTTATACTCGTCACCTGGTAACATGTCCCGTGAGTATTAAACAATCAGGGGGACACACTCTCCTCACTTATACTGTTCACCTGCTAACATGTCCCGTGTATATTAAACCATCAGGGGAACACATTCTCCTCACTGATACTGTTCACCTGGTAACATGTCCCGTGTATATTAAACAATGATGGGAACACACTCTCCTCACTTATACACGTCACCTTGTAACATGTCCCGTGAGTATTAAACAATCAGGGGGACACACTCTCCTCACTTATACTGTTCACCTGGTAACATGTCCCGTGAGTATTAAACAATCAGGGGGACACACTCTCCTGACTTATACTTTTCACCTGGTATCATGTCCCGTGTATATTAAACCATCAGGGGAACACATTCTCCTCACTTATACTGTTCACCTGGTAACATGTCCTGTGTATATTAAAACATCAGGGGAAAGCCCTCTCCTCACTTATACTGTTCACCTGGTAACTTGTCCCGTGTGTATTAAACCATCAGGGGAACAGACTCTCCTCACTTATACTGTTCACCTGGTAACATGTCCCGTGTATATTAAACCATCAGGGGAAAGCACTCTCCTCACTTATACTGTTCACCTGGTAACATGTCCCGTGTATATTAAACCATCAGGGGAATACATTCTCCTCACTTCTACTGTTCACCTGCTAACATGTCCCCTGCCTGCTAAACCATCATGGGAACACACTCTCCTCACTTATACTGTTCATCTGGTAACATGTCCCATGTATATTAAACCATGAGGGGAACACATTCTCCTCACTTATACTGTTCACCTGCTAACATGTCCCGTGTATATTGAACCATCAGGGGAATACAGTCTCATCACTTATACTGTTCACCTGGTAACATGTCCCGTGTATATTAAACCATCAGGGGAACACATTCTCCTCACTTATACTGTTCACCTGGTAACATGTCCCATGTATATTAAACCATGAGGGGAACACATTCTCCTCACTTATACTGTTCACCTGCTAACATGTCCCGTGTATATTGAACCATCAGGGGAATACAGTCTCATCACTTATACTGTTCACCTGGTAACATGTCCCGTGCATATTAAACCATCAGGGGAACACACTCTCCTCACTTATACTGTTCACCTGGTAAGATGTCCCGTGTATATTAAACCATCAGGGGAACACACTCTCCTCACTTATACTGTTCACCTGGTAACATGTCCCGTGTATATTAGACCATCAGGGGAACACACTCTCCTCACTTCTACTCTTCACCTGCTAACATGTCACGTGTATATTAAACAATGAGGGGAACACACTCTCCTCACTTATACTCGTCACCTTGTAACATGTCCCACGTATATTAAGCAATCAGGGGAACAGGCTCTCTTCACTTATACTGTTCACCTGGTAACATGTCCCATTTATATTAAACCATCAGGGGAACACACTCTCTTCACATATACTGTTCACCTGGTAACATGTCCCGTGTATATTAGGCCGTCAGGGGAACACACTCTCCTCACTTCTACTCTTCACCTGGTGGCACGTCCCGTGCGTGTTAAACCATCAGGGGAACACACTCTCCTCACTTATACTGCTCACCTGGTAACATGTCCTGTGAGTATTAAACAATCAGGGGAACACACTCTCCTAACTTATACTTTTCACCTGGTAACATGTCCCGTGTATATTAAACCATCATGGGAACACATTCTCCTCACTTATGCTGTTCACCTGGTAACATGTCCCGTGTATATTAAACCATCAGGGCAACACAGTCTCCTCACTTATACTGTTCACCTGGTAACATGTCCCGTGTATATTAAACCATCAGGGGAATACATTCTCCTCACTTATACTGTTCACCTGCTAACATGTCCCGTGTATATTAAACCATCAGGGGAACACACTCTCCTCACTTATACTGTTCACCTGGTAACATGTCCCGTGTATATTAAACAATCATTGGATCACACTCTCCTCACTTTTAATGTTCACCTGGTAACATGTCCCGGGTGTATTAAACCATCAGGGGAACACACTCTCCTCACTTATACTGTTTACCCGCTAACATGTCCCGTGTATATTGAACCATCAGGGGAATACAGACTCATCACTTATACTGTTCAACTGGTAACATGTCCCGTGCATATTAAACCATCAGGGGAACACACTCTCCTCACTTGTACTGTTCACCTGGTATCATGTCCCGTGTATATTAAACCATCAGGGGAAAGCCCTCTCCTCACTTATTCTGTTCACCTGGTAATAGGTCCCGCGTATATTAAACCATCAGGGGAACACACTCTCCTCACTTATACTGATCACATGGTAACATGTCCCGTGTATATTAATCCATCTGGGGAACACACTCTCTTCACTTATACTGTTCATCTGGTAACATGTCCCGTGTATATTTAACAATCAGGGGACACATTCTCCTCACTGATACTGTTCACCTGCTAACATGTCCCGTGTATGTTAAACAATGAGGGGAACACAATCTCCTCACTTATACTCGTCACCATGTAACATGTCGCACGTATATTAAGCAATCAGGGGAACAGGCTCTCTTCACTTATACAGTTCACCTGGTAACATGTCCCATGTATATTAAACCATCAGGGGAACACACTCTCTTCACATATAATGTTTACCTGGTAACATGTCCCGTGTATATTAGACCATCAGGGGAAAACACTCTCCTCACTTCTACTCTTCACCTGGTGACACGTCCTGTGCGTGTTAAACCTTCAGGGGAACACACTCTCCTCACTTATACTGTTCACCTGCTAACATGTCACGTGTATATTAAACAATGAGGGGAACACACTCTCCTCACTTATACTCTTCACCTTGTAACATGTCCCACGTATATTAAGCAATCAGGGGAACAGGCTCTCTTCACTTATACTGTTCACCTGGTAACATGTCCCATGTATATTAAACCATCAGGGGAACACACTCTCTTCACATATACTGTTCACCTGGTAACATGTCCCGTGTATATTAGACCATCAGGGGAACACACTCTCCTCACTTCTACTTTTCACCTGGTGAAACGTCCCGTGCGTGTTAAACCATCAGGGGAACACACTCTCCTCACTTATACTGCTCACCTGGTAACATGTCCTGTGAGTATTAAACAATCAGGGGAACACACTCTCCTAACTTATACTTTTCACCTGGTAACATGTCCCGTGTATATTAAACCATCGGGGCAACACATTCTCCTCACTTATACTGTTCACCTGGTGACATGTCCCGTGTATATTAAACCATCAGGGCAACACAGTCTCCTCACTTATACTGTTCACCTGGTAACATGTCCCGTGTAAATTAAACCATCAGGGGATCACACTCTCCTCACTTATACTGTTCACCTGCTAACATGTCCCGTGTATATTAAACCATCAGGGGAACACACTCTCTTCACATATACTGTTCACCTGGTAACATGTCCCGTGTATATTAGACCATCAGGGGAAGACACTGTCCTCACTTCTACTCTTCACCTGGTGGCACGTCCCGTGCGTGTTAAACCATCAGGGGAACACACTCTACTCACTTATACTGTTCACCTGGTAACATGTCCCGTGTATATAAAACCATCAGGGAACACATTCTCCTCACAGATACTGTTCACCTGCTAACATGTCCCGTGTATATTAAACAATGAGGGGAACACACTCTCCTCACTTATACTCGTCACCTTGTAACATGTCCCGTGTGTATTAAACAATCAGGGGGACACACTCTCCTCACTTATACTGTTCACCTTGTAACATGTCCCGTGAGTATTAAACAATCAGGGGGACACATTCTCCTGACTTATACTTTTCACCTGGTATCATGTCCCGTGTACATTAAACCATCAGGGGAACACATTCTCCTCACTTATACTGTTCACCTGGTAACATGTCCTGTGTATATTAAAACATCAGGGAAAGCCCTCTCCTCACTTATACTGTTCACCTGGTAACATGTCCCGTGTGTATTAAACCATCAGGGGAACAGACTCTCCTCACTTATACTGTTCACCTGGTAACATGTCTCGTGTATATTAAACCATCAGGGGAAAGCACTCTCCTCACTTATACTGTTCACCTGGTAACATGTCCCGTGTTTATTAAACCATCAGGGGAATACATTCTCCTCACTTCTACTGTTCACCTGCTAACATGTCCCCTGCCTGTTAAACCATCATGGGAACACACTCTCCTCACTTATACTTTTCATCTGGTAACATGTCCCATGTATATGAAACCATGAGGGGAACACATTCTCCTCACTTATACTGTTCACATGCTAACATGTCCCGTGTATATTGAACCATCAGGGGAATACAGTCTCAACACTTATACTGTTCACCTGGTAACATATCCCGTGTATATTAAACCATCAGGGGAACACACTCTCCTCACTTATACTGTTCACCTGGTAAGATGTCCCGTGTATATTAAACCATCAGGGGAAAGCCCTCACCTCACTTATTCTGTTCACCTTGTAATAAGTCCCGTGTAAATTAAACCATCAGGGGAACACACTCTCCTCACTTATACTGTTCACCTGGTAACATGTCCCGTGTATATTAAACCATCTGGGGAACACACTCTCCTCACTTATACTGTTCACCTGGTAACATGTCCCGTGTATATTTAACAATCAGGGGAACACACTCTCCTCAATTATACTGTTCACCTGGTAATAGGTCCCGTGTATATTAAACCATCAGGGGAACACACTCTCCTCAATTATCCTGATCACATGGTAACATGTCCCGTGTATATTAAACCATCTGGGAACACACTCTCTTCACTTATACTGTTCTTCTGGTAACATGTCCCGTGTATATTTAACAATCAGGGGACACATTCTCCTCACTGATACTGTTCACCTGCTAACATGTCCCGTGTATGTTAAACAATGAGGGGAACACAATCTCCTCACTTATACTCGTCACCTTGTTACATGTCCCACGTATATTAAGCAATCAGGGGAACAGGCTCTCTTCACATATACTGTTCACCTGGTAACATGTCCCGTGTATATTAGACCATCAGGGGAACACACTCACCTCACTTCTACTCTTCACCTGGTGACACGTCCCGTGCGTGTTAAACCATCAGGGGAACACACTCTCCTCACTTATACTGCTCACCTGGTAACATGTCCTGTGAGTATTAAACAATCAGGGGAACACACTCTCCTAACTTATACTTTTCACCTGGTAACATGTCCCGTGTATATTAAACCATCAGGGGAACACGTTCTCCTCACTTATACTGTTCACCTGGTAACATGTCCCGTGTATATTAAACCATCAGGGCAACACAGTCTCCTCACTTATACTGTTCACCTGGTAACATGTCCCGTGTATATTAAACCATCAGGGGAACACACTCTCCTCAATTATACTGTTCACCTGGTAATAGTTCCCGTGTATATTAAACCATCAGGGGAACACACTCTCCTCAATTATCCTGATCACATGGTAACATGTCCCGTGTATATTAAACCATCTGGGAACACACTCTCTTCACTTATACTGTTCATCTGGTAACATGTCCCGTGTATATTTAACAATCAGGGGACACATTCTCCTCACTGATACTGTTCACCTGCTAACATGTCCCGTGTATGTTAAACAATGAGGGGAACACAATCTCCTCACTTATACTCGTCACCTTGTAACATGTCCCACGTATATTAAGCAATCAGGGGAACAGGCTCTCTTCACATATACTGTTCACCTGGTAACATGTCCCGTGTATATTAGACCATCAGGGGAACACACTCACCTCACTTCTACTCTTCACCTGGTGACACGTCCCGTGCGTGTTATACCATCAGGGGAACACACTCTCCTCACTTATACTGCTCACCTGGTAACATGTCCTGTGAGTATTAAACAATCAGGGGAACACACTCTCCTAACTTATACTTTTCACCTGGTAACATGTCCCGTGTATATTAAACCATCAGGGGAACACGTTCTCCTCACATATACTGTTCACCTGGTAACATGTCCCGTGTATATTAAACCATCAGGGCAACACAGTCTCCTCACTTATACTGTTCACCTGGTAACATGTCCCGTGTATATTAAACCATCAGGGGAATACATTCTCCTCACTTATACTGTTCACCTGCTAACATGTCCCGTGTATATTAAACCATCAGGGGAACACACTCTCCTCACTTATACTGTTCACCTGCTAACATGTCCCGTGTATATTAAACCATCAGGGGAACACACTCTCTTCACAAATACTGTTCACCTGGTAACATGTCCCGTGTATATTAGACCATCTGGGGAAGACACTCTGCTCACTTCTACTCTTCACCTGGTGACACGTCCCGTGCGTGTTAAACCATCAGGGGAACACACTCTCCTCACTTATACTGTTCACCTGGTAACATGTCCCGTGTATATTAAACCATCAGGGGAACACATTCTCCTCACTGATACTGTTCACCTGCTAACATGTCCCGTGTATATTAAACAATGAGGGGAACACACTCTCCTCACTTATACTCGTCACCTGGTAACATGTCCCGTGAGTATTAAACAATCAGGGGGACACACTCTCCTCACTTATACTGTTCACCTGCTAACATGTCCCGTGTATATTAAACCATCAGGGGAACACATTCTCCTCACTGATACTGTTCACATGCTAACATGTCCCGTGTATATTAAACAATGATGGGAACACACTCTCCTCACTTATACTCGTCACCTTGTAACATGTCCCGTGAGTATTAAACAATCAGGGGGACACACTCTCCTCACTTATACTGTTCACCTGGTAACATGTCCCGTGAGTATTAAACAATCAGGGGGACACACTCTCCTGACTTATACTTTTCACCTGGTATCATGTCCCGTGTATATTAAACCATCAGGGGAACACATTCTCCTCACTTATACTGTTCACCTGGTAACATGTCCTGTGTATATTAAAACATCAGGGGAAAGCCCTCTCCTCACTTATACTGTTCACCTGGTAACATGTCCCGTGTATATTAAACCATCAGGGGAACACACTCTCCTCACTTATACTGTTCACCTGCTAACATGTCCCGTGTATATTAAACCATCAGGGGAACACCCTCTCTTCACATATACTGTTCACCTGGTAACATGTCCCGTGTATATTAGACCATCAGGGGAAGACACTCTCCTCACTTCTACTCTTCACCTGGTGACACGTCCCGTGCGTGTTAAACCATCAGGGGAACACACTCTACTCACTTATACTGTTCACCTGGTAACATGTCCCGTGTATATAAAACCATCAGGGGAACACATTCTCCTCACAGATACTGTTCACCTGCTAACATGTCCCGTGTATATTAAACAATGAGGGGAACACACTCTCCTCACTTATACTCGTCACCTTGTAACATGTCCCGTGTGTATAAAAAAATCAGGGGGACACACTCTCCTCACTTATACTGTTCACCTGGTAACATGTCCCGTGATTATTAAACAATCAGGGGGACACATTCTCCTGACTTATACTTTTCACCTGGTATCATGTCCCGTGTATATTAAACAATCAGGGGAACACATTCTCCTCACTTATACTGTTCACCTGGTAACATGTCCTGTGTATATTAAAACATCAGGGGAAAGCCCTCTCCTCACTTATACTGTTCACCTGGTAACATGTCCCGTGTGTATTAAACCATCAGGGGAACAGACTCTCCTCACTTATACTGTTCACCTGGTAACATGTCCCGTGTATATTAAACCATCAGGGGAAAGCACTCTCCTCACTTATACTGTTCACCTGGTAACATGTCCCGTGTTTATTAAACCATCGGGGGAATACATTCTCCTCACTTCTACTGTTCACCTGCTAACATGTCCCCTGCCTGTTAAACCATCATGGGAACACACTCTCCTCACTTATACTTTTCATCTGGTAACATGTCCCATGTATATGAAACCATGAGGGGAACACATTCTCCTCACTTATACTGTTCACCTGCTAACATGTCCCGTGTATATTGAACCATCAGGGGAATACAGTCTCATCACTTATACTGTTCACCTGGTAACATATCCCGTGTATATTAAACCATCAGGGGAACACACTCTCCTCACTTATACTGTTCACCTGGTAAGATGTCCCGTGTATATTAAACCATCAGGGGAAAGCCATCACCTCACTTATTCTGTTCACCTGGTAATAAGTCCCGTGTAAATTAAACCATCAGGGGAACACACTCTCCTCACTTATACTGTTCACCTGGTAACATGTCCCGTGTATATTAAACCATCTGGGGAACACACTCTCCTCACTTATACTGTTCACCTGGTAACATGTCCCGTGCATATTTAACAATCAGGGTAACACACTCTCCTCAATTATACTGTTCACCTGGTAATAGGTCCCGTGTATATTAAACCATCAGGGGAACACACTCTCCTCAATTATCCTGATCACATGGTAACATGTCCCGTGTATATTAAACCATCTGGGAACACACTCTCTTCACTTATACTGTTCATCTGGCAACATGTCCCGTGTATATTTAACAATCAGGGGACACATTCTCCTCACTGATACTGTTCACCTGCTAACATGTCCCGTGTATGTTAAACAATGAGGGGAACACATTCTCCTCACTTATACTCGTCACCTTGTAACATGTCCCACGTATATTAAGCAATCAGGGGAACAGGCTCTCTTCACTTATGCAGTTCACCTGGTAACATGTCCCGTGTATATTAAACCATCAGGGGAACACACTCTCTTCACATATAATGTTCACCTGGGAACATGTCCCGTGTATATTAGACCATCAGGGGAACACACTCTCCTCACTTCTACTCTTCACCTGGTGACACGTCCCGTGCGTGTTAAACCGTCAGGGGAACACACACTCCTCACTTATACTGTTCACCTGCTAACATGTCACGTGTATATTAAACAATGAGGGGAACACACTCTCCTCACTTATACTCGTCACCTTGTAACATGTCCCACGTATATTAAGCAATCAGGGGAACAGGCTCTCTTCACTTATACTGTTCACCTGGTAACATGTCCCATGTATATTAAACCATCAGGAGAACACACTCTCTTCACATATACTGTTCACCTGGTAACATGTCCCGTGTATATTAGACCATCAGGGGAACACACTCACCTCACTTCTACTCTTCACCTGGTGACACGTCCCGTGCGTGTTAAACCATCAGGGGAACACACTCTCCTCACTTATACTGCTCACCTGGTAACATGTCCTGTGAGTATTAAACAATCAGGGGAACACACTCTCCTAACTTATACTTTTCACCTGGTAACATGTCCCGTGTATATTAAACCATCAGGGGAACACGTTCTCCTCACTTATACTGTTCACCTGGTAACATGTCCCGTGTATATTAAACCATCAGGGCAACACAGTCTCCTCACTTATACTGTTCACCTGGTAACATGTCCCGTGTATATTAAACCATCAGGGGAATACATTCTCCTCACTTATACTGTTCACCTGCTAACATGTCCCGTGTATATTAAACCATCAGGGGAACACACTCTCCTCACTTACACTGTTCACCTGCTAACATGTCCCGTGTATATTAAACCATCAGGGGAACACACTCTCTTCACAAATACTGTTCACCTGGTAACATGTCCCGTGTATATTAGACCATCTGGGGAAGACACTCTCCTCACTTCTACTCTTCACCTGGTGACACGTCCCGTGCGTGTTAAACCATCAGGGGAACACACTCTCCTCACTTATACTGTTCACCTGGTAACATGTCCCGTGTATATTAAACCATCAGGGGAACACATTCTCCTCACTGATACTGTTCACCTGCTAACATGTCCCGTGTATATTAAACAATGAGGGGAACACACTCTCCTCACTTATACTCGTCACCTGGTAACATGTCCCGTGAGTATTAAACAATCAGGGGGACACACTCTCCTCACTTATACTGTTCACCTGCTAACATGTCCCATGTATATTAAACCATCAGGGGAACACATTCTCCTCACTGATACTGTTCACATGCTAACATTTCCCGTGTATATTAAACAATGATGGGAACACACTCTCCTCACTTATACTCGTCACCTTGTAACACGTCCCGTGAGTATTAAACAATCAGGGGGACACACTCTCCTCACTTATACTGTTCACCTGGTAACATGTCCCGTGAGTATTAAACAATCAGGGGGACACACTCTCCTGACTTATACTTTTCACCTGGTATCATGTCCCGTGTATATTAAACCATCAGGGGAACACATTCTCCTCACTTATACTGTTCACCTGGTAACATGTCCTGTGTATATTAAAACATCAGGGGAAAGCCCTCTCCTCACTTATACTGTTCACCTGGTAACATGTCCCGTGTATATTAAACCATCAGGGGAACACACTCTCCTCACTTATACTGTTCACCTGCTAACATGTCCCGTGTATATTAAACCATCAGGGGAACACACTCTCTTCACATATACTGTTCACCTGGTAACATGTCCCGTGTATATTAGACCATCAGGGGAAGACACTCTCCTCACTTCTACTCTTCACCTGGTGACACGTCCCGTGCGTGTTAAACCATCAGGGGAACACACTCTACTCACTTATACTGTTCACCTGGTAACATGTCCCGTGTATATAAAACCATCAGGGGAACACATTCTCCTCACAGATACTGTTCACCTGCTAACATGTCCCGTGTATATTAAACAATGAGGGGAACACACTCTCCTCACTTATACTCGTCACCTTGTAACATGTTCCGTGTGTATTAAACAATCAGGGGGACACAGTCTCCTCACTTATACTGTTCACCTGGTAACATGTCCCGTGATTATTAAACAATCAGGGGGACACATTCTCCTGACTTATACTTTTCACCTGGTATCATGTCCCGTGTATATTAAACCATCAGGGGAACACATTCTCCTCACTTATACTGTTCACCTGGTAACATGTCCTGTGTATATTAAAACATCAGGGGAACAGACTCTCCTCACTTATACTGTTCACCTGGTAACATGTCCCGTGTATATTAAACCATCAGGGGAAAGCACTCTCCTCACTTATACTGTTCACCTGGTAACATGTCCCGTGTTTATTAAACCATCAGGGGAATACATTCTCCTCACTTCTACTGTTCACCTGCTAACATGTCCCCTGCCTGTTAAACCATCATGGGAACACACTCTCCTCACTTATACTTTTCATCTGGTAACCTGTCCCATGTATATGAAACCATGAGGGGAACACATTCTCCTCACTTATACTGTTCACCTGCTTACATGTCCCGTGTATATTGAACCATCAGGGGAATACAGTCTCATCACTTATACTGTTCACCTGGTAACATATCCCGTGTATATTAAACCATCAGGGGAACACACTCTCCTCACTTATACTGTTCACCTGGTAAGATGTCCCGTGTATATTAAACCATCAGGGGAAAGCCCTCACCTCACTTATTCTGTTCACCTGGTAATAAGTCCCGTGTAAATTAAACCATCAGGGGAACACACTCTCCTCACTTATACTGTTCACCTGGTAACATGTCCCGTGTATATTAAACCATCTGGGGAACACACTCTCCTCACTTATACTGTTCACCTGGTAACATGTCCCGTGTATATTTAACAATCAGGGGAACACACTCTCCTCAATTATACTGTTCACCTGGTAATAGGTCCCGTGTATATTAAACCATCAGGGGAACACACTCTCCTCAATTATCCTGATCACATGGTAACATGTCCCGTGTATATTAAACCATCAGGGGAACACACTCTCTTCACCTATACTGTTCATCTGGTAACATGTCCCGTGTATATTTAACAATCAGGGGACACATTCTCCTCACTGATACTGTTCACCTGCTAACATGTCCCGTGTATGTTAAACAATGAGGGGAACACAATCTCCTCACTTATACTCGTCACCTTGTAACATGTCCCACGTATATTAAGCAATCAGGGGAACAGGCTCTCTTCACTTATGCAGTTCACCTGGTAACATGTCCCGTGTATATTAAACCATCAGGGGAACACACTCTCTTCACATATAATGTTCACCTGGGAACATGTCCCGTGTATATTAGACCATCAGGGGAACACACTCTCCTCACTTCTACTCTTCACCTGGTGACACGTCCCGTGCGTGTTAAACCGTCAGGGGAACACACTCTCCTCACTTATACTGTTCACCTGCTAACATGTCACGTGTATATTAAACAATGAGGGGAACACACTCTCCTCACTTATACTCGTCACCTTGTAACATGTCCCACGTATATTAAGCAATCAGGGGAACAGGCTCTCTTCACTTATACTGTTCACCTGGTAACATGTCCCATGTATATTAAACCATCAGGAGAACACACTCTCTTCACATATACTGTTCACCTGGTAACATGTCCCGTGTATATTAGACCATCAGGGGAACACACTCACCTCACTTCTACACTTCACCTGGTGACACGTCCCGTGCGTGTTAAACCATCAGGGGAACACACTCTCCTCACTTATACTGCTCACCTGGTAACATGTCCTGTGAGTATTAAACAATCAGGGGAACACACTCTCCTAACTTATACTTTTCACCTGGTAACATGTCCCGTGTATATTAAACCATCAGGGGAACACGTTCTCCTCACTTATACTGTTCACCTGGTAACATGTCCCGTGTATATTAAACCATCAGGGCAACACAGTCTCCTCACTTATACTGTTCACCTGGTAACATGTCCCGTGTATATTAAACCATCAGGGGAATACATTCTCCTCACTTATACTGTTCACCTGCTAACATGTCCCGTGTATATTAAACCATCAGGGGAACACACTCTCCTCACTTATACTGTTCACCTGCTAACATGTCCCGTGTATATTAAACCATCAGGGGAACACACTCTCTTCACAAATACTGTTCACCTGGTAACATGTCCCGTGTATATTAGACCATCTGGGGAAGACACTCTCCTCACTTCTACTCTTCACCTGGTGACACGTCCCGTGCGTGTTAAACCATCAGGGGAACACACTCTCCTCACTTATACTGTTCACCTGGTAACATGTCCCGTGTATATTAAACCATCAGGGGAACACATTCTCCTCACTGATACTGTTCACCTGCTAACATGTCCCGTGTATATTAAACAATGAGGGGAACACACTCTCCTCACTTATACTCGTCACCTGGTAACATGTCCCGTGAGTATTAAACAATCAGGGGGACACACTCTCCTCACTTATACTGTTCACCTGCTAACATGTCCCGTGTATATTAAATCATCAGGGGAACACATTCTCCTCACTGATACTGTTCACATGCTAACATGTCCCGTGTATATTAAACAATGATGGGAACACACTCTCCTCACTTATACTCGTCACCTTGTAACATGTCCCGTGAGTATTAAACAATCAGGGGGACACACTCTCCTCACTTATACTGTTCACCTGGTAACATGTCCCGTGAGTATTAAACAATCAGGGGGACACACTCTCCTGACTTATACTTTTCACCTGGTATCATGTCCCGTGTATATTAAACCATCAGGGGAACACATTCTCCTCACTTATACTGTTCACCTTGTAACATGTCCTGTGTATATTAAAACATCAGGGGAAAGCCCTCTCCTCACTTATACTGTTCACCTGGTAACATGTCCCGTGTATATTAAACCATCAGGGGAACACACTCTCCTCACTTATACTGTTCGCCTGCTAACATGTCCCGTGTATATTAAACCATCAGGGGAACACACTCTCTTCACATATACTGTTCACCTGGTAACATGTCCCGTGTATATTAGACCATCAGGGGAAGACACTCTCCTCACTTCTACTCTTCACCTGGTGACACGTCCCGTGCGTGTTAAACCATCAGGGGAACACACTCTACTCACTTATACTGTTCACCTGGTAACATGTCCCGTGTATATAAAACCATCAGGGGAACACATTCTCCTCACTGATACTGTTCACCTGCTAACATGTCCCGTGTATGTTAAACAATGAGGGGAACACAATCTCCTCACTTATACTCGTCACCTTGTAACATGTCCCACGTATATTAAGCAATCAGGGGAACAGGCTCTCTTCACTTATGCAGTTCACCTGGTAACATGTCCCGTGTATATTAAACCATCAGGGGAACACACTCTCTTCACATATAATGTTCACCTGGGAACATGTCCCGTGTATATTAGACCATCAGGGGAACACACTCTCCTCACTTCTACTCTTCACCTGGTGACACGTCCCGTGCGTGTTAAACCGTCAGGGGAACACACTCTCCTCACTTATACTGTTCACCTGCTAACATGTCACGTGTATATTAAACAATGAGGGGAACACACTCTCCTCACTTATACTCGTCACCTTGTAACATGTCCCACGTATATTAAGCAATCAGGGGAACAGGCTCTCTTCACTTATACTGTTCACCTGGTAACATGTCCCATGTATATTAAACCATCAGGAGAACACACTCTCTTCACATATACTGTTCACCTGGTAACATGTCCCGTGTATATTAGACCATCAGGGGAACACACTCACCTCACTTCTACTCTTCACCTGGTGACACGTCCCGTGCGTGTTAAACCATCAGGGGAACACACTCTCCTCACTTATACTGCTCACCTGGTAACATGTCCTGTGAGTATTAAACAATCAGGGGAACACACTCTCCTAACTTATACTTTTCACCTGGTAACATGTCCCGTGTATATTAAACCATCAGGGGAACACGTTCTCCTCACTTATACTGTTCACCTGGTAACATGTCCCGTGTATATTAAACCATCAGGGCAACACAGTCTCCTCACTTATACTGTTCACCTGGTAACATGTCCCGTGTATATTAAACCATCAGGGGAATACATTCTCCTCACTTATACTGTTCACCTGCTAACATGTCCCGTGTATATTAAACCATCAGGGGAACACAGTCTCCTCACTTATACTGTTCACCTGCTAACATGTCCCGTGTATATTAAACCATCAGGGGAACACACTCTCTTCACAAATACTGTTCACCTGGTAACATGTCCCGTGTATATTAGACCATCTGGGGAAGACACTCTGCTCACTTCTACTCTTCACCTGGTGACACGTCCCGTGCGTGTTAAACCATCAGGGGAACACACTCTCCTCACTTATACTGTTCACCTGGTAACATGTCCCGTGTATATTAAACCATCAGGGGAACACATTCTCCTCACTGATACTGTTCACCTGCTAACATGTCCCGTGTATATTAAACAATGAGGGGAACACACTCTCCTCACTTATACTCGTCACCTGGTAACATGTCCCGTGAGTATTAAACAATCAGGGGGACACACTCTCCTCACTTATACTGTTCACCTGCTAACATGTCCCGTGTATATTAAACCATCAGGGGAACACATTCTCCTCACTGATACTGTTCACATGCTAACATGTCCCGTGTATATTAAACAATGATGGGAACACACTCTCCTCACTTATACTCGTCACCTTGTAACATGTCCCGTGAGTATTAAACAATCAGGGGGACACACTCTCCTCACTTATACTGTTCACCTGGTAACATGTCCCGTGAGTATTAAACAATCAGGGGGACACACTCTCCTGACTTATACTCGTCACCTGGTATCTTGTCCCGTGTATATTAAACCATCAGGGGAACACATTCTCCTCACTTATACTGTTCACCTGGTAACATGTCCTGTGTATATTAAAACATCAGGGGAAAGCCCTCTCCTCACTTATACTGTTCACCTGGTAACATGTCCCGTGTGTATTAAACCATCAGGGGAACAGACTCTCCTCACTTATACTGTTCACCTGGTAACATGTCCCGTGTATATTAAACCATCAGGGGAAAGCACTCTCCTCACTTATACTCTTCACCTGGTAACATGTCCCGTGTATATTAAACCATCAGGGGAATACATTCTCCTCACTTCTACTGTTCACCTGCTAACATGTCCCCTGCCTGCTAAACCATCATGGGAACACACTCTCCTCACTTATACTGTTCATCTGGTAACATGTCCCATGTATATTAAACCATGAGGGGAACACATTCTCCTCACTTATACTGTTCACCTGCTAACATGTCCCGTGTATATTGAACCATCAGGGGAATACAGTCTCATCACTTATACTGTTCACCTGGTAACATGTCCCGTGCATATTAAACCATCAGGGGAACACACTCTCCTCACTTATACTGTTCACCTGGTAAGATGTCCCGTGTATATTAAACCATCAGGGGAAAGCCCTCACCTCACTTATTCTGTTCACCTGGTTATATGTCCCGTGTATATTAAACCATCAGGGGAACACACTCTCCTCACTTATACTGTTCACCTGGTAACATGTCCCGTGTATATTAAACCATCTGGGGAACACACTCTCCACACTTATACTGTTCACCTGGTAACATGTCCCGTGAATATTTAACAATCAGCGGAACACACTCTCCTCACTTATACTGTTCACTTGGTAACATGTCCCGTGTATATTAGACCATCAGGGGAACACACTCTCCTCACTTCTACTCTTCACCTGGTGACACGTCCCGTGCGTGTTAAACCGTCAGGGGAACATACTCTCCTCACTTATACTGTTCACCTGCTAACATGTCCCGTGTATATTAAACCATCAGGGGAATACATTCTCCTCACTTATACTGTTCACCTGCTAACATGTCCCGTGTATATTAAACCATCAGGGGAACACACTCTCCTCACTTATACTGTTCACCTGCTAACATGTCCCGTGTATAATAAACCATCAGGGGAACACACTCTCTTCACATATACTGTTCACCTGGTAACATGTCCCGTGTATATTAGACCATCAGGGGAAGACACTCTCCTCACTTCTACTCTTCACCTGGTGACACGTCCCGTGCGTGTTAAACCATCAGGGGAACACACTCTCCTCACTTATACTGTTCACCTGGTAACATGTCCCGTGTATATTAAACCATCAGGGGAACACATTCTCCTCACTGATACTGTTCACCTGCTAACATGTCCCGTGTATATTAAACAATGAGGGGAACACACTCTCCTCACTTATACTCGTCACCTTGTAACATGTCCCGTGAGTATTAAACAATCAGGGGGACACACTCTCCTCACTTATACTGTTCACCTGGTAACATGTCCCGTGAGTATTAAACAATCAGGGGGACACACTCTCCTGACTTATACTTTTCACCTGGTATCATGTCCCGTGTATATTAAACCATCAGGGGAACACATTCTCCTCACTTATACTGTTCACCTGGTAACATGTCCTGTGTATATTAAAACATCAGGGGAAAGCCCTCTCCTCACTTATACTGTTCACCTGGTAACATGTCCCGTGTGTATTAAACCATCAGGGGAACAGACTCTCCTCACTTATACTGTTCACCTGGTAACATGTCCCGTGTATATTAAACCATCAGGGGAAAGCACTCTCCTCACTTATACTGTTCACCTGGTAACATGTCCAGTGTATATTAAACCATCAGGGGAATACATTCTCCTCACTTCTACTGTTCACCTGCTAACATGTCCCCTGCCTGCTAAACCATCATGGGAACACACTCTCCTCACTGATACTGTTCATCTGGTAACATGTCCCATGTATATTAATCCATGAGGGGAACACATTCTCCTCACTTATACTGTTCACCTGCTAACATGTCCCGTGTATATTGAACCATCAGGGGAATACAGTCTCATCTCTTATACTGTTCACCTGGTAACATGTCCCGTGTATATTAAACCATCAGGGGAACACACTCTCCTCACTTATACAGTTCACCTGGTAACATGTCCCATGTATATTAAACCATGAGGGGAACACATTCTCCTCACTTATACTGTTCACCTGGTAACATGTCCCATGTATATTAAACCATGAGGGGAACACATTCTCCTCACTTATACTGTTCACCTGCTAACATGTCCCGTGTATATTGAACCATCAGGGGAATACAGTCTCATCACTTATACTGTTCACCTGGTAACATGTCCCGTGCATATTAAACCATCAGGGGAACACACTCTCCTCACTTATACTGTTCACCTGGTAAGATGGCCCGTGTATATTAAACCATCAGGGGAAAGCCCTCACCTCACTTATTCTGTTCACCTGGTTATATGTCCCGTGTATATTAAACCATCAGGGGAACACACTCTCCTCACTTATACTGTTCACCTGGTAACATGTCCCGTGTATATTAAACCATCTGGGGAACACACTCTCCACACTTATACTGTTCACCTGGTAACATGTCCCGTGTATATTTAACAATCAGGGGAACACACTCTCCTCACTTATACTGTTCACCTGGTAACATGTCCCGTGTATATTAGACCATCAGGGGAACACACTCTCCTCACTTCTACTCTTCACCTGGTGACACGTCCCGTGCGTGTTAAACCGTCAGGGGAACATTCTCTCCTCACTTATACTGTTCACCTGCTAACATGTCACGTGTATATTAAACAATGAGGGGAACACACTCTCCTCACTTATACCCGTCACCTTGTAACATGTCCCACGTATATTAAGCAATCAGGGGAACAGGCTCTCTTCACTTATACTGTTCACCTGGTAACATGTCCCATGTATATTAAACCATCAGGGGAACACACTCTCTTCACATATACTGTTCACCTGGTAACATGTCCCGTGTATATTAGGCCGTCAGGGGAACACACTCTCCTCACTTCTACTCTTCACCTGGTGACACGTCCCGTGCGTGTTAAACCATCAGGGGAACACACTCTCCTCACTTATACTGCTCACCTGGTAACATGTCCTGTGAGTATTAAACAATCAGGGGAACACACTCTCCTAACTTATACTTTTCACCTGGTAACATGTCCCGTGTATAGTAAACCATCATGGGAACACATTCTCCTCACTTATGCTGTTCACCTGGTAACATGTCCCGTGTATATTAAACCATCAGGGCAACACAGTCTCCTCACTTATACTGTTCACCTGGTAACATGTCCCGTGTATATTAAACCATCAGGGGAATACATTCTCCTCACTTATACTGTTCACCTGCTAACATGTCCCGTGTATATTAAACCATCAGGGGAACACACTCTCCTCACTTATACTGTTCACCTGCTAACATGTCCCGTGTATAATAAACCATCAGGGGAACACACTCTCTTCACATATACTGTTCACCTGGTAACATGTCCCGTGTATATTAGACCATCAGGGGAAGACACTCTCCTCACTTCTACTCTTCACCTGGTGACACGTCCCGTGCGTGTTAAACCATCAGGGGAACACACTCTCCTCACTTATACTGTTCACCTGGTAACATGTCCCGTGTATATTAAACCATCAGGGGAACACATTCTCCTCACTGATACTGTTCACCTGCTAACATGTCCCGTGTATATTAAACAATGAGGGGAACACACTCTCATCACTTATACTCGTCACCTGGTAACATGTCCCGTGAGTATTAAACAATCAGGGGGACACACTCTCCTCACTTATACTGTTCACCTGGTAACATGTCCCGTGTATATTAAACCATCAGGGGAACACATTCTCCTCACTGATACTGTTCACCTGCTAACATGTCCCGTGTATATTAAACAATGAGGGGAACACTCTCTCCTCACTTATACTCGTCACATTGTAACATGTCCCGTGAGTATTAAACAATCAGGGGAAAGCCCTCTCCTCACTTATACTGTTCACCTGGTAAGATGTCCCGTGTGTATTAAATCATCAGGGGAACAGACTCTCCTCACTTATACTGTTCACCTGGTAACATGTCCCGTGTATATTAAACCATCAGGGGAAAGCACTCTCCTCACTTATACTGTTCACCTGGTAACATGTCCCGTGTATATTAAACCATCAGGGGAATACATTCTCCTCACTTCTACTGTTCACCTGCTAACATGTCCCCTGCCTGTTAAACCATCATGGGAACACACTCTCCTCACTTATACTGTTCATCTGGTAACATGTCCCATGTATATTAAACCATGAGGGGAACACATTCTCCTCACTTATACTGTTCACCTGCTAACATGTCCCGTGTATATTGAACCATCAGGGGAATACAGTCTCATCACTTATACTGTTCACCTGGTAACATGTCCAGTGTATATTAAACCATCAGGGGAACACACTCTCCTCACTTATACTGTTCACCTGGTAATATGTCCCATGTATATTAAACCATGAGGGGAACACATTCTCCTCACTTATACTGTTCACCTGGTAACATGTCCCATGTATATTGAACCATGAGGGGAACACATTCTCCTCACTTATACTGTTCACCTGCTAACATGTCCCGTGTATATTGAACCATCAGGGGAATACAGTCTCATCACTTATACTGTTCACCTGGTAACATGTCCCGTGTATATTAAACCATCAGGGGAACACACTCTCCTCACTTATACTGTTCACCTGGTAAGATGTCCCGTGTATATGAAACCATCAGGGGAAAGCCCTCACCTCACTTATTCTGTTCACCTGGTAATAAGTCCCGTGTATATTAAACCATCAGGGGAACACACTCTCCTCACTTATACTGTTCACCTGGTAACATGTCCCGTGTATATTAAACCATCTGGGGAACACACTCTCCTCACTTATACTGTTCACCTGGTAACATGTCCCGTGTATATTTAACAATCAGGGGAACACACTCTCCTCACTTATACTGTTCACCTAGTAACATGTCCCGTGTATATTAAACCATCAGGGGAACACATTCTCCTCACTGATACTGTTCACCTGCTAACATGTCCCACGTATATTAAGCAATCAGGGGAACAGGCTCTCTTCACTTATACTGTTCACCTGGTAACATGTCCCATGTATATTAAACCATCAGGGGAACACATTCTCTTCACATATACTGTTCACCTGGTAACATGTCCCGTGAGTATTAAACAATCAGGGGGACACACTCTCCTGACTTATACTGTTCAGCTGGTAACATGTCCCGTGTATATTATACCATCTAGGGAACACACTGTCCACACTTATACTGTTCACCTGGTAACATGTCCAGTCAGTATTAAACCATCAGCGGGACACACTGTCCTGACTTATACTGTTCAGCTGGTAACATGTCCTGTGTATATTAAAACATCAGGGGAAAGCACTCTCCTCAGTTATAATGTTCACCTGGTATCATGTCCCGTGTATATTAAACCATCAGGGGAACACACTCTCCTAACTTATACTGTTCACCTGGTAACATGTCCCGTGTATATTAAACCATCAGGGCAACACACTCTCCTCACTTATACTGTTCACCTGATGAAATGTCCCGGGTATATTAAACAATCAGGGGAACTCACTCTCCTCACTTATACTGTTCACCTGTTGACATGTCCCGTGTGTATTAAACCATCAGCGGAACACACTCTCTTCACTTATACTCTTCACCTGGCAACATGTCCCGTGTATATTAAACCATCAGGGGAACACACTCTCCTCACTTCTCCTGTTCACCTGGTAGCATGTCCCCTGCCTTTTGAACCATCATGGCAACACACTCTCTTCACTTATACTGTTCACCTGGTAACATGTCCCGTATATATTAAACCATCAGGGGAACACACTCTCCTCGCTTATACTGTTCACCTGCTAACATGTCCCGTGTATATTAAACCATCAGGGGAACACACTCTCCTCACTTATACTGTTCACCTGGTGACACGTCCCGTCAGTATTAAACAATCATTGGATCACACTCTCCTCACTTAGACTGTTCACCTGCTAACATGTCCCGTGTATATTGAACCATCAGGGGAATACAGTCTCATCACTTATTCTGTTCACCTGGTAACATGTCCCGTGTATATTAAACCATCTGGGGAACACACTCTCCTCACTTATACTGTTCACCTGGTAACATGTCCCGTGTATATTTAACAATCAGGGGAACACACTCTCCTCACTTATACTGTTCACCTGGTAACATGTCCCGTGTATATTAAACCATCTGGGGAACACACTCTGCTCACTTATACTGTTCACCTGGTAACATGTCCCGTGTATATTTAACAATCAGGGGAACACACTCTCCTCACTTATACTGTTCACCTGGTAACATGTCCCGTGTATATTTAACAATCAGGGGAACACACTCTCCTCACTTATACTGTTCACCTGGTAACATGTCCCGTGTATATTTAACAATCAGGGGAACACACTCTCCTCACTTATACTGTTCACCTGGTAACATGTCCCGTGTATATTTAACAATCAGGGGAACACACTCTCCTCACTTATACTGTTCACCTGGTACCATGTCCCGTGTATATTAAACCATCTGGGGAACACACTCTCCTCACTTATGCTGTTCACCTGGTAACATGTCCCGTGAGTATTTAACAATCAGGGGGACACACTCTCCTGACTTATACTGCTCAGCTGGTAACATGTCCCGTGTATATTATACCATCAGGGGAATACACTGTCCTCACTTATACTGTTCACCTGGTAACATGTCCCGTCACTATTAAACAATCAGCGGGACACACTCTCCTGACTTATACTGTTCACCTGGTAACATGTCCTGTGTATATTAAAACAGCAGGGGAAAGCACTCTCCTCACTTATAATGTTCACCTGGTAACATGTCCCGTGTATATTAAACCATCAGGGGAACTCACTCTCCTCACCTATACTGTTCACCTGGTAACATGTCCCGTGTATATTAAACCATCATGGGTAAGCCCTCTCCTCACTTATACTGTTCACCTGGTAACATGTCCCGTGTATATTATACCATCAGGGGAACACACTCTCCTCACTTATACTGTTCACCTGGTAACATGTCCCGTGTATATTAAACCATCAGGGGAACACACTCTCCTCACTTATACTGTTCACCTGATGACATGTCCCGGGTATATTAAACAATCAGGGGAACTCACTCTCCTCACTTATACTGTTCACCTGGTATCATGTCCTGTGTATATTAAACCATCAGGGGAACACACTCTCCTCACTTATACTGTTCACCTGATGACATGTCCCGGGTATATTAAACCATCAGGGGAACACACTCTCCTCACTTATACTGTTCACCTGGTAACATGTCCCGTGTGTATTAAACCATCAGGGGAACACACTCTCCTCACTTATACTGTTCACCTGGTAACATGTCCTGTCAGTATTAAACAATCATTGGATCACACTCTCCTCAATTATACTGTTGAACTGGTAACATGTCCCGTGTATATTGAACCATCAGCGGAACACACTCTCCTCACTTATACTGTTCACCTGCTAACATGTCCCGTGTATATTGAACCATCAGGGGAACACACTCTCCTCACTTATACTGTTCACCTGCTAACATGTCCCGTGTATATTGAACCATCAGGGGAATACAGTCTCATCACTTATACTGTTCACCTGGTAACATGTCCCGTGTATATTAAACCTTCTGGGGAACACACTCTCCTCACTTATACTGTTCACCTGGTAACATGTCCCGTGTATATTTAACAATCAGGGGAACACACTCTCCTCACTTATACTGTTCACCTGCTAACATGTACCGTGTATATTAAACCATCAGGGGAACACATTCTCCTCACTGATACTGTTCACCTGCTAACATGTCCCGTGTATATTTAACAATCAGGGGAACAGGCTCCCTTCACTTATACTGTTCACCTGGTAACATGTCCCGTGTATATTAAACCATCAGGGGAACACACTCTCTTCACATATACTGTTCACCTGGTAACATGTCCCGTGAGTATTAAACAATCAGGGGGACACACTCTCCTGACTTATACTGTTCAGCTGGTAACATGTCCCGTGTATATTTAACAATCAGGGGAACACACTCTCCTCACTTATACTGTTCACCTGGTAACATGTCCCGTGTATATTAAACCATCTGGGGAACACACTCTCCTCACTTATACTGTTCACCTGGTAACATGTCCCGTGTATATTTAACAATCAGGGGAACACACTCTCCTCACTTATACTGTTCACCTGGTAACATGTCCCGTGTATATTAAACCATCTGGGGAACACACTCTCCTCACTTATACAGTTCACCTGGTAACATGTCCCGTGTATATTTAACAATCAGGGGAACACACTCTCCTCACTTATACTGTTCACATGGTAACATGTACCGTGTATATTAAACCATCAGGGGAACACATTCTCCTCACTGATACTGTTCACCTGCTAACATGTCCCGTGTATATTTAACAATCAGGGGAACAGGCTCCCTTCACTTATACTGTTCACCTGGTAACATGTTCAGTGCATATTAAACCATCAGGGGAACACACTCTCTTCACATATACTGTTCACCTGGTAACATGTCCCGTCTATATTAAACCATCAGGGGAACACACTCTCCTCACTTATACTGTTCACCTGCTAACATGTCCCGTGTTTATTAAACCATCAGGGGAACACACTCTCCTCACTTATACTGTTCACCTGGTGACACGTCCTGTCAGTATTAAACAATCATTGGATCACACTCTCCTCACTTATACTGTTGACCTGGTAACATGTCCCGTGTATATTGAACCATCAGCGGAACACACTCTCCTCACTTATACTGTTCACCTGCTAACATGTCCCGTGTATATTGAACCATCAGGGGAACACACTCTCCTCAGTTATACTGTTCACCTGCTAACATGTCCCGTGTATATTGAACCATCAGGGGAATACAGTCTCATCACTTATACTGTTCACCTGGTAACATGTCCCGTGTATATTAAACCATCTGGGGAACACACTCTCATCACTTATACTGTTCACCTGGGAACTTGTCCCGTGTATATTTAACAATCAGGGGAACACACTCTCCACACTTATACTGTTCACCTGGTAACATGTACCGTGTATATTAAACCATCAGGGGAACACATTCTCCTCACTGATACTGTTCACCTGCTAACATGTCCCGTGTATATTTAACAATCAGGGGAACTGGCTCCCTTCACTTATACTGTTCACCTGGTAACATGTCCCGTGTATATTAAACCATCAGGGGAACACACTCTCTTCACATATACTGTTCACCTGGTAACATGTCCCGTGAGTATTAAACAATCAGGGGGACACACTCTCCTGACTTATACTGTTCAGCTGGTAACATGTCCTGTGTATATTAAAACAGCAGGGGAAAGCACTCTCCTCACTTATAATGTTCACCTGATGACATGTCCCGGGTATATTAAACAATCAGGGGAACTCACTCTCCTCACTTATACTGTTCACCTGGTATCATGTCCTGTGTATATTAAACCATCAGGGGAACACACTCTCCTCACTTATACTGTTCACCTGATGACATGTCCCGGGTATATTAAACCATCAGTGGAACACACTCTCCTCACTTATACTGTTCACCTGGTAACATGTCCTGTCAGTATTAAACAATCATTGGATCACACTCTCCTCGCTTATACTGTTGACCTGGTAACATGTCCCGTGTATATTGAACCATCAGCGGAACACACCCTCCTCACTTATACTGTTCACCTGCTAACATGTCCCGTGTATATTGAACCATCAGGGGAACACACTCTCCTCACTTATACTGTTCAGCTGCTAACATGTCCCGTGTATATTGAACCATCTGGGGAACACACTCTCCTCACTTATACTGTTCACCTGGTAACATGTACCGTGTATATTAAACCATCAGGGGAACACATTCTCCTCACTGATACAATTCACCTGCTAACATGTCCCGTGTATATTTAACAATCAGGGGAACAGGCTCCCTTCACTTATACTGGTCACCTGGTAACATGTCCCGTGTATATTAAACCATCAGGGGAACACACTCTCTTCACATATACTGTTCACCTGGTAACATGTCCCGTGAGTATTAAACAATCAGGGGGACACACTCTCCTGACTTATACTGTTCAGCTGGTAACATGTCCCGTGTATATTTAACAATCAGGGGAACACACTCTCCTCACTTTTACTGTTCACCTGGTAACAAGTCCCGTGTATATTAAACCATCTGGGGAACACACTCTCCTCACTTATACTGTTCACCTGGTAACATGTCCCGTGTATATTTAACAATCAGGGGAACATACTCTCCTCGCTTATACTGTTCACCTGGTAACATGTCCCGTGTATATTAAACCATCTGGGGAACACACTCTCCTCACTTATACTGTTCACCTGGTAACATGTCCCGTGTATATTTAACAATCAGGGGAACACACTCTCCTCACTTATACTGTTCACCTGGTAACAGGTACCGTGTATATTAAACCATCAGGGGAACACATTCTCCTCACTGATACTGTTCACCTGCTAACATGTCCCGTGTATATTTAACAATCAGGGGAACAGGCTCCCTTCACTTATACTGTTCACCTGGTAACATGTTCCGTGTATATTAAACCATCAGGGGAACACACTCTCTTCACATATACTGTTCACCTGGTAACATGTCCCGTGAGTATTAAACAATCAGGGGGACACACTCTCCTGACTTATACTGTTCAGCTGGTAACATGTCCCGTGTATATTATATCATCAGGGGAATACACTGTCCTCACTTATACTGTTCACCTGGTAACATGTCCCGTCACTATTAAACAATCAGCGGGACACACTCTCCTGACTTATACTGTTCACCTGGTAACATGTCCTGTGTATATTAAAACATCAGGGGAAAGCACTCTCCTCACTTATAATGTTCACCTGGTAACATGTCCCGTGTATATTAAACCATCAGGGGCACTCACTCTCCTCACCTATACTGTTCACCTGGTAACATGTCCCGTGTATATTAAACCATCATGGGTAAGCCCTCTCCTCACTTATACTCTTCACCTGGTAACATGTCCCGTGTATATTATACCATCAGGGGAACACACTCTCCTCACTTATACTGTTCACCTGATGACATGTCCCGGGTATATTAAACAATCAGGGGAACTCACTCTCCTCACTTATACTGTTCACCTGGTATCATGTACTGTGTATATTAAACCATCAGGGGAACACACTCTCCTCACTTATACTGTTCACCTGATGACATGTCCCGGGTATATTAAACCATCAGGGGAACACACTCTCCTCACTTAGACTGTTCACCTGGTAACATGTCCCGTGTGTATTAAACCATCAGGGGAACACACTCTCCTCACTTATACTGTTCACCTGGTAACATGTCCCGTCTATATTAAACCATCAGGGGAACACACTCTCCTCACTTATACTGTTCACCTGCTAACATGTCCCGTGTATATTAAACCATCAGGGGAACACACTCTCCTCACTTATACTGTTCACCTGGTGACACGTTCTGTCAGTATTAAACAATCATTGGATCACTCTCTCCTCACTTAAACTGTTGACCTGGTAACATGTCCCGTGTATATTGAACCATCAGGGGAACACACTCTCCTTACTTATACTGTTCACCTGGTAACATGTCCCGTGTATATTGAACCATTAGGGGAACACACTCTCCTCACTTATACTGTTCACCTGCTAACATGTCCCGTGTATATTGAACCATCAGGGGAATACAGTCTCATCACTTATACTGTTCACCTGGTAACATGTCCCGTGTATATTAAACCATCTGGGGAACACACTCTCCTCACTTATACTGTTCACCTGGTAACATGTCCCGTGTATATTTAACAATCAGGGGAACACACTCTCCTCACTTATACTGTTCACCTGGTAACATGTACCGTGTATATTAAACCATCAGGGGAACACATTCTCCTCACTGATACTGTTCACCTGCTAACATGTCCCGTGTATATTTAACAATCAGGGGAACAGGCTCCCTTCACTTATACTGTTCACCTGGTAACATGTCCCGTGTATATTAAACCATCAGGGGAATACACTGTCCTCACTTATACTGTTCAGCTGGTAACATGTCCCGTGTATATTATACCATCAGGGGAATACACTGTCCTCACTTATACTGTTCACCTGGTAACATGTCCCGTCACTATTAAACAATCAGCGGGACACACTCTCCTGACTTATACTGTTCACCTGGTAACATGTCCTGTGTATATTAAAACATCAGGGGAAAGCACTCTCTTCACTTATAATGTTCACCTGGTAACATGTCCCGTGTATATTAAACCATCAGGGGAACTCACTCTCCTCACCTATACTGTTCACCTGGTAACATGTCCCGTGTATATTAAACCATCATGGGTAAGCCCTCTCCTCACTTATACTGTTCACCTGGTAACATGTCCCGTGTATATTATACCATCAGGGGAACACACTCTCCTCACTTATACTGTTCACCTGGTAACATGTCCCGTGTATATTAAACCATCAGGGGAACACACTCTCCTCACTTATACTGTTCACGTGATGACATGTCCCGGGTATATTAAACAATCAGGGGAACTCACTCTCCTCACTTATACTGTTCACCTGGTATCATGTCCTGTGTATATTAAACCATCAGGGGAACACACTCTCCTCACTTATACTGTTCACCTGATGACATGTCCCGGGTATATTAAACCTTCAGGGGAACACACTCTCCTCACTTATACTGTTCACCTGGTAACATGTCCCGTGTGTATTAAACCACCAGGGGAACACACTCTCCTCACTTATACTGTTCACCTGGTAACATGTCCTGTCAGTATTAAACAATCATTGGATCACACTCTCCTCGCTTATACTGTTGACCTGGTAACATGTCCCGTGTATATTGAACCATCAGCGGAACACACCCTCCTCACTTATACTGTTCACCTGCTAACATGTCCCGTGTATATTGAACCATCAGGGGAACACACTCTCCTCACTTATACTGTTCAGCTGCTAACATGTCCCGTGTATATTGAACCATCAGGGGAATACAGTCTCATCACTTATACTGTTCACCTGGTAACAAGTCCCGTGTATATTAAACCATCTGGGGAACACACTCTCCTCACTTATACTGTTCACCTGGTAACATGTCCCGTGTATATTTAACAATCAGGGGAACACACTCACCTCACTTATACTGTTCACCTGGTAACATGTACCGTGTATATTAAACCATCAGGGGAACACATTCTCCTCACTGATACTGTTCACCTGCTAACATGTCCCGTGTATATTTAACAATCAGGGGAACAGGCTCCCTTCACTTATACTGTTCACCTGGTAACATGTCCCGTGTATATTAAACCATCAGGGGAACACACTCTCTTCACATATACTGTTCACCTGGTAACATGTCCCGTGAGTATTAAACAATCAGGGGGACACACTCTCCTGACGTATACTGTTCAGCTGGTAACATGTCCCGTGTATATTTAACAATCAGGGGAACACACTCTCCTCACTTTTACTGTTCACCTGGTAACAAGTCCCGTGTATATTAAAACATCTGGGGAACACACTCTCCTCACTTATACTGTTCACCTGGTAACATGTCCCGTGTATATTTAACAATCAGGGGAACATACTCTCCTCTCTTATACTGTTCACCTGGTAACATGTCCCGTGTATATTAAGCCATCTGGGGAACACACTCTCCTCACTTATACTGTTCACCTGGTAACATGTCCCGTGTATATTTAACAATCAGGGGAACACACTCTCCTCACTTATACTGTTCACCTGGTAACATGTACCGTGTATATTAAACCATCAGGGGAACACATTCTCCTCACTGATACTGTTCACCTGCTAACATGTCCCGTGTATATTTAACAATCAGGGGAACAGGCTGCCTTCACTTATACTGTTCACCTGGTAACATGTTCCGTGTATATTAAACCATCAGGGGAACACACTCTCTTCACATATACTGTTCACCTGGTAACATGTCCCGTGAGTATTAAACAATCAGGGTGACACACTCTCCTGACTTATACTGTTCAGCTGGTAACATGTCCCGTGTATATTATATCATCAGGGGAATACACTGTCCTCACTTATACTGTTCACCTGGTAACATGTCCCGTCACTATTAAACAATCAGCGGGACACACTCTCCTGACTTATACTGTTCACCTGGTAACATGTCCTGTGTATATTAATACATCAAGGGAAAGCACTCTCCTCACTTATAATGTTCACCTGGTAACATGTCCCGTGTATATTAAACCATCAGGGGAACTCACTCTCCTCACCTATACTGTTCACCTGGTAACATGTCCCGTGTATATTAAACCATCATGGGTAAGCCCTCTCCTCACTTATACTCTTCACCTGGTAACATGTCCCGTGTATATTATACCATCAGGGGAACACACTCTCCTCACTTATACTGTTCACCTGGTAACATGTCCCGTGTATATTAAACCATCTGGGGAACACACTCTCCTCACTTATACTGTTCACCTGATGACATGTCCCGGGTATATTAAACAATCAGGGGAACTCACTCTCCTCACTTATACTGTTCACCTGGTATCATGTCCTGTGTATATTAAACCATCAGGGGAACACACTCTCCTCACTTATACTGTTCACCTGATGACATGTCCCGGGTATATTAAACCATCAGGGGAACACACTCTCCTCACTTAGACTGTTCACCTGGTAACATGTCCCGTGTGTATTAAACCATCAGGGGAACACACTCTCCTCACTTATACTGTTCACCTGGTAACATGTCCCGTGTATATTAAACCATCAGGGGAACACACTCTCCTCACTTATACTGTTCACCTGCTAACATGTCCCGTGTATATTAAACCATCAGGGGAACACACTCTCCTCACTTATACTGTTCACCTGGTGACACGTCCTGTCAGTATTAAACAATCATTGGATCACACTCTCCTCACTTATACTGTTGACCTGGTAACATGTCCCGTGTATATTGAACCATCAGCGGAACACACTCTCCTCACTTATACTGTTCACCTGGTAACATGTCCCGTGTATATTGAACCATCAGGGGAACACACTCTCCTCACTTATACTGTTCACCTGCTAACATGTCCCGTGTATATTGAACCATCAGGGGAATACAGTCTCATCACTTATACTGTTCACCTGGTAACATGTCCCGTGTATATTAAACCATCTGGGGAACACACTCTCCTCACTTATACTGTTCACCTGGTAACATGTCCCGTGTATATTTAACAATCAGGGGAACACACTCTCCTCACTTATACTGTTCACCTGGTAACATGTACCGTGTATATTAAACCATCAGGGGAACACATTCTCCTCACTGATACTGTTCACCTGCTAACATGTCCCGTGTATATTTAACAATCAGGGGAACAGGCTCCCTTCACTTATACTGTTCACCTGGTAACATGTCCCGTGTATATTAAACCATCAGGGGAATACACTGTCCTCACTTATACTGTTCAGCTGGTAACATGTCCCGTGTATATTATACCATCAGGGGAATACACTGTCCTCACTTATACTGTTCACCTGGTAACATGTCCCGTCACTATTAAACAATCAGCGGGACACACTCTCCTGACTTATACTGTTCACCTGGTAACATGTCCTGTGTATATTAAAACATCAGGGGAAAGCACTCTCCTCACCTATACTGTTCACCTGGTAACATGTCCCGTGTATATTAAACCATCATGGGTAAGCCCTCTCCTCACTTATACTGTTCACCTGGTAACATGTCCCGTGTATATTATACCATCAGGGGAACACACTCTCCTCACTTATACTGTTCACCTGGTAACATGTCCCGTGTATATTAAACCATCAGGGGAACACACTCTCCTCACTTATACTGTTCACGTGATGACATGTCCCGGGTATATTAAACAATCTGGGGAACTCACTCTCCTCACTTATACTGTTCACCTGGTATCATGTCCTGTGTATATTAAACCATCAGGGGAACACACTCTCCTCACTTATACTGTTCACCTGGTAACATGTCCCGTGTGTATTAAACCATCAGGGGAACACACTCTCCTCACTTATACTGTTCACCTGGTAACATGTCCCGTCTATATTAAACCATCACGGGAACACACTCTCCTCACTTATACTGTTCACCTGCTAACATGTCCCGTGTATATTAAACCATCAGGGGAACACACTCTCCTCACTTATACTGTTCACCTGGTGACACGTCCTGTCATTATTAAACAATCATTGGATCACACTCTCCTCACTTATACTGTTGACCTGGTAACATGTCCCGTGTATATTGAACCATCAGCGGAACACACTCTCCTCACTTATACTGTTCACCTGCCAACATGTCCCGTGTATATTGAACCATCAGGGGAACACACTCTCATCACTTATACTGTTCACCTGCTAACATGTCCCGTGTATATTGAACCATCAGGGGAATACAGTCTCATCACTTATACTGTTCACCTGGTAACATGTCCCGTGTATATTAAACCATCAGGGGAACACACTCTCCTCACTTATACTGTTCACCTGGTAACATGTCCCGTGTATATTAAACCATCAGGGGAAAGCCCTCACCTCACTTATTCTGTTCACCTGGTAATAAGTCCCGTGTATATTAAACCATCAGGGGAACACACTCTCCTCACTTATACTGTTCACCTGGTAACATGTCCCGTGTATATTAAACCATCTGGGGAACACACACTCCTCACTTATACTGTTCACCTGGTAACATGTCCCGTGTATATTTAACAATCAGGGGAACACACTCTCCTCACTTATACTGTTCACCTGGTAACATGTACCGTGTATATTAAACCATCAGGGGAACACATTCTCCTCACTGATACTGTTCACCTGCTAACATGTCCCGTGTATATTAAACAATGAGGGGAACACACTCTCCTCACTTATACTCGTCACCTTGTAACATGTCCCACGTATATTAAGCAATCAGGGGAACAGGCTCCCTTCTCTTCTACTTTTCACCTGGTAACATGTCCCGTGAGTATTAAACAATCAGGGGGACACACTCTCCTGACTTATACTGTTCAGCTGGTAACATTTCCCGTGTATATTATACCATCAGGGGAACACACTGTCCTCACTTATACTGTTCACCTGGTAAAATGTCCCGTCAGTATTAAACTATCAGCGGGACACACTCTCCTGACTTATACTGTCCACCTGATAACATGTCCTGCGTATATTAAAACATCAGGGGAAAGCACTCTCGTCACTTATAATGTTCACCTGGTAACATGTCCCGTGTATATTAAACCATCAGGGGAGCTCTCTCTCCTCACCTATACTGTTCACCTGGTAATATGTCCCGTGTATATTAAACCATCATGGGTAAGACCTCTCCTCACTTATACTGTTCACCTGGTAACATGTCCCGTGTATATTATACCATCATGGGAACACACTCTCCTCACTTATACTGTTCACCTGGTAACATGTCCCGTGTATATTAAACCATCAGGGGAACACACTCTCCTCACTTATACTGTTCACCTGATGACATGTCCCGGGTATATTAAACCATCAGGGGAACTCACTCTCCTCACTTATACTGTTCACCTGGTATCATGTCCTGTGTATATTAAACCATCAGGGGAACACACTCTCCTCACTTATACTGTTCACCTGATGACATGTCCCGGGTATATTAAACCATCAGGGGAACACACTCTCCTCACTTATACTGTTCACCTGATGACATGTCCCGGTTATATTAACCCATCAGGGGAACACACTCTCCTCACTGATACTGTTCACCTGTTGACATGTCCTATTTGTATTAAACCATCAGGGGAACTCACTCTCCTCACTTACACTGTTCACATGGTAACATGTCCTGTTTGTGTTAAACCATCAGGGGAACTCACTCTCCTCACTTACACTGTTTACCTGGTAAACTGTCCCGTGTGTATTAATCCATCAGGGGAACACACTCTCCTCACTTCTACTGTTCATCTGGTAACATGTCCCCTGCCTGTTAAACCATCATGGGAACACACTCTCCCCACTTATGCAGTTCACATGCTAACATGTCCCGTGTATATTAAACCATCAGGGGAACACACTCTCCTCACTTATACTGTTCACCTGCTAACATGTCCCGTGTATATTAAACCATCAGGGTAATACATTCTCCTCACTTATAGTGTTCACCTGCTAACATGTCCCGTGTATATTAAACCATCAGGGGAACACACTCTCCTCACTTATACTGTTCACCTGCTATCATGTCCCGTGTATATTAAACCATCAGGGGAACACACTCTCCTCACTTCTACTGTTCACCTGGTAACATGTCCCGTGTATATTAAACCATCTGGGGAACACACTCTCCTCGCTTAAACTGTTCACCTGGTAACATGTCCCCTGCCTGTTAAACCATCATGGGAACACACTCTCCTCACTAATACTGTTCACCTGGTGACACGTCCCGTCAGTATTAAACAATCATTGGATCACACTCTCCTCACTTATACTGTTCACCTGGTAACATGTCCCGGGTGTATTAAACCATCAGGTGAACACACACTCCTCACTTATACTGTTGACCTGGTAACATGTCCCGTGCATGTTAAACCATCAGGGGAGGTACTCTCCTCACTTATACTTTTCACCTGGTAACATGTCCCGTGTATATTGAACAATCAGGGGAACACACTCTCCTCACTTATACTGTTCACCTGGTAACATGTCCCGTGTATATTAAACCATCAGGGGAACTCACTCTCCTCACCTATACTGTTCACCTGGTAACATGTCCCGTGTATATTAAACCATCATGGGTAAGCCCTCTCCTCACTTATACTGTTCACCTGGTAACATGTCCCGTGTATATTATACCATCAGGGGAACACACTCTCCTCACTTATACTGTTCACCTGGTAACATGTCCCGTGTATATTAAACCATCAGGGGAACACACTCTCCTCACTTATACTGTTCACGTGATGACATGTCCCGGGTATATTAAACAATCTGGGGAACTCACTCTCCTCACTTATACTGTTCACCTGGTATCATGTCCTGTGTATATTAAACCATCAGGGGAACACACTCTCCTCACTTATACTGTTCACCTGGTAACATGTCCCGTGTGTATTAAACCATCAGGGGAACACACTCTCCTCACTTATACTGTTCACCTGGTAACATGTCCCGTCTATATTAAACCATCACGGGAACACACTCTCCTCACTTATACTGTTCACCTGCTAACATGTCCCGTGTATATTAAACCATCAGGGGAACACACTCTCCTCACTTATACTGTTCACCTGGTGACACGTCCTGTCATTATTAAACAATCATTGGATCACACTCTCCTCACTTATACTGTTGACCTGGTAACATGTCCCGTGTATATTGAACCATCAGCGGAACACACTCTCCTCACTTATACTGTTCACCTGCCAACATGTCCCGTGTATATTGAACCATCAGGGGAACACACTCTCATCACTTATACTGTTCACCTGCTAACATGTCCCGTGTATATTGAACCATCAGGGGAATACAGTCTCATCACTTATACTGTTCACCTGGTAACATGTCCCGTGTATATTAAACCATCAGGGGAACACACTCTCCTCACTTATACTGTTCACCTGGTAACATGTCCCCTGTATATTAAACCATCAGGGGAAAGCCCTCACCTCACTTATTCTGTTCACCTGGTAATAAGTCCCGTGTATATTAAACCATCAGAGGAACACACTCTCCTCACTTATACTGTTCACCTGGTAACATGTCCCGTGTATATTAAACCATCTGGGGAACACACACTCCTCACTTATACTGTTCACCTGGTAACATGTCCCGTGTATATTTAACAATCAGGGGAACACACTCTCCTCACTTATACTGTTCACCTGGTAACATGTACCGTGTATATTAAACCATCAGGGGAACACATTCTCCTCACTGATACTGTTCACCTGCTAACATGTCCCGTGTATATTAAACAATGAGGGGAACACACTCTCCTCACTTATACTCGTCACCTTGTAACATGTCCCACGTATATTAAGCAATCAGGGGAACAGGCTCCCTTCTCTTCTACTTTTCACCTGGTAACATGTCCCGTGAGTATTAAACAATCAGGGGAACACACTCTCCTGACTTATACTGTTCAGCTGGTAACATTTCCCGTGTATATTATACCATCAGGGGAACACACTGTCCTCACTTATACTGTTCACCTGGTAAAATGTCCCGTTAGTATTAAACTATCAGCGGGACACACTCTCCTGACTTATACTGTCCACCTGATAACATGTCCTGCGTATATTAAAACATCAGGGGAAAGCACTCTCGTCACTTATAATGTTCACCTGGTAACATGTCCCGTGTATATTAAACCATCAGGGGAGCTCTCTCTCCTCACCTATACTGTTCACCTGGTAATATGTCCCGTGTATATTAAACCATCATGGGTAAGACCTCTCCTCACTTATACTGTTCACCTGGTAACATGTCCCGTGTATATTATACCATCAGGGGAACACACTCTCCTCACTTATACTGTTCACCTGGTAACATGTCCCGTGTATATTAAACCATCAGGGGAACACACTCTCCTCACTTATACTGTTCACCTGATGACATGTCCCGGGTATATTAAACCATCAGGGGAACTCACTCTCCTCACTTATACTGTTCACCTGGTATCATGTCCTGTGTATATTAAACCATCAGGGGAACACACTCTCCTCACTTATACTGTTCACCTGATGACATGTCCCGGGTATATTAAACCATCAGGGGAACACACTCTCCTCACTGATACTGTTCACCTGTTGACATGTCCTATTTGTATTAAACCATCAGGGGAACTCACTCTCCTCACTTACACTGTTCACATGGTAACATGTCCTGTTTGTGTTAAACCATCAGGGGAACTCACTCTCCTCACTTACACTGTTTACCTGGTAACCTGTCCCGTGTGTATTAATCCATCAGGGGAACACACTCTCCTCACTTCTACTGTTCATCTGGTAACATGTCCCCTGCCTGTTAAACCATCATGGGAACACACTCTCCCCACTTATGCAGTTCACATGCTAACATGTCCCGTGTATATTAAACCATCAGGGGAACACACTCTCCTCACTTATACTGTTCACCTGCTAACATGTCCCGTGTATATTAAACCATCAGGGTAATACATTCTCCTCACTTATAGTGTTCACCTGCTAACATGTCCCGTGTATATTAAACCATCAGGGGAACACACTCTCCTCACTTATACTGTTCACCTGCTAACATGTCCCGTGTATATTAAACCATCAGGGGAACACACTCTCCTCACTTCTACTGTTCACCTGGTAACATGTCCCGTGTATATTAAACCATCTGGGGAACACACTCTCCTCGCTTAAACTGTTCACCTGGTAACATGTCCCCTGCCAGTTAAACCATCATGGGAACACACTCTCCTCACTAATACTGTTCACCTGGTGACACGTCCCGTCAGTATTAAACAATCATTGGATCACACTCTCCTCACTTATACTGTTCACCTGGTAACATGTCCCGGGTGTATTAAACCATCAGGTGAACACACACTCCTCACTTATACTGTTGACCTGGTAACATGTCCCGTGCATGTTAAACCATCAGGGGAGGTACTCTCCTCACTTATACTTTTCACCTGGTAACATGTCCCGTGTATATTGAACAATCAGGGGAACACACTCTCCTCACTTATACTGTTCACCTGGTAACATGTCCCGTGTATATTAAACCATCAGGGGAAAGCCCTCTCATCATTTATTCTGTTCACCTGGTAATAAGTCCCGTGCATATTAAATCATCAGGGGAACACACTCTCCTCACTTATAGTGTTCACCTGCTAACATGTCCCGTGTATATTAAACCATCTGGTGAACACACTCTCCTCACTTCTACTGTTCACCTGGTAACATGTCCCCTGCCTGTTAAACCATCATGGGAACACACTCTCCTCACTTATACTGTTCACCTGGTAACATGTCCAGGGTGTATTAAACCATCAGGGGAACACACTCTCCTCACTTATACTGTTGACCTGGTGACATGTCCCGTGCATGTTAAACCATCAGGGGAAGTTCTCTCCTCACTTATACTGTTCACCTGGTAACATGTCCCGTGTATATTAAACAATCAGGGGAACACACTCTCCTCACTTATACTGTCCACCTGCTAACATGTCCCGTGTATATTAAACCATCAGGGAACACACTCTCCTCACTTATACTGTTCACCTGGTAACATGTCCCGTGTATATTAAACCATCAGGGGAAAGCCCTCTCCTCACTTATTCTGTTCACCTGGTAATAAGTCCCGTGTATATTAAACCATCAGGGGAACACACTCTCCTCACTTATACTGTTCACCTGGTAACATGTCCCGTGTATATTAAACCATCTGGGGAACACACTCTCCTCACTTATACTGTTCACCTGGCAACATGTCCCGTGTATATTTAACAATCAGGGGAACACACTCTCCTCACTTATACTGTTCACCTGGTAACATGTCCCGTGTATATTAAACCATCAGGGGAAGACTTTCTCCTCACTGATACTGTTCACCTGCTAACATGTCCCGTGTATATGTAACAATGAGGGGAACACACTCTCCTCACATATACTGTTCACCTGGTAACATGTCCCATGTATATTAAACCATCAGGGCAACACACTCTCTTCACATATACTGTTCACCTGGTAACATGTCCCATGTATATTAAACCATCAGGGGAACACACTCTCTTCACATATACTGTTCACCTGGTAACATGTCCCGTGAGTATTAAACAATCAGGGGGACACACTCTCCTCACTTATACTGTTCAGCTGGTAACATGTCCCGTGTATATTATACCATCAGGGGAACACACTCTCTTCACATATACTGTTCACCTGGTAACATGTCCCGTCAGTATTAAACCATCAGCGGGACACACTCTCCTGACTTATACTGTTCAGCTGGTAACATGTCCTGTGTATATTAAAACATCAGGGGTAAGCACTCTCCTCACTTATAATGTTCACCTGGTAACATGTCCCGTGTATATTAAACCATCAGGGGAACACACTCTCCTAACTTATACTGTTCACCTGGTAACATGTCCCGTGAATATTAAACCATCAGGGGAACACACTCTCCTCACTTATACTGTTCACGTGATGAAATGTCCCGGGTATATTAAACAATCAGGGGAACTCACTCTCCTCACTTATACTGTTCACCTGTTGACATGTCCCGTGTGTATTAAACCATCAGGGGAAAACACTCTCTTCACTTATACTCTTCACCTGGCAACATGTCCCGTGTATATTAAACCATCAGGGGAACACACACTACTCACTTCCCTTTTCACCTGGTAACATGTCCCATGCCTGTTAAACCATCATGGGAACACACTCTCCTCACTTATACTGTTCACCTGGTAACATGTCCCGTCTATATTAAACCATCAGGGGAACACACTCTCCTCACTTATACTGTTCACCTGCTAACATGTCCCGTGTATATTAAACCATCAGGGGAACACACTCTCCTCACTTATACTGTTCACCTGGTAACATGTCCCATGTATATTCAACCATGAGGGGAACACATTCTCCTCACTTATACTGTTCACCTGCTAACATGTCCCGTGTATATTGAACCATCAGGGGAATACAGTCTCATCACTTATACTGTTCACCTGGTAACATGTCCCGTGTATATTAAACCATCTGCGGAACACACTCTCCTCACTTATACTGTTCACCTTTTAACATGTCCCGTGTATATTTAACAATCAGGGGAACACACTCTCCTCACTTATACTGTTCACCTGGTAACATGTCCCGTGTATGTTTAACAATCAGGGGAACACACTCTCATCACTTATACTGTTCACCTGGTAACATGTCCCGTGTATATTTAACAATCAGGGGAACACACTCTCCTCACTTATACTGTTCACCTGGTAACATGTCCCGTGTATACTTAACAATCAGGGGAACACACTCTCCTCACTTATACTGTTCACCTGGTAACATGTCCCGTGTATATTAAACCATCTGGGGAACACACTCTCCTCACTTATACTGTTCACCTGGTAACATGTCCCGTGTATATTTAACAATCAGGGGAACACACTCTCCTCACTTCTTCTGTTCACCTGGTAACATGTCCCGTGTATATTAAACCATCTGGGGAACACACTCTCCTCACTTATACTGTTCACCTGGTAACATGCCCCGTGTATATTTAACAATCAGGGGAACACACTCTCCTCACTTATACTGTTCACCTGGTAACATGTACTGTGTATATTAAACCATCAGGGGAACACATTCTGCTCACTGATACTGTTCACCTGCTAACATGTCCCGTGTATATTTAACAATCAGGGGAACAGGCTCCCTTCACTTATACTGTTCACCTGGTAACATGTCCCGTGTATATTAAACCATCAGGGGAACACACTCTCTTCGCATATACTGTTCACCTGGTAACATGTCCCGTGAGTATTAAACAATCAGGGGGACACACTCTCCTGACTTATACTGTTCAGCTGGTAACATGTCCCGTGTATATTATACCATCAGGGGAACACACTGTCCTCACTTATACTGTTCACCTGGTAACATGTCCCGTCAGTATTAAACAATCAGCGGGACACACTCTCCTGACATATACTGTTCACCTGGTAACATGTCCTGTGCATATTAAAACATCAGGGGAAAGCACTCTCCTCACTTATAATGTTCACCTGGTAACATGTCCCGTGTATATTAAACCATCAGGGGAACTCACTCTCCTCACCTATACTGTTCACCTGGTAACATGTGCCGTGTATATTAAACCATCATGGGTAAGCCCTCTCCTCACTTATACTGTTCACCTGGTAACATGTCCCGTGTATATTATACCATCAGGGGAACACACTCTCCTCACTTATACTGTTCACCTGGTAACATGTCCCGTGTATATTAAACCATCAGGGGAACACACTCTCCTCACTTATACTGTTCACCTGATGACATGTCCCGGGTATATTAAACAATCAGGGGAACTCACTCTCCTCACTTATACTGTTCACCTGGTAACATGTCCCGTGTATATTAAACCATCAGGGGAAAGCCCTCTCCTCATTTATTCTGTTCACCTGGTAATAAGTCCCGTGTATATTAAATCATCAGGGGAACACACTCTCCTCACTTATAGTGTTCACCTGCTAACATGTCCCGTGTATATTAAACCATCAGGGGAACACACTCTCCTCACTTATACTGTTCACCTGCTAACATGTCCCGTGTATATTAAACCATCAGGGGAACACACTCTCCACACTTCTACTGTTCACCTGGTAACATGTCCCGTGTATATTAAACCATCTGGGGAACACACTCTCCTCACTTCTACTGTTCACCTGGTAACATGTCCCCTGCCTGTTAAACCATCATGGGAACACACTCTCCTCACCTATACTGTTCACCTGGTAACCTGTCCCGGGTGTATTAAACCATCAGGGGAACACACTCTCCTCACTTATACTGTTGACCTGGTGACATGTCCCGTGCATGTTAAACCATCAGGGGAAGTACTCTCCACACTTATACTGTTCACCTGGTAACATGTCCCGTGTATATTAAACCATCAGGGGAACTCACTCTCCTCACTTATACTGTTGACCTGGTGACATGTCCCGTGCATGTTAAACCATCAGGGGAAGTACTCTCCACACTTATACTGTTCACCTGGTAACATGTCCCGTGTATATTAAACAATCAGGGGAACACGCTCTCCTCACTTATACTGTCCACCTGCTAATATGTCCCGTGTATATTAAACCATCAG